>NC_059328.1:22298750-22603000 GCF_018350155.1 Leopardus geoffroyi
GGGGAATCGAGGAGGCCAAGTCTCCTGAGGACTCTGGGCCAAGGCACCCGCCCAGGGCAGATTCTAGAAAGCAGCCTGAGGCACAGGGGGGGTGGCCCAGCGTCTGGGCTGGGGCCTCAGTTCCGTCGCAGAAACTGTGTGACATGGGGCAAACTACCCAACCTCTCTGGGCCCCACATCCTCCCGTGGGACGTGAAGTGGAACTTGGAGCTCCCACAGGGCGGTCACAGCGACGGAAGGAGGCCGCGGGAGGCTGTGGCCTCCCTCCCTCCACCGTCCATCCCGGACCCCTGCGCTCCCTCGGTCAGCCCCGGATCTACCCTCCCGTCCGTTCTCACGTGCCCCGGGGTGGGGGGGACTCAGCCTCGGCTGGGACACCCTGAAGGGGGCAGGCGGTCTAGATACGTACTCAGGGCGCTGGTTTCACGGCGTCAGAACACAGAGCACAGGTGAAGGCAAGGAGGTGCGGAGGGGAATGAACACGGACTCAGTCCGTCCCCTTGAGTCCGTCCCCTTGAGTCCATCCCCTTGAGTCCGTCCCCTTGAGTCCGTCCCCTTGAGTCCGTCCCCTGGCCAGGACGCAGCAGCAGAAGAGGGTCGGGGGGCCGGTCCCGGGCTGGTGGGCGCTGCTGGGGGCACTGACGTGGCTCCTTGCAGGACCCCTTGCTGTCACTGTGCTCCCGGGGCTCCCGCTTCCAAACACCCACTTGGCTGCAGTCGTTTCTCAACGGGTTTTGTTTCGGTTTTGTTTTACGGCCGGTACTTAAGGCCTCTGGAGCCAAGGCCGAACCCAAACCCCGGCGGGTGTCCGCCTGGATTGGGCTGATTCTTCTGCTCGCCTCTCCTGCTGTAACTGAGCCCCCGCCCTTGCCCCTGCCCCGCTTTCCCAGGGAGCAGGGGAGTGGGGACGGGAGCAGGGGCCTGGGAGCCAGCAGCCTGGGTTGGATCCTGGCGCCACCTCTCACTGCCACGTGCAGACTTGGGCGGGACCCTCGCCTCCCAGTGACTCTGTCCGGGCAGCAGGGATGAGGACGCTCGTGCGGGGCTGATGTGCAGGTGTCGGGGAGGGGGGACCCTTAAGCGGGTGCTCAATGCACTGAACTCATGTCACTGCTGGGAGAAGCGCTCCTGCTCGGAGCGGCTGCTCGGCTTCGCGGCCCCGCAAGAGCACGTGCTCGCGGGGAGGACAGCACCGCGATCCCCCTAATGGATGGTACCTGCTCCTTAATCCGGTCCTCGCCTCCGCTTCCTGTCCCCCCTTCTGTGTTTTACGCGCGACCTTTGCCAAACGCGGCCATTTCTCTTCGCGTGCGGGTGAATTAGGAAAAAAGATCGGAATCGAAACATCCTGAAAGATTCCTTCTGTGTAATAATGGAGCGACCCCAAAGAAAGCACACAAATTATGCTGGGAGCAGGGGGGCAGGGGTGGCTGGAGGCCCGGCTGGGGCCTCGGAGGGAGGGGTGAGGCTGCTTGCTGGATAGAGGATTCACTCAAAAGCTCTGATTGGATGCAGCTTACGGTTTGCCCGCCTTTGCGGGGGGGGGGGGGGCGGGGGGCTGACATTTGCTGAGCACCTACTGTGTGCGGGGCCGTGCATATGCTGGACTCCATCATCCCTCGCTCTGTCCCCCAGGTGCGGAGTTTGGGGCCCCGAGGGATGAACTGCCTTGTCCCAGGTCACTCGACTCATTGGTGGCAGGTGTGAGCCCAGGCCTGGCTGACCCGAGTCCCTGCTCTTTCCCTGACCCTGTGCAGGAGGGACACGGGGATCTGTGCTTCAGGGGAGCTGGGACTCCAGGCGTCAGTGGTGGCACTTGTCGCTGATCCGAATGGGACTGAGTTAGGAGGGTCAAGTTCCAATTTGGCTGAGCAATTTCTTGTGAATCGCAGGCCCAGGCATTTGGGGAAGGCCAAAGGTGGATATGTTGGGGCCGTGTCACAAGCCGCCTATCGCACAGATGTTTATTGACATAACATGAAAGGCAGGGGTTCCCTGTGGCCTCAGGCAAGTGACATCACCTCTCTGAGCCTCAGTTTCCTCATCTGCACAGTAGAGGTGACAACGGTCTCTGCCTCGCAGGGCGGTGGTGAGGACTAAGTGAGGTGGCCCACGGAATGGGTGAGGACAGAGCCTGGCACGTGTTACGGGCTCAGAACATGTTCTCGACCAGCTGCTCTGGGGCAGAGCTGAGAGTGATTAGTTCTGTCTGGAAAAAAGCCTTCACTAAAGAGACGAATTGTGGGCTTTGAAGGACGAGTAGGGGGGAGGGCAGGAGGGAGGGGACACCGCAGGAACAAAGCCCTGGCAGGGTGGGGGTGGGTGAGGGCATTGGGAGCCCAGTGAAGACCCGCTTTGCCTGGAGTTTCCCGGGGGGCAGGGACGGGAGAGGTGGTGGGTGGTAAAGCTGCCGAGCAGGGAGTCACGATGGCTTGAGGCAGCCGTCAGCGGGAGCCACAGCAGGTCCTGGAGCAGTGATGCCTGTGATGTGGAGGACAGCCTTTCTGCTGATGTTGCGTGGGGGAGGTGTACCCGCTGCTCGCCCCAGGCCCCAGGGCAGACAGGCTGGGTGAGGACCCCCCTCTGGCTCCCACACGGCCTGTGCTTCCCCATCAGATCCCACCGTGTGGTCACCGTCTGTCCCCCACGGGACGGGGGGCCTGGAGGGCCGCGACGGTGGTGTCTCGGTCTCCGCGGGCGGCGCAGGGCCTGCCTCCGTCAGCTCGTGGAGAGATGGCTCTGCGCCCGGCTCGCTAGCCATGGGGCTCGGACGTCTCCTGACCACTCGGAGCTTCAGTGTCCTCATCCGTGGAAGGGGATGACAATCCTCGTCTCCCAGGATCGCTGTGGTACAAAATGGGACACGGGCAGAGAGCACCGGGCACAGTGGCGGACACCCGCCTCCCCCTGCCTCCCCGCCTCCCCCTGCCTCCCCGCCTCCCTGCCTCCCTTGTTTCCAGCCTCTGCAGGGCTCCCCGCCTCCCGCTTCTCCCCACCTTCAGAGAGAATGAGAAAAAACGTCCTCAGGACTCACATTTCCTGATGCTGTGTGTTTAATTAACAGTCTTGTGGGCAGAGGAACTACCTAACAGAAACCCAGCCTCTCTGCCCAGGAGAAGCGTGTAGGCGCCTGGCTTCTCCCTGCGGGACTAGCTACATAAGTTGCAGTTTCGGTGAAAAATGCGTATGTGGTGTTCTTGTTCAAAAAGCTGGGGAAAAAAACGCCGTTAAACACACAAAAACATAAAGCTCTTTCCTTTCTGCCACAGTCTCTCCCTCATCTTTTGTGGTGTATTTTATTTCCTATTTAATGTGGCTCTAAGTAAAGAAAAATTAGAATGTAAAATTATTAGCATGAACTTTCCCGTTCGTCTTTATATTGTGCAATGCCAGTTTTAAATGCAAATACGAGGGCATTTAATTTGCATCCGGAGTCGCAGAAATTACACAGTTCGTATTTCGCAGCGCGCAAATGCAGACCGTATTTCGTTCTTGCGGGAAGAGGGGGAACTACACAAAACCAGCTTCGCAGCCTCCGCGTCACTTCCTGCTATGTGTCCACGCTCCCACCCCTCTCCCTGTCCGGCTAACCGGTGAGCAAGGAGGGCCCGAAACGAAGGGAACCAGGAATTACTTCATTTGTTTCCTCTCCTCCGTCCCCATTTTCAAGGCGAGGGGTTGGCAAATAACCGGAAAGTGACACAGGTAAGAAAGGATCTGATGAGTTTCCTTGATCATGTATGTTTCTTCGACTAATACCGCTGACGTCTGTCTGCACTTGGGAGAATGTCCAGGCTCAAATGGGAAGGCTGGCCGTTTGGGGCTGTCAGTACCCCCGCTTACTCCACTGCGGACACTCTGTCCTCGCACCCACTTTGAGTCTTGCCGAAGTCACATGCACGGTGGGTGGGCTGGAATTGGGAGCCCACGGGGTAACGTCAACGCTCTCTGTCCCAGTGGGGCGGGAAGAACTGGCGGGCGACACATGTAACTCTCTGCTCATGAGCCTGTACTCCACTGTCCCGCTGGACTTGACTTACGAAACACAAGCTCAAGATTAAATTATTAGGAATTTCAAGATGGTGATCCCAGAGAATTAAAGCAAGTATGTAGGGTTCCGTGTGGCTAAGCTGGTGCCTCTACACCGTGTCTCCCTGACGGTGTTTTCGAAAGTATTCCTGTCTTTGAGCCCCCAGCTCCTTTCCTGAATCTGGGTCTGTTTTACTACGATTTTGCACTCAGAATCCAGGGAGTGGTTATGCAGCTATTAAACGTCAAAGCAAGGATTCGAACCCAGTAACTAGGGTGTTCATATGAAACGCTTGTTGATCAGGGTCCTACTTTGCACTGGATCCGGTAAAACCCAACATCACGTAAGGGCACACGGCAGATGGGTCCAGGCGCCGACCCTGACACCTCGGTCCTGGGCCACTCCTGGCTTCCTTTACGATTTCACTGCAGCCCCAACAGTGTGGGAGGAAGGGGGCATTAACCCACTCGGTGGAGGAGGAAAGTGAGTCCCAGAGACACGGCCGCCAGCCAGAGAGGGGCCGAGGGGCCCAGCCCTGGACTTTGGGCCAGCCTTAGGAGACAGGCCAGTCGTGCCGCAAAGTGGCCCAGGCTGGAAAGTGCGGCAGGAGAAGGGTAAGTAACATGTGAAGTGACCTCTCTGCTCTTCCGCTCCTGCCTTCCGTGTCCGGGCCATCGCTGGGGAGACGGCCACTTCTGCCTCAGAATCAGCATCCTCCCAGCCCAGTCCGGGTTTAGATGTGGCCCTGCCACTCAGTCGGCGAGACTTCAGGCACGGTTCTCACTAAGTTCTGTTCCACGCGGCTGCTGCCACCAAGCCCCCCTGACCATCTGTGCCTCCGGACCAGGTCCGTCTCCATCTTTCCTCCGGGCCACGTCTCTCCCCTGAGGACGACAGCAGCTTCTCCCTGGGTCTGCCTGGTCTGGCCTCAGGTACCGATTCTCCCCAGAGTATCCTCCACTGGGGCCACGGGTCCTCTCTCAACACGTCTGGGATCGGGACCTTTCTACTCAGTGTGATGGGAGGTGGCAGGGAAGAAAATCGGGGCAGCTTTAAGACTGGAATAGTCTTGCAAACTTGGCAGAATTGGTCCAGATGCTCTCCTCCCCCAGCATCCCGTTGTCCTGGTAATGGGGGGGGGGCAGGCTGGCTCCAGCCCCTGTCCTGGGGTCTCCCTAACTTTGCTGCAAGGCTCACCGTCTTGTGTCTCGGTGTGGTGACCCTCCCTTCCTCTGAATTCTTGCTTTGCTTGATGGGGTATCAGCTAATCCAGGGGCTGGCCTCCCAGCATCTCACGTGCTAAAACTCCTCAAAAAGAAATCCACGCCCTGGAATCATTGCAGAGAGCAGGGAAATGTTAATCACCACCAGCGCCTTCCTTGTCTTCTTGCAACCCTCTGTCTCTGAGCTCCGTGATAAAGGAATTACGTCCTGGGTAAAGGAAGGCCACACCGTTCTGAGATGCTTTTCCCTGTCCTCAGACATGACCAGCGGCTGGAGGATGAGGGAAAGAAAACAGGAGAGAAAGAGAGAAAAAAAAAGAAAAAAGAGGGAAAACAGATGTTCTTTGTTTGTTTTGGTGTTGGAAGCACAGGGCTTTGAGGGCAGGCAGCCAGTCCCCGGGTGACCACTGGCGGGGTGGGGGCGGTGGGGAGTGGCAGCCAGCGGCCGTGAGACCAATAAAACCGGCAGAATTGGAGTTCTGTGTTTCCACCTCCGATGCCTGCACACATTGTTCTTTCCACGCTGCTCGGCTGCGGCAAAAACATACTGATTTGTTAAAAGAGAAAGATCAAATGTACTCCCGAACTCTTCGTGTCCTGGGTACAAATCCAGATAGGCAGCGTGCAGCGGGTTTTGTGCAAACAGCCCCAGACGCGGAGCTCCCGGGTGCTCACTCCCACCTGCCCCCTCCCCCTGCTGTTGCTGGGTGGGGCCTCTTTTCACCCCTACTTGGACCCTTCAGATTGATTCCTGGGCTGAGTCTGGCTCCACGCAGCCCTGTTTCTTGGACGTTCTTTTTCACGCTTCCTCTGGCCATGGAGGGCAGTCTTGCCCCGCGCATGGCAGCTCCTGGCCCCGGAGGGCTGGGACAGAGCAGGGGGTGTAGGAGCCGGGCTTTGGAGTCACGCAGATTTGGGTTTGAATCCCCCCACCCCTTTCCCTTGTCTAAGCCTGGCTTACTCGTCTCTAACTCTGTTAATAAAATGCCTGTACCAGGAGGTGGTTAAAATGATGGAGGAAGATGATCAAAGTAGCTACCTTTTCGGAGGACTGGTATGTACCAGGTGCTGGGCTCCTTTGGTCCTCTCCAGACCGGACAAGGTACCTGTGACACAGCGTCTGGAACATAGTAGGTGCTCCCCATGCGCTGCCCCACTCTCCCCATCTTTCCCCTGGAACATCGGCTCTAAGGCCCCCCACCCATGGATGTTAATTGCAAAGAGAAACTTACATGGCTGTAAGTTTCCTCCCTCCACCCAGGTGGACAGGCAGTGCTGGGTACCAAAGCTCTGAAAACCCGGTTTTGGAAAAATTTATCACCAGCAGACCCACACTGTGAGAAATGTTTAAAAGGAGCCCCTCAGGCAGAAAGAAAACAACCCCACACAAAAATAGGGATGTACACAAAGGAAGGCAATCTCTGGAAATGATAACTACGTGGGGTGATAATTAAAGACTTTCTTTTCTTATTATTTCAATCTCTTTAAGAGATTATTGACTGGTTCCACACAGGGACAAAAAGTACGGCATGGGGACTATGTCAGTGGTATCGTAAATAGGTATTTACACTGGGGTTGAACGCAGGGTCACCTCTAGACTTATTGAGTCACTACGTTGTGCCCCTGAAACTCCTGTGATGTTGTGTGCCTGTTATACTTCAATTAAAAAAAGGTGGTTCAAAGCAATAGAAAAACAGTCAGTTACTAATACATATGATACCAGGACCCGAGTTTGTGCCTGATCGCAGAAATCAGGAGTTGAACTCACGTATACTTTATAGATCCCCCTGTACTTATAAACTGAAAGATTTGAGGAATACTAACTAAATCGTGATTAAAAAAAGAAGATTGGCTGTGTCTTAAGCAAAAGTAATGACAGCGTCTTGTGGGCTTGATAACGTATAGAGACATAAGCGTGTGGGAAAACACAGCACAGAGGCCAGAGAAAGAGAAGAGAAAGTTAGATTGTCGTAAGGTCCTCACGCTGTACACGAAGGGGTGTGATCTCACTTGAAGGTAGACTGAGGGAAGCTACATGTGTGTCCTATAAACCCTAGAGCGGTCAGTTCTTCAAGGAGGCATAAAATCCTAAACTTCTTTGCCCCGAAGGACAGAGTTTCAAAATACATGCAGCAAAACCTAAAAGTGACCTGTGTCCTGCATGTCGAAGGTCGACAAAGCAGCGGTCTGCATTTCTGTGAAGCAAGCACCCTGTCATGCTGTCCGTCGCCTGGGGTCTCCTCTCCACAACTACGGAACCTCCCAGAACTTACCTGATGTCCCCTTCTGCCCAAAGCAACAGCAACAGAACGGTACAACTCTCGAAGGGGAAACCTTTTTTTTCTAGACTTCCAATTTTTCTCCCTATTCTCCCCTTGACGTCAGTCCCTGCAACATCTCATTACTGACTCCCGCGGTCTAGCGCGGCAGCTGGGCTCTGGCAGAACCAGCGGCAAAATGTCAGGGAGCCAAGGTCTCAGTGCCTTTGCTTAAGTTTTTATCTGCACAATTTCATGTGGCTGGAGCCCCAGCCACTGCGCAGCTGGAGAAATTTCAAAAACAATGTGAGATCACAAGGCATGTGTGAGCAGTAAGAGAACACCTGTCACCCACATCCTAGCCCTTGCCAAGGAAGGAGCATCTTAGCCTGTCTCGCTGTGCTCTAAGGACACGGCTCATTTCATGCCCACTTTTCCACAATCATTGTTGGAGGATTGAAAGCAATTTTCTTGAGATGAGAGTAGAGATGGACAGGTGCCTTCGCCAGAAGTTGAAGCCAGCAATGTCTGGCACATTGGCCCCAGGGTCCCCGTTCAGGGTGAGGGAAGGATATAGAACCCAGCAGAAAGGACACATGACAGACAACTGCTGGGCTGGGGTTATTCCTTTACTTCATCTTCATTTTAATTAGTATGTCTTTCTTTTTTTTTAATTTAGAAAATAATACAGGCATACAGCAAACATTCACACGGTATAAAAGTGTATAAAGAATAAAAGTGAGGGACTTTGCTTCTGGCCAAGATGGGGTAACAGGGACTGGCTTTTTCCTGCCACCCAAAAGAACCAAAAAATGGGCAAGATCTATAAAACAACAGTTTGCAAAGTGCTGGACATCAGGCAACAAAGGATCGTGATCCCTAAGAGATGGGATATAAATGAGGTGAGCCTTATGATTGCACTAGCTTACTCCCTTGGGAAATTTTCAGCTGTATGTAGTACAGGGCAGGGGAACCCGGACAGGGGTCAGTGGACTCCCTGAGTTGAGAAGATGGAGTTGAGAATCAGGGGAGAACAATGGGGGTGGGGTCCACAGAACAGAGCTCCAGAGAGGAGAGAGAGAGACACACACACAGATCTTCAAAGATCTACCTTCTTGAGCTTTCAACTGAGTTCTAGTCGAGATAAATATGTGCAGAATCTGCCTGTGGCTTGGGGCAAATATCACCCAGATAACAGTGCCGCACCCTAACACAAGGCTGGGAATAGCATCTGCTATTTCCCGGATTAGAAAACCTTGTGGCTCACATGACACTAAGTGGAATGGGGAATAATTATCCTTGGACTGAACATTTCTCTGGGCCTGCCTAGCAAAGCTTACGCAAGACCCAAAAGTATCAAACGACTTCAAAGCAACTTAGCTGCATCCCAGAACGAAGAACAAAACTACGCATAGGAATACATACGTGTCCAGCACCCAAGACAATGTACCTCAAGATGTCTAGCGCCCAATCAAAAATTACCTGGCACACAGACAAACAGGAAAATATGTTCCACAATGAGGAGAAAAACCAACCCATTGAAACTGATCCATGTTTGACACAAATCATAAAGATATAGAAGACTTGAACAATGCTACTAACTAACTTAATTGAATTGACATTTATGGGACACTTCACCCAACAGCAGCAGAATATATGCTCCCAAGTACACCTGGAATATTTACAAGATAGGCCATATCTAAGGCCATGAAACAAATCTTTACAAATTAAAAAAAAAGAAAGAAATTATACAAAGTATGTTCTTTGGCTTTAGTCGAATTAAACTAAAAATCAGTAGCAGAAAGATTTCTAGAAAATCCCCGAATGTTTGAAACTTAAGCAACACACTTGTAAATAACCCATAGATCAAAAGGGGAAATCTTAAAGAAAATTAAAAATTATTTTTAACTAAATGAGAATGAAAATAGAACATAGAGAAATTTGTGAGATGCAACTGAAACAGTGCTTAGGAGACAAATTTATAGCACTAAATATATATGTCAGAAAAGAAGAAAGCTCTAAAAATTACCTTAAGAAATTAGAAAAAGAAGGGGGCACCTGGGTGGCTCAGTCAGTTGAGCGTCTGACTTTGGCTCAGGTCATGATCTCACAGCTCGTGAGTTCGAGCCCCGCGTCAGGCTCTGTGCTGACAGCTCAGAGCCTGGAGCCTGCTTTGGATTCTGTCTCTCTCTCTTTCTCTCTTCCCTCCTCTGCTCATGCTCTGTCTCTTTCTGTCTCAAAAATAAATAAACATTAAAAAAATTAAAAAAAGAAATTAGAAAAAGAAGAACAAATTAAACCTAAAACAAGCAAGCAGAAGGAAGGAAATAATAGCAATTGAAATCAATGAAATTGAAAACAGGTAACTAGTAGAGAGACTCAACGAAACCAAAAGCTGATTGTTAGAAAGATGAACAGGGGCGCCTGGGTGGCTCAGTCGGTTGAGCGTCCGACTTCAGCTCAGGTCACGATCTCACTGTTCATGAGTTCGAGCCCCGCGTCAGGCTCTGGGCTGATGGCTCAGAGCCTGGAGCCTGCTTCCGATTCTGTGTCTCCCTCTCTCTCTGCCCCTCCCCCATTCATGCTCTGTCTCTCTCTGTCTCAAAAATAAATAAACATTAAAAAAAAATAAAGATAAACAAAATGATAAATTTATAGTCAGGCCAATGAGAGAGAGAGAGAGAGAGGGAGGACAAATCACCAATATTGGGAGTATTGAGCCTACAGACAATTATAATAAGGAAACACTATGAATAACTATGCACACAGATTTGTTAGATGGAATGGGCCAATTTCCTGAAGGACACAGATGACCAAAACTCACTCAAGAAGAAATAGATCACTCGAGTAATCCTACACCTATTATAGAAATATAAATGTAGCTCATCATTTCAACATGTTAACATAGTAACATAATTAATACATTATTAACATATTAACACAGTAACCTAACAATTAAAAAAGATTATTCCAATAGCAATGAGCAATCAGAAATTTAAATGAAAATACCTTATTTACAGTGGCATAAAAATACAAAATGCATGGGAATAAATCTACCAAAAGATTTATATAAATCTGACAATGTTATACTGCTCATCAATAAGAAGGAATGAACTCTTGATACATTTATCGTCATGGCTAAATCTCCAAATAATTATGTTGAGTGGAAAGAGTAGATAAAGAAGTACACATATTGTGTGAATTCATTCATATTAAATTCGAGGAAATGCAAACTAATCTATAGGGACAGAAAGCAAATCACTGGTTGCTTGGAGCTGGGGACTGGGAGGAATGGATTGCAAAGGGGCAAGAGGAAACTATTGAAGGTGATCTATTAATTATCTTGATTGTGGTGATGGTTTCGTGGGCGTGTCTGTATATCAAAACGTATGCAATTTTACACTTTAAATACGTTCAGTTTATTGCCTTTCAGTTATACTTCAGTATAAGTGCCCTTCCATTATGCTACTTGGCTTTTACGAAAGACCTACATTAGCACCTGTTTTCGCTGACCCAAAGAAATCCAAGAGGATTTTCACTTTTATGAGAAAAGGTGAAAAGTGCAATTAGCATTCAGTGTTTATTCTGCAGCGAGCAGTGCACACCCTGAGCAGCGAGAGTGGTCCCTCCAAGCTTGTTCCCCTGGAGCTACGCTCGGCATCCAGCCGCCATGGCTTTGAACTGTGTCTGGGAGCATCTGTGCTTTATCTTAATTTATTTTGTGCATCCATCAGCAAGACGGGTCCTGAGGTATCAGCAAAGCCTAGGAGAGGTTATTTTTGGGGTCTGGGAACGTTCAAACATTTTTCCATATAAATGAACGGTAATTACTTCTTCAGTTTACACGGTTTGAGCTTAGGAGGGGTTTCATAGTAACGCTCTACTTTCGGATAGCGGTGGGGTGGGGGTGGGGGGGGAACAATGTATTTTACATATTCTTTCTTTTCCCAAAATGGGATCATACCACACACACTGTGTTCGAGTTGCCTTTTCATTTAAGAATATCTTCCCACATGGCCCTGCTCTGTTCCTTCACTAGCTGTCTGGTATCATGTTGCCATAGGCACCATCATTTATTCAGTTAGTTCCCTATAGATGAATATTTAGGTTGTTTTTGGCTTTTCCGCTAGTATAAAAATGTAGCAATAAGTGTATCCTGCCACTTCCCCCATTCACTTAAACTTATTTTTAATTATGCTCGTGCTGCGTGCAGACGTTCTCATTGTCTTACGTTCAAGAATTCAGATAAAGGAAAAGGGTCTTTGTTCTCTCCTCTTTCATAATCACCTCCATATTTCAATCTCTTCCCCATAGTGCATGTTGTCAATGTGCTGCATAACCTACACAGATCCTTTTAATATGCATTTCTGCACATATAATTAATTGTATGCTGGCCTCTTCATGCTTGCTCTGTGTGTTTTAAGAGCATAAAAGGTATCACAGCATATATATTGTTGTGTATTTGACTTTCTATCGTTGGAAATCACTGCCATCTTTCCAAAAAGATGAGCTATCTCATTTTTTTTCTTTCACAGGCATGTGTCACGTTCAGTTGCTTGGATCTCTTCCCTCCCTCCTTCTCTTCCTTCCTAAATCATCCCTTTCTAGATATTCAGGTTGTTTCCAGTTTTTGTTCTCCCTGTAAAAATTATTGCAACAAATATCCTTGTGTGTGCTTCACTGTGTGCACACGGGAGTTTTTCTCTAGCATTGGTATGCGGGATTTTCTCTGGTGGCAATCGGCAGAATTGCCTGGTTGAGGGGTTTGCCAGGCTAAATCTTGTCTGAGACTCCAGGAGGCTGGGGAAAGACATGGGTTGCAGGTCCCAGGTGGCTTTTTGCGCAAACAGCCAGTGAGAGGGGATCTCTTTTTTTTTTTTTTTTTTCAACGTTTATTTATTTTTGGGACAGAGAGAGACAGAGCATGAACGGGGGACGGGCAGAGAGAGAGGGAGACACAGAATCGGAAACAGGCTCCAGGCTCTGAGCCATCAGCCCAGAGCCCGACGCGGGGCTCGAACTCACGGACCGCGAGATCGTGACCTGGCTGAAGTCGGACGCTT
Organism: Leopardus geoffroyi; assembly: GCF_018350155.1. Lineage (NCBI taxonomy): Eukaryota > Metazoa > Chordata > Mammalia > Carnivora > Felidae > Leopardus > Leopardus geoffroyi. Next base: position 22,311,325 of record NC_059328.1, read on the forward strand.
AACCGACTGCGCCACCCAGGCGCCCCAAGGGGATCTCTTTTTTATATCATAATTTGCTCTACGTGGTCAAGTCCTCCAACAGCACCTGGTGACACAGAGCTCCTGGCCACGAAGCCAGAACAGCCCTGTGCGTCACCTGTGCGGCCAGCTCCGTACCCTAGGCGCCTCCCTCTCTCTTCCTCCTTGTACTGACGTTTGGACTGACCAATCCAGGTCGGACCAGGTATTTGGAGGATTTCAGTCTATGTTACTAGTGAGTCCTAGGAAAGGTCAGGAGGAGGTGGGTAAATCGTTCAACCAACAACTGTTTCTGAAGCCTCCCCCGTGCCAGAGTGGTTGGGCCCTGCCCCCCTCCTCCGCCAGGAGTCACGTCCGATGGGGCATATGCCCTTGTAGCAGCTGGTCAGGGCTGTGATGGTGGTAGGTGCGGGATGCTGTGGGGCCACATAAGTGGGGCTTTGGACAGACCCTGAAGGTGGTGAGGGGAGCTTCCTGGCAGAGGCCAAGGTGAGCCCGAGTCCGAAAGGATGAGTGGGAATTAACCAGGTGGAACAGAGTTTGAGAGTGTGTGGGGGATGAATAAGAAGATTACTTTTTAATTTTTTTAATGTTTATTTATTTTTCAGATATAGAGAGACAGAGCACAAGCAAGGGAGGAGCAGAGAGACAGGGAGACACAGAATCCGAAGCAAGCTCCAGGCTCCGAGCTGTCAGCACAGAGCCCGACGCGGGGCTCGAACCCACGAACCATAAGATCATGACCTGAGCCAAAGTCAGACGCCGAACCAACTGAGCCACCCAGGCGCCCCTAAAAAGTTTACTTTTTTATCCTCCCTCCATCTTCCAGCAACAGGCCCTTGGTTTTTTTTTTTTTTTTTTTTTTAATTATTTTTAAGTTTATTTATTTATTTTGCGAGAGACACAGTGCAAGTGGGGGAAGGGCACAGAGAGAGGGAGAGAGAATCTCCGGCAGGCTCCCAGCTGCCAGCACAGAGCCCCATGTGGGGATTGAACTTGCAAAACTGTGAGATCATGACCTGAGCTGAAACAAAGAGTCGGATGCTTAAGCGACTGAGCCACCCAGGCGCCCTATCTCTCCCTTTGTGAGAACTTCCCATCAGCCCCAGGTGATTCTGAAAACTCTCAATTCCTTAACCTCACTTCACCACCCCCCAACCCCTCCCGCCCGGGAGTAGACATGTGACCCAGGCTTGGCCAATCAGAGTATTGCACTCTGGGCCCCAGTGATTGACTCAGAGATGGGCCAATCAGAGCCTTCTCTGGGACTTTCTGCTGGAGCTCACCAGAGACTTCCCTTCTTTGGGATGGTGGGGCTGATATCAACTGCTTGAAGCCACCTCCCCTGTCCTCTTGGGGTGTGCCCAAGTCTGGTGAGCTCATGGTTCCGCAGAAGGGTGTCTAATATATCAGTCAACCACCACCTGTGTGCTTGACCAGATATCTAAGCCATTAGCTACAGCCCAAGAGTTGGTGAAACTATAACATGTCTGGCCTTTAGGAGTAGTGTCACAGACAAGGGTGATGGCTTTCAGTTTGGGCTTCTAAAGTTGTTAGGTCGGACAGTTGCACAGTGGAACCATCAGCTGCTGGTTGGCTGAGCTGTCAGTGAAGCAAACCCAAGCATCCTGAGGGGCTTCCTGGAACCAGAGCTGGTATCTCCAGGTAGCCAAAGGGTGCCCCTGTGGCCGACTGAGCAGAGGGACAGCGGCCCCTGAAGGTTACGCCTTCTCATATTGGGGGACACGCCTGTGGGACCACCCTTGCTTCCTTCTGGAATATTTCATTGTTATTTCCCAAGCCGATACCTCGGTGCCTTTCCAGCACCGTGGTCAGCACCTGAGTGGCCCCAAGCCGAGATGGGAATATCTGGGTGCAGTGTTACCTGGAGGGGCTGCGTCTGGTGTTTAGTCTCCACACGTGCCCCATGGCGGGCCAGAAGCTCTTTCTCCAGCAGAGTGTAGTGGGGCAACTGGGTCAGTGGGGGGCAAGGCATCCAAATCCCCAAGGAGCACCTGCAGGCGGGGCCCACCTCCCTTTGAGAGAAGCTCCAATCGGCAGCCACACTCGAGTGAACCAGGGGCCTTGGGTTTGCAGGTCACAGGGGCAGCAGCCCTGAGATGCCCTATTGTGCTGTCTGTAGCTGGGGGGTAGGGTGGGGTGTGTGTGTGGGGGGAGATGGAGTCAGGTTGGGAGAGTAGTGGTCTAGGCAAGGGCCTTCTCCTTTCCTGTCTCAGGGGTCCATCTTTGAGCCGCAGTCCGCATGCTCCCAGGATGGGACTTGAATGGTGGGTTCCTGTAATCAGGTCTAACCCCTCTTTGTGCAGATAAGAAATCCAGGACTCTGAGGGATCAGGAACTTGCCTAAGATTGCACACTAAGTGAGTAGCAGGGTTGAGATTTGGACCCAGGAGCCTGAGATTCCAGCGCCCAGGCCTTTCCCCTGTCCTGCATGGTTGTCTGTCTGTCCCCAGAAGAGACTCAGGCCCATCTACATGCTTCATTGCGCTGCATGTGTGGTCCGATCCCCACGACTTGTGGGTGTGGGTAGCTGCTGGGATCTGGCTCTGCCCTTGGGCTCCCCACAGCTGCTGTTTAGCCATCGACATGGTCTGGGAAGGCCAGGGAGGCCGGTCCTGAATCATACAGGGCCAGACACCCTCTATGGAGTTCAGTTCCTCACCTGGGCCCTTGGAAAGCAGGAGTGGATGTCGATACATGTATTCCTGAAACTTCTTTTTTCTCGCTGCCTCCAGCCCCGCACCAGGCCCTGGATCCTTGCAAATGGCCTCCTGACCTCCCTCCCTCCCTCCACCTCAGCACCCCCAGGCTCTCCTGGATTCCCTTCTTTGGAGTTGACACCTCTTCTGTCCTCAACCATGTGGTTTGGGTAGGCCTGGCCCACTCTCAGCTTCAGGGCGGGCCCTGACTGGCCTGAGTCAGTTAGCCATTGGCCAGTTAGCCATTGGAACAAATCAATTCAGAAGCAATGAGATGTGAAGATGTTTGCTCTGGCTTCAGGGAAACAAATGGTTTTTTCCATTCAGCTACCCAAGGAGGCTGTCTCTTCCCCATGGCTCGTGTGACACGCGGAGGTGAGACTCGGAGAGCGTGGGGCATCGGAGGTGAGAGTGGGTGGGGCGGAGGATGGGGGGAGGGAGGCGGGTGCTACCCTGCAGAGCTTGCGGATGAGACTGGTATCACGGTGGGCGGAGTCGGAAGATGTAGAGAGCCTGGGTCTCTGGTGGCATCGGTGGAGCCACTGGATCAAGCCATACCTGAAGGCAATTTTATGAGTCCGGGCCTCAGGAGGAAACACAGTTGGGAAACTGCAAGGAAGTTGAGTAAGTGGACAATTATAAGAGTGAGGGCAGTGGTGGGGGGCGCCACGAGGGAGAGCTCATCACCACAGGGGAAGTAACAGAGGGGCCGCTTCTTCTGGGCCTGAAAAGGGTGAGGGGAGGGGAGCAGTTATGAGAAGCTGGAGACAGGGCTGTGTGCAGAGGGCCCCCTGTAGGCGCTGTGTGGGCAGTAGGAGAGAGGCAGTGAATACCCGGGCCACACTCTTTCCTTCCACCCCTTGGTGCTCGCTGTTGAGCCCTCTGGAAGCCAGAGGAATAGTAACCCACACAGGCCATCCTTCTGGGTGCAGGGCAGTACGTGGTGGATCTGATGGACGCCCGGGAGATACGCGGGCTTAGCTCTGGCTCTGTCTGGCCTCCTCGGTTACATGAGCCCGTGCATTCCCTTGACTGTTGAAGGCCGGGTGAGGGAGGGATTGGCGCTGCATATATCACACAGCGTCCTGCCTCCGTGCCTTTGCTCATTCCCTCAGCCCGAGTACCCGCCCTTGCCCCTGGAAATCTGCTCTCCCTGGCCTCTCCCACCCTCTCCGTTAAGTCCTAATGCAGAAGCCGTGGACAGGAAGGGCGCAGAGCACAATTAAAACCTGTCGGGCAGACGCAGGTGATTCCTTGGGTTACTTACCTACCCTCTCTGAGCCTCAGTTTCCTTCTTTACCACCTGTCAGATTCCCTATCCCCATGACCTTGACCCTAACCTCAGGCGTGCTAGGAGCATTCCAGACTTACCTCTGCCTCTAGTCTGCCGTGTGTCCTTGGACGGGTCTGTCCTCCTCTCTGGGCCTCAGTTTCCCTATCTGTAAACCAAGGGGTTTGTATTCAGGGGTTTCCAAGGCACCCTACCCTCTACCTCCTTCTTTCTGGATTTTCTTTGATTCTCAGTTCAGCAGACAGACAGCCCAGGAGTCTGGTCTCACCCGGCGGAGGGGAGGCTACCGTGGGAACAGCTGGGCCACCTGGAGAAGCCTGGCTCGTCCGCATTTGTGTTTAATTACTTCAGCAACTGCTCACTGCCTCCTCGGCTTCCTGAGCAAACAGCCCCGTTATTTGGGGGTGACTTACTGATACCAGCTTTGGTTGCGAGGAGTGGAAGCTTCCAGACGTGCCCCCATTTCAGCCACTCCCCCCAAGATGTGCTCACAAAGCCGAGTCCTCTGAGAGGGGTGGGGTGGGGGGGACCGAGGGCAGAGTGCCAGCCTTCCCTGGTGCCCTGGGACTCAGGACTCTTTTTTAAAAAAATGTTTTATGTTTTATTTTTTATATTTGAGAGAGAGAGAGAGAGAGAAAGCAGGAGAGGGGCAGAGAGAGGGGGAACACAGAATCCGAAGCAGATCTGAGCTGTCAGCACAGAGCCCGACGCGGGCTTGAACTTTCCAGCAGTGAGATCATGACCTGAGCGGAAGTTGGATGCTTACCCGACTGAGCCACCCAGGCGCCCCTCTACCCACCCCCCCAGGGCTCTCATTCTTGGTCCTTGGGGCCCCCGCAGCCACTCCAGCTTTTGCAGGGTCTCCTAAGTCTGCAGCCTGGGGCTCTGCTGCCTCGTGGTTACAGCAGACAGGCCGGAGCCCAGAGGACCTGGGTTCAGGTTCCAACTCTGCTGCTTGACCTCTGTGATGCCCTCGGGTAAGCTCCTGTGCTCCGAGCCTCAGTTTCCTCCTGTTTCCTCAGGAGGATTGCAGCTTTCCCCGTTCTCCTCGGGCACCTGCCCCCGTCCCTTTCCACGTGGTGCCGCGGGGGCTCCCAAGGTCTTGCTTGACCTTGTCCCCTCCCCTGGCCACGGTGATTTCGTCTGGATTTGGTGCCTGACCAAAGCGGGGCCGATCCTGGCCCCCCAGCTCACAGACCTTCAACATGGGGGTAAGACTGACTTGGGCCCCCATTCCACGCAGTGGTGGATCCCCAGGGTGGGCGCTGTGGAGGAGGGGGCTACCTCACCCCACCGAGCAGCTTCCAGGGACGCTGCAGACACCCCCTTTCCCAACCTGCTGTAGCCCTACCCCAGCCCCCAGCTCGTCTTTTCGCTTTTACCAGTAAAACCTTGGATTGCGAGTACCGTGTTCTGCGAGTGTCCCACAAGACGAGCAAACATTTCGAATCAATTTGAACTCGATAAACGAGTGATGTCTGACGATACGAGTAGGACGCGGTGCCGAAGGTCACGTGATCTCAACTGACCCGACGGTTCTTGAGATTCGCTTTGACCTACGAGTGCTGTGGATCCCAAGCTCGTTTCCGGAACGAATGACGCTCGCAAAGCAAGGTTTTACTGTATGTCCCTCTCCGTTGTCCTCCCGGGTTACCCCTGGGAACTGGATGCCACCCACCTCCGTGAGGTAGACCCGCCTGGCACCCTCAGCCTGACAGCCAGACCCCACTGCGGGCCTCCTTGCCACCCACACTCACCAGGTGCTGTCTCTGTGCTTGTGTAACTCCCACCCCGCCTCCCCCCCACCATTTGCAGAAGGCCGGGGAGGGAGGGGTGTGGCCCCTGCTCCCTGACGCCAGGGGCAGGACTGGCTGGAAGGTCACAGAGCCCATGGGGAGAGAGCACGTGCCTGCTTTCTTCTGGGGGTCACAGTGGTGTTCCGTGGGACTGAATAAGCCCCTTGGGGGTTGTAGGCACACCCTGATCCTCTGTCTCCACAAGGAAGGCACATTCTCTTCCCACTGGCCTGCCTGGCTCTTCCTCAGTGGGGGGGGGTTAGATTATAAAATATGGCCACACTTCCTCCCACCCATCGTGCGTGTGCCTTTGCTGCGTGACTATGTCATTTGTCCCATTCCCGGGGTGGACTCTCCTTCCCCTCCCCTTGAATCTGCTCGGGCCCATGGCTGGCTCTTACCCACAAATGCAGTGGAAGGTGACTTGTGCCTCCTGAGAGTTGGCTTCGGGCTTTGTTGTCCTGAGACCGCCACGTAAGGAAGCTGGCCCGGTGGGCGTGTGGACAGCTGAGGCACCCGGGCCAACATCCAACTACTAGCCAAGCGAGTGAGGCCAGACTGGGCTTTTCTGGCCGGATGGGACGCAGCACAGGACTAGGTCCAGGTGAAACGAGCAGCGAATCTACCCAGCCGACCTCCAGATTGTGAGAAACGATACATTTGTGGTTGTCTCAAGGTTTTAGGTTTGGGTGCTTTGTTCCACGGCAAAGGCTAGCTGAAACACTCAGCAAAGGCTAGCTGAAACACTCAGCCTTGGGGGGGTCTTTCCCAGGGTGAGAAAATCAACTTCGTGACTACCGCAAGGGGAAGGCTCAGAGCCAGACCGCTTTGAATACTGTTTGGTACCCCAGGCTGGTGGTCTGGTTTCCTACCGCTACCTAACGAACCACGCAGAGGTGAATGTTGTGAAGTAACGACCAGAGCTTATGGCTCAGGAATTCGGACAAGGCGCAGGAGCGCGGATGGTTCGGGGCCCGTGGCACCGTGACTGGGGCCTCGGCTGGAAAGGTCTGAATGTCTGGGAGAGACCCGAGCAGCTGGGTGCTGACAGCGTCTGGAGGGCTGTGCACGCACGTGTCTGACGGCTGAGCCGGGGTGGGTTCAACGGCTGGACTCAGCTGAGGATGTTGACCGGAGCCCTTCCATGTGGCTTGGGCTTTCTCACAGCATGGCTGCCTTGGGGGTGGTTGGACTTCTCCCATGGCAGCTTTTAATTTTTTTTTTTTTTTCAACGTTTATTTATTTTTGGGACAGAGAGAGACAGAGCATGAACGGGGGAGGGGCAGAGAGAGAGGGAGACACAGAATCGGAAGCAGGCTCCAGGCTCTGAGCCATCATCAGCCCAGAGCCTGAGGCGGGGCTCGGACTCACGGACCGCGAGATCGTGACCTGGCTGAAGTCGGACGCTTAACCGACTGTGCCACCCAGGCGCCCCCCATGGCAGCTTTTAGGATCCAGTGCTGGAGGTCCTGTGGTTTTCACCACCCACCATTGTACAGCAAAGACTCATGGGAAGGGAAATCAAAGAATTTGTGAATCTCGCCTGAACATCGCCACGGTTGACGACGGAGAATATTGTCGTTGCGGCAAGCCGCTCAAAGCTGACCCCTAAGTCCCAGGCGCCACCTGTGGGTCCAGCCCACCCAAATCGGTCAGTCGTTTCACTCTGCAAACACACGTGCCTTGTTCTCTTCTGTTCTAGAACCCAAGACGACAGGAGGAGACTAGAGCCCCAGCAGTTCTCCCGAGAGCCACCACCCCGTTTCTGGGAACACAGGACTGTCAACGCTCTGCGTTCACACGGAAGCTTTCTCTTCTCCAAAAGCAGCAAGAGAAGCTCGTGGAGATGATGTCCCTTGGCTTAATTCAGAGCCGGAGTATCCTCAGGAAAAGCTTGCACTTAAGACTCCATGTTCAGTGTGGTCCGAAAGCCTTGTCTCCGGGACTGAAGGCTGGGTGGAACCGTCAGGCACGGTCCCCACCCTCGGCCTGGCCCTCGATGGACGCTGGTGAGACCCCTGCCCTTTCTGAGCTGAACTTCCCCTCTTTGGTAGAGAGACCAGCGGACGGAATGGGCCCCTGAGTAGGAAGAGAGGGAGACACTGAGCACAGAGCCCCGCCCAGCTGAGGTTTGGTACCGCCGTCTGCTCTCTGTGGCCCTGACTGGGCCTGGCCCCGGGGGGTCCCCACTGTTCCCCCGGACCCTGGATAGAACCCGGGTCTGACTCGAGGAGGGCGTCTCCTTGGGGCACGTCCTTAGGTAGCCCCATCCTGGCCTAGAAAAGTCCTGTGGTTTAAGAGCTTTTACAGGTAGGGTTGATTTAGCCACTGGCTTTCCGATTGATTTCCAGGGGGAACGGAGGTTGGATTTACGGCCCCCAAACCAGGTTTGTAGCCTTTGGCCGCAGCGCTGCAGGAGAGAGTGGGCAGGAAGTTATTGACGTGACCTCTGACCCGGGGGAGGGCAAGATAATGAGTTTATCATAAATCCGCCTTCGCAGGGTTTATCACTGGCCACTTGGAGATGTGGCTCGGGGCAGACACGCAGCTCTCCGAGTGGCGCAGACAAGAGGAACAGAAGACATAAACCCCGGGAAATGAGCTCCACTCGCTGCCTCCCCTCCAGGGTCTCTGAGAACTGCCTCTGCCTTAAGCCCTCTGGCTTTGCTGAGGATTGAGGCCTGCAAAATTCTAGCAACTTCAGAACTCAGCGGTGATCTCTGGGGACCTGGGGGCTGGCTGTCCGGTCCGCCTCCCCCCAGCCCCCCCCCACCATCCTGTGTCCTGCAGCCCCTCCCCTCAGCCGGACCCCTTGGCCCCCACTGCGGGCTCCGAACAAGGAAAGGAGGAGGGAACCACCTTCACGGTAGGTTTGGGAAAGGGAGCCCTGGATCTGAATTCCATAGGCTTCTTCCACCCCCCGGCTGTGGGGCCTCAGGCCAGCTCTGTGAGTACCCTGGGCCTCAGTTTCCTCACCTGTGAAATGGGAGACAAGGAGACTTCCCTCGGAGCGTGGCTGCGGGATGAGATGAGATGGTGTGCGGGGTGGGGGAGTGGATGGTGCCCCCGGGGGGACAGATCTCAGGTAGAGAGCTGACTCTGTTGGCCATCAGCTGTGCGATCCTGGGCTGTGTGCCTGAGCACCCCCCCCGCCCCGACTCAGTTTGCCCCTCTGTGAAGTGGGAATAGAGTGATGGTCTATGCTTAGCCCTGTGTGGGGCATGCGGTCAGTCATCAGGATGCCTTTACTGACCCCCCTTCGGGTGCCAGTACGGCTGGGACAGAAGCTTCTGGTCTGGCCCTGTGCCGGCCTGGGCAGGAGGAGGGATTCTGCGTGGATGAAGCTGGGGGTAAAGCATCTCCCCCCTCCCCCCCCCCCCTTCCCTGCCACTGGAGAAGTTACAACACTTCAGAAGTTACAACCTTCTGAATCCTGGCCCAGCCACCGGCTGTGAGGACACAGGAAGTCATGTCCCCCCTTAGCACCTCGGTTCCCTCACCTGTAAGATGGGAAGGCTGATAAGGTCTCAGGCACGACTGAGGGACTTTCACAGGCCAGGCACTACTCTACATGCTTTGCAATAATCCTACGAGGACATCTCGTCGTTCGCCCCGTTTACAGGTGAGGAAACTGAGGCTCAAACAGGGAGAATGACTTGATCAAAGCCAACTAGGAAGTGGTAGAGGGTTTGAATCCAGGGGTCTCTAACTCTGGAGTCCAAGTTCTTACCTGCCAGAAAGTGCCATTTCTTACCTTATTACTAAATATCAGCACAGGATTCAGGACATACCGCTGAGACCACCTGCTGTTTAAGTGGAAGATGGGTTGAGGTCAGAGCTGGGGGTTGCTGGGGCCTAGAGTAATCAGGGGAGACTTCCTGGAGGAGGTGGAGAGGTGGGCGGGACAGATTGGCCTGCGGTCCAGAGAAGGTGTCCGGGGAGGCTGAGCTCAGGGAGCACAGGGAGGGGAGGGCCAGGCCAAGGGTCCTGCCCCAGGGTCCACTTTGGGAAGCAGGCCGGGCTTCTGGAAATCACTTCTGGAAATCACTTACTGGCTGGAAAATGCCGCAGGTTCTGATGTTCCCCCCTCAGCATGGTTTGTGATCACATTAGCTGGTTTCTGCCTCCTTTGTTAAGAAGCTGCCTGTTTTCTCATAATTCAATGTCATGGTTTTATCAATTTGGTGTCTCCTCTCCTATAATCAGGGGTGAGTTGTGGCTTTTTTTCCTCTGCCTTTACTTACTTCCATTGACTTGTCCTTCCTCGTTATTCGGCTAGTAATTCCTTCCACGAGTGTCCATTGATTTCCATATTGAGATATTGCTTGATGCCCTTTTAAATGAGATTCCTGATTCACCCGTGCCGGCACCACGCTTAGAGTGTTTCATTTTGGACCTGTTTTATTGTAAAAACAGCCCCACTTCCTCACTGGGGACATCGGTGAACACTCTCGTGGGGCCCTTGTTGAGGTCGTGTGAGAAGCCAGGGGCTCCAGGCAGGTGGCAGCTTCTCCCCAAACACCAGCTACTCCCTGTCCTCGATGGATACTCCTCACTGGGTGTAGGGAGCACACAGACTGACCAGGACGAGTCAATATTGTCCTGAAGAGAGTCTCTCCACTTCTTTCATGTGGTGTCATTGTTAGCAAGCATTTATTGAGCACCACTGTATGCCAGGCCCTGTGCTAAGCCCTGGGCCCGGAGGATGTTCTTCTGAATATGAATTGGTCATTTCCCTTCCCTCCTGACTCCTGAAGCTGAGGACTCTCAGGCTTCTCCGTGACCCCAAGATCAAGTGCAGACTCTTCCCCGAGGCCAGCCAGCCTGTGTGGTCTGGCCCCTGCCTATCTCCCCCCGGCACCTCAACTCCCTCCCCTCTCCCTTTCTCTCTGCTGTTTCTCTCGAGGCCTCTTCCTGCCACAGGACCTTTGCATATGCAGTTCTTACCATCTAGAATACTTTTTCCTGTCCTCTTTCCACTTGGCTGTTTCCTCTTATCTTTGCGTCTCACCTTAAATGTGACCCTCCCACCCTACCTGCCGGCTTGGTTTTCCTTCCCTGATATCCTCTCCCCAACCCCTGGTTGTTCCCCTTGGCCCCCTCAGCATCATCTGTAATTCTTTTCTTGGGGCGTTCACTGGTGCCACCACCCACACTCATCTGTGAGCTCCAGGGGGGGCAGGGGCTGTGTGGGTCACAGATTCAGTCTCCTGAGGGGTTCTTTGTTGGGCAGATGTGTAAACAGAGGGGAGCGGGGAGCCCAGAGGCTCTCGGGCGATCTGCACATTGTCATGGAACGTGCCGGTCTGGCCCAGGTCTGGGTAAGTCAGAGCCAAGGCCGTCGGCCTCCCGGATATGGGCAGGACCTCCCACGCCTGTGACTGGGGTGGCATCGAGTGACCCGTCCCACAGGGACCAGCATCCGTGGGGCCTGGGGAGCGCCGGGCTCCCCCCTCCTCGTGGTCACGTGCGTCCAGCGGTGACATCAGCCGGGAGGCCACCCCCGACACGAGAGGGGGTCCTCTCTCCGCGGTGACACACTGGGGACAGGTCGCGGGCTCTGCTTGGCAAGGTCGCTCGGGGCTGACACGGGGTTCCGTGACCGCCTCGGCCACCTGGGCGCTGGCTCTCCAAGTTCCCTCCAAGTGATGGACACTGCCTGTCACATCTCCTTGGCCAGAGCAAGTGACAGGCCACGTCTGCCTTCAAAGGGCAGAAGTCAACCCCGCCGAGAGCCAGAGCGAGGGCCGGGCATCGCGTCTTGGCCCCGCGGTGCCTGCCCGGGGCTGAGCCTGGGGAGGGGGAGAGCGGATGCCCTTCATTCAGCCCAGGCTTCGTGCCCTCCTGTGCCAGGGCCTGGGGGATGACAGCGACACAGCCCCCGGGGGCGGGTCACACGTGCAGAAGGGTCACCCACCCAGCACGCCGGGCACCCCTCTGTCCCTGCCCTCCCACCCAGGGCAGTGACGGTGGGTCCACGCTCCCTAACTCAGCGTGCAGCCCCCCACGAGCCAGCCCCCCTGCTCCCCACGCTGTCGCTCCAGGACAGGCTGAACCGCTTCCAGGTCCCGAGTCCGCCATGCCCCTCGCTCTTGCCTCTGAGCCTTTGCAGCCGCTGTTCCCTGTCCCCGTCCACGGCATTTAGGGGCCGGACCCTCTCAGCCTGAAACCTGGCCCTGCCGCTCACTGGGTGTTGATCGGGTCTTACACCTTCCTGTGCCTCGGTTTCCCCACCTGTCAGATGGGGATAGCGGTAGTACGTACCTCACCCTCATGGGGGTAATTGTGAGGCTTTAATGCGTGAATACAAATGAGCCCTTAGACCAGGGCCCAGCTCAGAGACCCCGGCTGCCCCCGATGGCCACCCGAGTCCGACGCCCCCTTCCTGGGGCAGCGTCACGAGGAACCAACACGGGATCGAAGCAAAATGCCCAAGGCGAGCGGGTGCCCAGCCCCGACCCCCGCACAGCCCTGGTTGGGGCAGAGGGCCGAGGCTCTCCTGCACCCGGAGCTCCCCTTCTCTGCGGGTGGGGGTCTGCTGCTCACACCCGCTTGTGCCGCGGGTCCGGGACAGCATCTTTCTCTCTCTCGATTGGCTAGCAGGAGCATCTGCCATGCGGTTTGGGGCGATATCAGAACGTTTGGACCGGCCCTAAAACCCGAGCCCTCACACCTGGTGCAGCTCCAAAGAAGTCAATGACGTTCGAGGCAGGAACCCTGCCTGTGTCTCCTGGAGACATCAGCCCGTGCTAACCGGGGAGGGGGAGGGGGCGAGGGTGTCTCCAGGCCGTGCGGCTTGGCGATGAGAAGCAGGGATTGTGCGTTTGGACCCTGGGCCTAGGTGGCCACCTTCAGAGGTCTGGCTTTGCAGGTGTCCGCATAGGGTAGGTTTAAGTGCTTCAGCTACTTGGCCTCCCCGGACTACGGGGAAGGGCCTCGGAGCCTAAATTCAGGTGTCAATCCCGCTCAGCCATTTACTACTTGTGGGAATGGCTGCTGGTAAGTCCCGAAATTAGTAGATGGCTGCTGGCGTTGGGGGCCACGTTCTGGGCTGGGTCTGGGGACCCAGGGTGGGTAAGACAAAGTCCCTGTCTTCACGGAGCTCACAGTCTGGTGAGGAGGGGGGGGCGACAGAGGAGGGAATGACCCCTGACCAAGCCGGGCCCGTCGGAAAAGTTTCCCAGAATCCAGGGCCAATGCAATGTACTGTTGTGTCAGTGGTGCACTGCACAACTCCAGAGATGCTTACACAGAGACCATGCTATGATTGGCTCCCCCTGGAGATGTGCAGTCAGCGGCCCCGCCAGGAGGCGTGCCTGAACTGTGTTCCGAAGGACGAGGACGTGTGAATAACACACGTACACCGAGAGCTTCCTCTGGCCAGACTCTGCCTGTGGCGTCTCATCTCATTCTGATGCAGGACCGTTAGTCCCATTTCACAGTGAGGACTCTGGAGTCGGAGAAGTTGAGCAGTTTGTCTAAGGCCACAGAGTAAGGGGTTGCTGGATTTGAACTCAGGCTGGGCTGGGCAGTGACTCCTGCGGAGAAGATAAAAGACAAAATCTGGCCTCTGGCTCGGAGCAGGGACTTTCCCCGCCACCAGTGATGGGGACGCGGGGCTGGCGGGCAGTGTGGCCACGGGGCCCTGGTGTCGGTGCCGAGAGGGCCCGGGTGCCTTTGTTTCCGGGCTCTCTGATTTCTCTCTCCATCATTCCGATTTCAGGATCTTGTTTCGTCTGTGTTTTTATTCTCTTGCCTTTCATTGTGCTTTCTCTCTGGGTAATCTGAGGCTTGCAGACAGCTAACTACGATGCGTACATCCCAATGAAACGAAACAAAATATAATTGAACATATTTCTTTCATGTCTGAGCCGCAGATTAATCTCCCCAACACATCCCTGTTTCCCCTTTCCCTCCTTTTGCTTTTCTCTGAGATTTCTCCTCCCCCGCCCTGGAATCTCTGGGATTTGAATGGCTCTGTGGCCCCTGATCAATGCAGACACACAAAAGATCCGTGTTCATGTGATCCATAGATCACCCTGGGGCCGAGGAGAGGGAACGGTCAGCATCTGTGTGGTCTCGAGAGGGGTCTCCACTGATGCCGGGGACAGTCACGGGGCCACGAGTGTGACCAGGAAGGCCTCCTGTGGACGCGGAGACTTTCTTAGACACACGTTTGCAGACCCTCTTGGTGGATCCTTCTTTGGGGCTCTAGAACTGAGCCTGGATGTTTGTGATCCTGACTTTCCACCAAAGCAGCCGTCGTGGGTCCCCGGTGAGTGGCGGGATAAGCAGGGACACCGACGTGGCCATGAAGCGCGGGCTTAGCCCAGGAGCAGAGCGAGAGGCATGGAACGGAGGTGGTGGGAAGGGTTCTCCTGCCTCAGTTTTCTCCCCGCAGGGCCTCGGGTGAGCGTCCCGACCTCCCGAGCCTCGTGTCCCCATCTGGAATACGGGCACACATCCGTGCCCAGTATGAGGGGGGTGGGGGGGTGTGGGATTCAGCGGGGAGGCTGCAGAAAGGTCCGAGTGGGCGGTGCTGGGATGGGAAGAGGCCGTGGGCTTGGAGAGAGTCTGGGTCACAGCGACTGGGTGTGGGCTTGCTGTTGGGTGCAGGGAGGCAGTGGGAGGGGTCAAGGATGACCCCCTAGGGTTCCTGGCAGAGGACGAGGGCTCCAGGGCAGTCAGGATCCAGGAGCCAGGTCTGGCGGAAGGCTGTGGTCAGAGGCTGCGCCTCGTCGGTCTTTCCCTTCCTCACCTTTCCACGTACAAGAGGTTTCTTCTTGCTTTTTTACCTCTGGTATCTTTTCCACCCTCCCTACACAACACCCCTCCCATCGCCACTCCCAACACAGTTTTGTGTTGTCTGCTGATCACATCTTTTTTTTTTTTAATTTTAAAAAATATTTATTTATTTTGAGAGCCGTCGAGTGTGAGTGGGGGAGGGGCAGAGAGAGCGGGAGACACAGACTCTGAAGCAGGCTCCAGGCTCTGAGCTGTCAGCACAGAGCCCGGCGCGGGGCTCGAACTCACGAACCAGTGAGACGCCGATCACATCTTTTAGAGGCCCAGACAAGGAGCTTGATTTCCCAGGGCCACACAGCAAGATGGATGGGGATCCCAGAGCAGGTGTCTTCTCATCACGCAGCGTTGCCCAGACATGACCGCTGAGTGGCTGAGGTCGCCGCTCTCTCTGGCTGTCTGAGAGCCCCACGCAACAGCCGGGCCACCCCTGGAATCAGAAATTAAAAGGCGACGGTGTTTATAGATTTTTTGAAAGATGGTTCAAAGAGAAGTTGATAAATGAAATCATTGGTTTTTCAAAAAAATATTTTGCTATTTTATATTCAGTAACACAGATTCCCCGTCTCCCATGGCAGCGGGAGGTACCGGGAAAACGGCTCCTGCAGAGCTGAGGGCACCTGTCGGGAGGCAGCCTGGGGCTGCCCTGCCTCGTCCTCTCCTGTGAGCCCTGGGATTCTCCATCCCGTGCAGGGGGTGGTGAGCTCCCCGCCACTAGCGGGGTCCCCAGAGCCTGGGCCACGCTTTGCAGGAACTGAGGCACAAAGCGCCGGGCTGGGGCCGTGACCGGGTCTTGAACTCTGCACGCCTCCCCCGCCCTTCACAGACTTGCAGGCGGAGGGAACCAGCAGGTACCACGTGGGTGGGGGACGCTCCAGGGTCCGATTCACCCCCTCCGTCGCCGGTTCCTCCCCCATCTCGTCCCAAGGGTCAGGCTGTGTTGTCCCCATTTCACTGAGGAGGAAACTGAGGCTCAGGGAGGTTAAGGGAGGCAGTAAGCCCTGGCGATGGCGTTTTAACCCGGGCCGGCCTGGTTCTTTCTCCAAAGCCCGACTGTCTCCAGAGAACAGGGGCTGGTCTGAGTGGTGCCCGCCTTGTGCCAGGCTCTGGGCGACGCGCTTCCCGTGCTGCCCCTCAGTTTACCCCGACAAGGCCCTAGGCGGTGGGTTGTTCCACCACCACTGCTCCGGTGAGGAGTCTGAAGCTCAGAGAGGTGAAGTTATTTGCCTGAGGACACACAGCTGGTGAACCGTGGAGCTGGGGTTCAGTCCCAGGTCTGTCACCTGCAGCCTGTGCCTGTAGCCACGGCACCCTGCGGCCCCTCCCCCCAAAGTTCTTGAGGTCCGGCCCAGTTCCTCCCTCCTGACCTTTAGACCAGCTGCCTTAGAGTAAGAAACAGGTTATAAACCTCTAAAGGGCAAAGACAGTCTTATTTTACTCATCTGGTCTGTCCCATAATAATTGAGGAATGAATGAAGGAAGGAAGGAAGGAAGGAATATACAGTCACTGTATGTTGGCAAGGAGGTGGGCAGGCAGGTAATTGACAAGGGGCAAGTGCACAGGTCTCTCTAAGGGGAAGGAGTTGTTCAAGGGCATAATCTTTTTTTTTTTTTTTTTTTTTTTTAAATTTTTTTTTCAACGTTTATTCATTTTTGGGACAGAGAGAGAGCATGAACGGGGGAGGGGCAGAGAGAGAGGGAGACACAGAATCGGAAACAGGCTCCAGGCTCTGAGCCATCAGCCCAGAGCCCGACGCGGGGCTCGAACTCACGGACCGCGAGATCGTGACCTGGCTGAAGTCGGACGCCTAACCGACTGCGCCACCCAGGCGCCCCTCAAGGGCATAATCTTAGTCAGAGGAGGCATTAAAATTGATCTCGGTGCAGCTCATACAAATCTATGTGTCAGGCCCATAAATTGCCTGTTTAATGGACCTGAAGATGCCACAGTGGGGAGATGGGGGTGGGGGCAGGGCTCGGGCCCCACTCGGAACACCCAGCTGCCAGGGTGATGCTGGAAGTGTGTGTATGTATCACGGGGGCTGTTGATCAGGCAGACAGAATGGTGGTGAAGGGTCCCTGTCCAGCTCCAAATGCGCCTTCTGGCATAGGGATCGGGCACTTGGGCGGCAGGACCTGGGGAGGCTGTGGCTGGAAACACAGGTCAGTCCCAGGCCTCTTACTGTGAAATGCTCTCCTTTGCTGGCTTCCCCTGGGTGACTCTGAGGGCAGGAGGGGAGAGGAGGGAGGCCTCTGCCTGCCTGCTGACTGCCACCCCCAGGACCTTTTCCAGACTCCACAAATATCAGACGTCAGCGGAAAGAAAATGACTCTCAGTTTTGCCCAAAGTCCAACTCTGGACGAAACACAATTATGTCAAGTGGCTAACAGAGTTCTCAGGGCGGCCTGTGTTTTCTTTCATTCTTTGATCTTGTCTGCTCGCGAAACGAGTTCTGCCAACCCCCTTGAAGTCAACTGTCAAAGTAAAACGTTTTGGGGGAGACAGATCTCTTACTCTGATGGCAAAATTCATTTGAAATGATTCTTTAATCACTGCAAAACTGGGAGCTGAAATTTTCAAGCCTGTGCACCCTGGATGTTTGGTCCTTATTCCCCTTCAACCTCAATGGCCCACCGCCTCCTCGCCGGGTGCCCCGTCCGCCAGCTCTCACGGGATAACGCAGCCAAGGAGCGCAGCTGGGGTAACGACAACCGTTTGGTTCCTCGGGACAGTTTTTAGGGGGAAAATGACAGAGCACAAAGCGGGCCTCGCAGGGTCTGTCTGGGGAGGGGCGCTCGCTGTCAGAGGCTCCAGCAGCCCGGGGGATGGAAGACAGGGCACCGGGTAGGCAGGGGGAATTACAGACCCGGTGTCGTGTGCCGTGCGGCAGGACGGAGAGACGGGGAGCTTCTGGGGGGATGGCGGTGCCTCACCCCAATGTCGTTTTTCTGCTAACCCCCGCTCCCCACCCGGTCCCTCTTCCGTCCCCCATTGCCACCCACCTTTCGGATCTGAATCCTGCATTTGGGCCCAGCCCTTCACAGTTCGCCAAGAACTGCATTTGAATTCATGAATTCGTTCGTGTTATTCGCATTGTGGAGTTGGGGTTCACTGTGGGTCATGATCTGTAACAAGGTCTGGGGTTACAGAGACCTACGAGACACAACCTTTGCCTTTAGGACCGCAGGGTTTGATGACAGAGATGGGGTGTAGTCGAATGACCATGACTCTTGTGAGAGATGTGGTGCCGGGCACATAGCAGGTGCTTCCCTTGACTAGAATGCATTGGGCACCTTGTAACAGAAAGTCCAACAACAATGCCTCAGTCACCTGAGACGTGTAATGATCGTGCATAAGAAGATTCTGGAAGGAGGCAGTTCCGGGGTTGGTCCGACGCTCGGTGATGCTAATGAGCCAGAGTCTTTCCCTCTTTCCTATTTATCATCTTCAGCTATGGTGGCCTTCTTCCTTAGCTTCCTGCCTCAGGGTTGCAAGATGGCTGCCACAGCTCCGAACATCGTCTCACCCAACAGCATTCAAGTCTAGAAGAGGGGAGCAGAGTGAGGCAGGATATTTCCCAGGGGCACTCCCTGCACCAGCAGATTTTCCCTCACTCCTCAATGACCAGATCTGGGTCACACGCCCCCTCCTGAAACCATGTCTGGACAAGGAGGGGGTGTTGAGGCTTGCCTTCACCCTGGGCTGGGGAGGCCCACCGGGTCTGAGCCTGTGGCTGCAGAACAAGCCCAGGGCTCTGCGAGTGAAGGAAGGGGGGGCGGGCTGCTGGGCGGGTGGCCACCCGTGTACACCACCTTCTCATCGGTGCTGTGACTCAGTGTCCCGGGCAGTGGGGGGGATCTGGGGTGGGGGCCAAGCCCAGGCCCTGGGGGCAGAAGGCCCTGCACTGAGTCTCTGTCCTCCATGGGCTGTGGGATCTGGTCCTTGGCACGGCCTCCTCCCCTGTGGAGTGGGGACCGTGACGGCACCTGCCGAGCAGGGAGGTCGTGAAGGCGACAAGGGTCGTGCGTGTAGGCGCCTGGTGTGAAGGGGTGTTAACAGCCGTTAAATGGGCTTTTGCAGTGATTAGCCCCATCTGCAAAATGGACCCAGGGAGCCTCCTCTGTGACAGTCCTGGGGGTGACAATGGCAGGAAGATGAGTTCATATGAGTGAACACTTCCTGCGTGTGCTGGGCGCCCTTCACACGTCCTCGGTCACTTAATCCTCTCAGCCGCCTGTGAGGAGGGCGCAGTTTTCATCCCCATTTTACAGCCGAGGAAACTGAGGCTCGGGAGGGTGACCCCAGGCCAAAGAGGGCAAATGGGGCTCCAGGATTGTCAGATTCCAGCCACCGTGCCCTGTCTCACTGCAGGGCCCCGTGGAGCCGGCACAGGCAGGTGCTCAAGGAACCCCTCCCCACCCGGCTGGCTGTCACCAGGGTCCCAGGCTGGTGGCGGGGCCGGACCTATCTCCTTACCCTGCCCTCTGTCCCTCCGGAGCTCCAGGGCCCCAGGGCCCCTGGTGGGAGATTTGCCACCGTCCCGGCTGCCCCTCCCCTCCAGGATGACGAATGGACCCCTTCTGTGACCTCAGTGATGGTTGGTGTCACGGTGTCTGGGTCGTGACTTGGCAGCCTGCATTCGTGGGGAAACAATATGTGCTTATGCAGAACATAAGCATATGTTAACGATGGATGATTATATTCCATGTTTATAGATTTACCAACATATGCAAAGCCGCTTCTGACAATTCTACACCTACAGGCGCATCACGATTTAATGACTGCACGGGAGGCTCCCGGCCAGCCCCAAGACGTGAGCCGGGGCGCCCGGTGTGGGATGAACGTGCAGCCCAGCCCTGCACGCACTCGGGTCTGTGCCCGTCGCCACCTCTCCAGCCTTCCGGTCCTCCCGGCTTCCCAGAGACACGGAGCCCGTGGGGGATCGGCCTGGGAGAGACCCTGAAGACCGCAGACGGTGACTTCCCCCTTTTCCAGCTGGGGAAACTGAGGCCCATTCCCTCATTCCCTCTCCCAGCCAACAGCGTGCCGAGTGTCTGACGTGCCCCAGGCTCTGGTCTAGACTAGGGGGACTCAGCTGCTGCTCTCTGGGGGGGACACAGAGGACAATGCCAGGTGGTGATGAGCACCGTGAGGAGGCCTCGAGTGAGTGCGGGAAGAGAGTGGGACTGGGAGTCCAGGAAGCAGGTGACCTCAGTCCAAAAGTGAAAAAGGTGAGGCAGAACCAAGCATCCTGGGACAATGTGTGCAAAGGCACATGGGGTGCGGGACCGAGCGTGCCCAGGGAGGGCATCCCTGTCCCCACTCTTGGGTTCAGCAAACACTTATGGCTCTTGGTCCCACGCGAGGTACCGGGCTGAGGGCGAGGGGAACACAAACACAGGGAGGGTCCTGTCTCCAGGGCCCCCCTCAGGGGCGGTCAGCGCGACGATGGGGGGGATGTCCCAGGAGCTGAGAGACGCAGAGGCAGCGCAGGGTGGACCCCGGACACGTCCAGGTTCAGTCTTGATGCTGACCCTTCCTTCTTCGGCTCCCCGGCCTCAGTTTCCCCATCTGTACAATGGGTGGGCGAAGGTGTGTAGGCATCAGGCTTGTTCTAAAGCAGATGATTCAAATGGATAGCCCGAGATGAGACCCCCGGTGTGGGTGACCTCGGACCCCTTTCAGCCCTGAGTTTATAGGTGATGGATACTTAGATGATAGGAAGCTAGAAAGACCTGAATCCTGATCTCTTCTGAGGCTCCTTTCCTTGGCCCTCTCCCCGTCTCAAGCAGTGCTGTCCTGTGATCTTATATTTTGACTCTAAACCCCGATAGCGGAGGTTCAGTCTCCACGCATGGTGGAAGGAAGAAGTGTGGCCCAGCGTCTAAGCCACTGGCTTTGGCCGACCCTGGTTTCCAGTCTGGGCTCTGCTGGCTCCTTGCTGTGGGATCTCAGGAAAGTTACTTAACCTCTCTGAGCCCGGCCACCTCGTGTGTGAGTTGAAGGTAAGAAAAGCATCCATCTTACGGGGCAGGGGCCAGACTTAAATGTGGTCACACAGCGACACGCTCAGGGCGGGACTCCCTTACTAGGACTGGCATGCGGTGACAGGGCTGTGATGTCTTCCGCCCCAGGGACGCAGCTTCTCCCGCGTCTGGAGGACGCCCCCCCCCCCCCCACCCTGGGCCGCTCACCCCAGAGCAGTGAGCGGAGACCAGCCTCAGATCCCCCAGCCCGGATGCAGACTCAGCCTCCAGCAGTCACTCGCCGTGCGACTCGGCAGTGGCTTAGCCTCCACGAGCCTCACCGGGCTCCCCCCTGTGAAGCGGGCACAGTAATACCGACCACGCGGGGTTACCGTGCGGACGGGATGAGGCCGCCTCAGCGGGACACAGACTCCGGGGCTCGCGCGACACCTGCGGGCAGCGCTCGGGGGGACACTCTGGCCACCCAGGGGGTCAGTGTCCCGGATCCTCCTCTGCCACGCGGGGACCGCGACCGTCCCTGGTGGCAGGATGCTGTGCGGACCCCACGCCCTCACGTGCGGTAAATGTCCGCTGCCGGGTGAGCCCCCGATGCGCGTTAAAGGGCGTGGTCACCACGACTGTCGTCACCGTCCCTATTCAGCTGGCAGGGAAATGCCCCCGTGCTGTCTTTGGGCACGGAGCCCCCGGCACAGGCCCGGGCATAGAGCAGGGAGAGCAGGGACTGGGGAGCAGGCCGCCCGGGCTCAAGGCCCAGCTCCACCACTTCTGAGCTGTGTGCCCTTGGACGAGTTTCTGAACCTCTCTGAGCTACAGTATCTGCATCTGTAAAAGCGGGGATAGCCACTGCGTCTCCACCGCAGGCCTGTTGGAGTAATCAAGTGGGTTAATGCAGGCAAAGCGCTCCACACAGCGCCTGGCACGCGGAATGGGCTCTTCTCACCCCGGGCCCCGAGGGAGTGCGGCGCCGAGCGGCCCCTAACGGGCTCCCTTCCTGCCACCGCCGCACCGAGAGATGAGAAAGCCAGGCCAAGGGACACGAGATGAAACGTCTGGGGACGAGACAGTGGACGCCGTGCTAACTTATGCGGGGTGGACGATTAGAGAATGAAACGGTCTATGATGAAGGGCTAATCGGGCAGGACGGAGGCTCGGGGCGCAGGAGCCAGGGGTGAGGGAGAGGCCCCGCAGCCCCGGGGGGCAGGGCTGGCCTTGGTGGCCGCGTTCTCCTTAAGGACGCTCGTCTTTCCCTGCGACGCAAGTCAGGCACGGGCGCTGGGAGGCGTCTGGAAAGTGCAAAGCGGTGAATATGACAGCGCGTAGGTCGCCTGATGCCCCTGCCTCCCAGAGACGGTGGCCATGAAATCATCGGTGTCTTTCTCTATTCTTTGTTTCTCCACGTGCGTGGTTTCCACGTCCCTCAGGCGAGCTAGGATGTGAGGCGGGAGCACCCAAGCCTCCAGAACAGCGGGGGTCATTTCTTGCTCCCGTCACACGTCCACTGTGGTCGGTGGGAGGGCTCTGCTCACCACAGACACCCAGGGGCCAGGCTGCGGGGGCGCCACTGTCCTGGGGTGTCAGTGTGTCCTCGTGTGCTTCCGGGTCTCGGTGACGGGGACGAACGGACAGGAGAATTGAGCCCGGACCCTTAAATGCTCCCTCCTGGAAGGTTCTCTCCCCGCCTCTATTCTCGTTCCTTGGCCAACGCGGGTCTCGCGGCCATGCTGCCACGCAGGCGACGGGGACGTGGGGTTATCCTGTGGGGGCGCCGGAAGGACACGCGGGTCTCGGCGAACCCCGGCCGCGACCTCCCTCCGCATGCTGCACGCGCAGATTTGGGTCCTCACCCGACACTCGGTCTGACCGCTTTTCTGGCTCTTCCATTCCTGGAAATAGTCCATTTGACTGATGTCCCCACCAACCTCCCACTATCGACGTCTGGATGGTTTCGTTCTTTCCAGCATATGTAACACGGCGAGGGATTTCTTCCTTCTTTCATCATCCTCTAAATTTCTATTTTGTTAGAAGAGGTTCCCATAAGACGTTGGGTGAAACAGCATGACGTTTGAAAAACCGATAATGGCTAATATTTGGGGAGGGAATAATCCTCAGGTTCTGTTCGCTTACTCCCAGATCTGGGACGTTCTCTCGCTCTGCTGGCTCCCTCCCCCCGCCGCGCCCCTCCACCATCTTGCCTGGACCGGTGCAGGGGCCTCTTGCCCTGACCCTGCTCTTGTCACTCTCCCCAAAGCAGCCAGGTGACCGGGAGACTCAGGGCAGAGCCGTCCCTGTCCTGCTCCACGGCCCCAGGCCCCCACCGTACTGGGCACAGTCCACACAGATGGTGGCCCCGCCTCACCTCTCCACCTCATCCCTTCTCAGCACAAGGCAGCTGCCTCCAAGGCCCAGGGAGGTTTGGCTCTCCTCACCTCTGATCCCTCCCCCCACCCCCCCAATTCAAGGTGGTCCCGTGACACTGGTCTTTCTTCTGAGCCTTAGCACCTGCCCACAGCATTCTCCTTGTCATCCCATCAGGCAGGCAAGCGGCCCCTGAAGGGCGAGGGGGGCAATGACAGGGCCAGTGTGGGGCACCCCACGTGCCCTGAGGAAAGCGAACAGGGTCTCCCTGTCCTGCTCGCAGCTGCCCGGACAACCAGAAGCTGCCAGAAGCCCCAGCCGTCGGCGGGGAAGGCCCGGCGTGCACTGGTTACCGGGCAGTGGTGAGTAATCAAGTCACCAGCTCTCTTTCCTGGTCCGGCCACTGGGGTCACAGGAATGTCCCTCACAGAAGCTCTGCTGGCTAAGGAAGGAGCACCTCCACCCTGGGGTCAGGAAAGGCGCTGTCCCACAGCCCCGCTGTGATGTGAATTGGGCCACTTGCTTCTTGGACCTCTGAGCCTCTGCTGTAGAACGGGGCTGGGATGTTCTCTCTCTTAGCCACCCTCTGGGAGACAAGTCTGTGAGGGGCTGGGTTGCCTGTTCCCTGGATGACCCTCATCCAGGGCAGGGGTGGGGATGCGGGTGGGGCTGGGCAGGGCCAGGGCGGGAGCAGGGGCAGGGCTGGTGTAGGGCTGGGGCAGGGCTGGGACAGAGGCAGGGCAGGGCTGGGGCAGGGGCAGGGGCAGGGGCAGGGGCAGGGTTGAGGCAGTCTTCTGTCCAGCCCAGGCTTCTCCTCTGTCAGGTGCCCTGCTGCTCACTGGTGGCATCTCTGGGACATGTTAATGGAGCCAGGGCTCTTCCCAGGGTGGAGGAAAATGTTCATACCAACTTCCCGGGTGCCCATCCATGACCGTTGTGGGTATTTCGTGCGTGAAAACGCTAGCTGGAGATTTGGAGCCCACGTGGGACCAGCAGACTGCCCCCTTCCCGAGGAGGCTGACCAGGGGCAGGGGGGCTGAGGAGGGTCTTGGGCAAGGAGGGACAGACATGGGTGGTCACCCCTTGACCTGTAGGGCCCATACCTGCATCTCTGCTCCCAGCATGGATGGAATAGTCTTCTGAACGCCTCTGGTTTTACACCGAGCAGCCTCCGAATTTTCTACTGGTGTTGGTCCCATTTTCCCCCCGATGAGGGTTTTGGCGGCTGAGGGCCCCGGGGGGGAAAAAGGAAAGAAAAAAAAGAAAAAAAAAATCCTATCACAGGAGGTGGTGATGGAACACAGTCAGGAATGGATTCTGACTTCAGAGGTCGGTCTCTGCTGGCCCTTGACCTGCGGATATGTGATTTCAGGAGACGAGGGACGGGCATTGAGAGGACAGAGAGGGAGGCTGGTTGTAGAGAGAAGAATGCACAGGTGCAGAGAGAGAAGCCAAGACGGGGTGGGGGGCGCAGGGTCCCAGCGGGGCTTCCGGGCCCTGGTTCCAGGCTCTGGTGAGGCTGGGTCTTCTGTAAGGTTTCGTGAAATACTCCGCTCGGCCCAAGCCTGGTAAAATGCCCCTCTCCACACAATTTCTCTTTGCCTCAGCTAGACTGAATGGTTTTCTGTTAGTTGCAAGGAACCCTGACTCAGACACGAAGGGAACCTATTTATTTTTAAAACTGCTTAAAAAAAAAAAAAAAAGCATCATTCCCAGCACTGACTGTCTCTCATTCATAAGGGCCTCGTCAAATATGAGGAACGAGGCATTTGCAAACCTATATGGAAATTAAACCCGCAATCTGGGCACACACTTGTATGACAAGTGATAATTAACTGCTGACAATATAATTTCAGTGTGGATGCAAATGTGTTTTTCATTAAAAAGTAATCAAAGAAGAAGATACATGAATGGCCAATAAGCACAAGAAAAGATGCTCAACAGCGTTAGTCATCAAGGAAATGCAAATTAAAGCCACAATGAGATGGCATCACACACCCCCTAGCATGGCTAAAATGAAAAAAACTGAAAGTAGCAAGCACTGGTGAGGACGTGGAAGAACTGAGCCCTCGCGCATCGCGGGTGGAAACGTGGAATGTTACCATGTCTGCGGGACAGAGTCTGGTGGTTTCTTAAAACGGTGACCTTATGATCTGGCCTTTCCATTCACCCAAGACCCCGGCTTGACCGAGAGAAGTCGGCTGCGCTGCTGAAAAGATGTTTGGAATGCAGGCGTGCCCACCCACTAGCCTCTGCTGGGATGGGACCCTGCTCCGAAACGACACGGGGATCATGTGTGCCCGGGACTTCCGTGCCCCATGGGCCTGGGGGGAAGCCTGCAGAATGGCTCAGCCAATCGAAGGGACCAGCCTCCTCCTCTGGGCGTGTCCAGCCCTGAATGTGCCCAGAGCCAACGGATGGGGCGCCTGGCACCGACTCCAGCTTCAGGGAAGGAGACGGACACCTCATCTCTGCAGCCCCTACCCCCAGGCCCTGCAGGGGTCATATCCTATCTCCCCATTTCACAGAAGCGGAAGCTGGGGCTCAGAGGCACGGAGTCACTTATTCAAGGCCACTCGGGTGGTGAGGGGCAAAATGGAGAGAGCTGTGAGCTCTGACCTGCCTAACTCCCAGGTCCGGGCCGTTCAGCCCACCCACCTCCCTTTCCTCGCATCGACTCGATGCCGTGCCTCAGTGTTCTCGTATGTAAAATGGGAATAATAGCGGTAGTAACCTCATGAGCTTGTGGTGAGGACTGAGTAAGTGAATACACAGAACACTGGTACATAGCGGTCTCTCAACCCATGGCAGTTATGGTATTAATTAATTAATTTTATGGTAATACAAATATCATTATGCCACCTTCATTTTTCCAGTGGGAGCAGGAAGTTCTTCCCCTTCGGTCATCTCTGGAGCCCTCCTGGGGATTCCGTCCTGACCTCCCTCGCCCGTTCAGGAGGGAGACATGAAAAGGACGAAGGTTTGCCTCCTGGCCCGTGAAGGGCAGACTCTCCTGGGGACAGACGTCTAGGAAGCCGAGGTCCCTGCACCACCAGCATGGCCAGACTCCTCCAGCCACTTAATAACTGAAGACCCGGCCTCACCTGGGTCAAGGGCATTTTCATTGTTCACCACCAACCCTGTAAAAGGAAAACCGATCTCATTTCAAAGGGGTCACCTTTCTTTCTCTTCTTTTTATAACTTCTTCCTCTAAGGACAATTTGTGACGACCAAGGATTATTGGAGGAATGGAAGTTTTGGAACAGGAGCCTTGCCTCCCTCTTGGACTGTCCTTCTCCGACTGCCCCCTCTGGGAGGAGGCAGAAATCCCCGACTCACAGGTGCAGCCGCAGCACTCAGTCCTCAGGAGCGGCAGGGACGCGTCGAGCCCACCGTCAGGCACGAGCTTCTTCCGGGCGCCCGCGGGGACTCGGCAGGTGTCAGGCCCACGAGCTGACCTCGGTCACTGGCGGGTCGGGGCAGTGGAGACAGGAGACGAGATGCCCCCTCGGGCGCTCTTCCTCAGGGCAGAGCCCCCGGGCCCCTGGTCAGAGCCCTGGCGCTCGCGTCCCGCACAGTCACGCGGTCGTCCCGTGCGGTCCCTCCGTCTCAGGCCCCGGATGTTCGAGGGGGCACACGAGGCAAGGAGGTGGCAGAGGGACCCAGACAGGAGACTGCAGAGGAGTAAAGGGAACCAGTGACACCCGTAGGAGCCTCAGAGACCGGCGGGTGACAGTGACAGGCTCCTTGAGGACAGCAGCTTATCTGCTGTCTGCTTATCAAACCTCCTTGTCCTGAAAGGGACTCCAGGCCGCTCGTAAAAGCCACTGCGCGGTGGGATCCGGCCGGCCCTCCCACCGGCGTTTGCTGAGCACCTGCTGTGTGCTGAGCACCTGCCGTGTGCTGACGGGTCCCGCCCTCTGTCTGGTGGGGGAGAAGCGCAGGTCATGAGGAGCCTCTGTTTCTCTGCTGAGGACGAGTCCCCGCCGGGGGTTGGGGAGGGGGTGACTGACTCTGACCCTGACCCGGGTCTCCGGGGAGAGCGCCCGGGCCCCCAGGAGGGTGGGGATTTGGAGAACCCTCTCCACCTCACAGGACAGGTGAGCGAGGCCCAGGTGGGGGCGTGACTTGCCTGCTGTCCTGGACCCAGGTTCCCCCAAACCTGAGTCCACAGCATCACCCGGCCTGGGGGTCTCGGGACCGTCATGGCACCGCCTCTCCTCATCCCCGGGCCGCTCAGCAAACTCTCCCACGCTGACATTAATTACACCTCCCGGAGGTTAATTTGTAAGGAGACAGTGAAAATGTGTTATTTAAATAGTGATTATTAAAATCATGCTGGGGGTTTGCTACATAATAGGTAATTATCTGGAACATAATTGGAAAAACAATGTAGTCAATTCTATTTAGCCGTTCCCACAGAGCCCGCAGTTAATCCCAGGGAGGGAGGGGCCTACTCAGTGGCTTTAGTGATATTGGTGCAGCCATATTCTTATTACATCTAAATTGAAGTCACTTTAGGAGCCTTCTCAGAGAGGAACATGCTAATCGCCAAGCCCTTGGCCCCAGATGTCTGAGTGGACACCTTCCCCGAAATGTCTGCTCTAACAAATCACTCCCCGTCCTGGGCAAGCCAGGACACGTGGGATCCTTTATCCATCCATTCATTTGCTTATCGGTTTTTCTGTCCACTCGACTGCCTCTTCCACTGGTTTTTTCCCATTCATCTATTGCTTCTTTCGTTTCCCTCTTCCTATGTTGGTTTGGCCCTTGCTCCGTGCCTGGGTCCGTTGTGTTGATTGATCGTACTTTCGTTCATTCTTCTTCCCTTGGTCCTTTGTGCACTTGGTCCCTCACTCGGTCAGCCGGCGATTTCTTCATTTGTGTGCTCTTCATTTCATTGGCTCATTTGTTCTTTCGCTCATGAACGCACTCTTTCATCCCGTTCATTCATTCATTCATTCATTCATTTCTTCTTCCTTGGATCGCTCATTTATTCAGTGGTTCATGCGGTTGTCCGTCCATTCATTCATCATTCAACAGCGAATGATGGGTTCAGGCACGTGTTGGACGTGTCCATCTGGAGCGACTGCAGCCCTGCTACCCTTCTGGCATATTCTAGGCATTTCACTAAAAAAGGCCTTGGGGTTTACCTTTTTGTAAAGCAAACTTTTTGTTATAGGAAAATGTAATGTACAATCTACATAGAGCAAAGTACACAAATAAAAGGTGTATGGCTAGAAGAATTTTCCGAATCTAAACGTACTTGTGGGATAGGGACCGAGTCAAGCAAGAGAATGTTCCCAGTACGTCCGAGCCCCCTGGGCTCCTACCTGCCACTGTAACTCCAGGTTGGGACGGGTAATCGGCATCTTGACTTCTAACACTATTACCTGTGTCTGTCCTGGAACTTCATACAGATGGATTCACATGGTTGTGTCCTCCTATGTGTCCCGTTTCCTCCCACTTTCTTCAACATTATGTTTGTGTGGTTGATCCGTGTGGCTGCGTTAAGCTGCACACTGTTCGTTCTTATTGATGTTTGGCGTTTGCATATGGTACGAATAGCTACCCATGTACCTCGAGATGATATCGGGTGCTCAGTAGTCTGGGACTGTCACACCCGGTGCTGCTGTGAGGTTCTTGCACACGCCTGTTGGCGAACATGTGGCTGAGCTTCTGGGTGGACGCTTAAGGAGTACAAATTCTGGATTTCATGAGCTATACGTATATTGGGCTTTTGCGGTTTTCCAACATGGTTATGCCAGTTTAGACTCCCAGTAGCAGTGTGTGGGGCCCACCTTTGTTCCTACACTTGTCCCCGAGTCTCTTGCCTGCCCCATGACCTCACATCACCCTTGATTGGTCTCAGGTCCCTCTGGGCCACCGGCTCATTCTACCTTCCAAGCCCTGCCCTCCTGGGGCTTCGGTGCAGGGCTCCCTCCCCCTAGTCTTGCCGTTGGCTCCATCCAGAGACACAGCCTCAAGCCACCCTGGGTGATGTTATCAAAGCCCAGCCCAGTTTTTTCCCACCCAGACTCTTTGTTGGGAGGAAGGCCTCCCATGCACCCCAGTCTATCTCCTGGGGGACCTGGCCAATGGGTCAGGCCTTCTGCTGAGCCCCAGAGTCTTTGATAAACCACGTGTAGTCGTGCTTCCTTGGGATTTGCAGACTAGCGTCTGAGATAGGATGTGGCATTTCTTATGAATCAAAGACAAGGAATCAGATGTGAGTGGAGGAAATGGACAGGGGAGCTCCAGACAGAACCTGGCATCTGACTGTAGAGGCTGGTATCTGAGTCACTGGAGGGGGTAGCGTGGGGAACAAGGGTGATGTCATAGCACAGAAAGGACCCATAATTCTTAAGACAAGTTAATAAACATAGAAAATTATTGTAGGAGGTGCCCAACCTTCTCTCTAATTCCACTTTTGCTCTTTCTGGTCTCTTCTCCATGGTGAAGGAGAGAGCCTTTAAAAGCGCCCGTGCAACCACATCCTTCCTCTGCTCATACCCTCTATGGCTCCCATCTTCCTCAGATTAAAGCTGGAGTCCTTCATTGGCCCCCAGGATCCCTGTGACCTCTGTCACCTCACCTCACTTAACACCCCACTAGCCCACCTACCAACTAAGTCCCTGCCACACAGGCCTCCTTGCTGACCCTCAGTGCGCTGGGCACACCCCACCTCTGAGTTGTGGTTCCTGTGGGCTGCAGTGCTCTCCCCAGGCACATTCAGGGGTCACACTTCTTAAAAATTATTTTTTTAAATATTTTAATGTTTATTTATTTTGAGAGAGAGAGAGAGAGACAGAGCACGAGCAGTGGAGGGGCAGAGAGGGAGACACAGAATCTGAAGCTAGCCCCAGGCTCCGACCCTAACACGGGGCTCGAACTCATGAACCATGAGATCATGATCTGAGCGGAAGTCAGAAGCTTAATCAACTGAGCCACCCAGGCGTCCCTCAGGGGTCACACTTCTTATGGTCCATTTGACCTTTAGGGATTAGGGATCAGCGAGGACTTGGATGATCTTTAGGATGCCGATTTGTGTTAAGGGTAATGCTCCTAGAAGTTTTCATGCAATGCCCAGAGAGGTAGTGAATGCTCTGGGACTCTGAGGGCTCAGCCAGAACAGCCTACCGCAGGGCAGAACATTTTAAAGACGGCTTACTTATCTTTAAAAAGTTCCATTATATATTTGCATTTTCTTGGATTAAGATAATCTCCCATAAAATCTTTGAGTAATATTGATACTCTGGGAAGGTTGGCTTATTGTTCAAAGAAGTGCTATGCTTGGGACCCCGCCAACTAGAGAAGAGAGATTTGGGGGTAGGTGAGGTAGGGTGAGGTTTGGGGGTCAACAGAATAAGGGGAGGCTAAAGCTGGCATGGGAGGGCACTTGAGAGATGAAGAACAGAGTTAAGGACACTGTCGTGTACCTCATATTCCACACCAACCAGCTGTCTTTGATCTTCAATTTCCTCACCTGTAGCATGGCAACAACACTGGGGATTACTTCGTTGAGTTTTGCGGAGTCAGTGGAATGATGAGTGCAAAGCAGCCGACAGATAGTGATGTCTAGTTGATGGTGGCATCACAGCTACCGTTAGCTATCACCATAGCAAGGCTGATCTTAAGGTCTTTAGCCCAGGCATGTGATCAGAATGTTCGGGGCTGACTTCCCGGAACCCGCAGAGCGATGTGGACATGGGTGTTGGCTGGGGACCAAGAGCTGGTCTTGGCTCTGGTTTTAGCTCTGCCCCTAACTCACAGATGGACTTTGGGCAAGGGTCTTTTTATCTCCCTGGCTCTCAATGTCCTCATCCATAAAATGCAGAGGGTTGGATAGAACAATTGCCAAGGCATTTCCAGCTGGAACATTCTTTGAATCTGGGAGTAGCTTTCTTGACCTGAATACCATTTCAATGTCCCATGAGATCTCTGATAAAGAAAGTCTTCTAAAAAAACCTTTTAATGAGTTTAGTGTTACAAATATGGCCACATTTAGTAGCCATTTATCAAGAGTCTTCTGCTTAAGAGAAGAGAAGGGATAAAATACCTCGAGGACAAAAATATGATGGGCCAGTCAGCAGACTCAAAGCTTCTTGGGCCCTTGTCCCTATATGCGGACAGAATTCGGGCTGTGAAACTCAGCGGTATCACCTGCATTTTGTCTCCAACTAGGCATCCTAGAATCATAGGCTTTAGGAGTGCTCTGGCTCATAGAAGGATTTATTTTGCTCAAAGGGACACGAAGCTGCTCTAAGACTGGGACCTTTCAGTCCAGTGACCATTTTATCAAGTTCAACAATTCAATTCAACACTTCTGGCATTTCTTCACCTGTAAAAGGAGGAGAGAGACTGTTAAATTAAGATGGTCTTTGAGATTCCTTTCCACTATATTAATGTACAATTCCTTGCATCATAAAAGCCATATAGAAGCTTGGCTGCTGTCCAAGGTACAGCATGGCCGTATAGACAGCATGGTTGCTGCCCAAGGTCCAGAGGAGAGTGAAGGCCGGTCCTTGCCACCAGACATCCACAGCAAAGGGGAGGAGGGCTCAGCTGGCTTCAGAACCTCACCTCATCCACCCTGGAATCATCATGTCTACCACCTCATCACTTCTCCATGTGCCAGATCCTGGTGGCCTCTCTACCCTAGCCTTGGAAACCACATATGACAGGGCCTTTGGGGACAGGACAACAATGATAAATGATGGGCTAGCTTTGTTTTCTCGCTGACGAGGTGCTGAGGCTGTGTCTGTGCAAGTCTTGGGTGGTCCAGCAACAAGGATACCACAGTCAAGCTCTATCAGCCTTGATATTGCCATATGATTGGGGGGAGGGCAACTCTTGGAGCATTCCCAAGCTGTGGTCTGGTTATTATTCAATAATAAACTCAGATGGGCTGGCTGTCAGGACCCGAATGAGCAGCTATAGCCAACAGGATGGGAGAGCAGGAATGTGGAAGAGATGGGTCAGAAAAGGCAGGAGAACCCCAAGGCCCAAGCTCAAGGGGTGGAATCAGCTGAGCTGGAGCTCAAGGGGTGGAATCAGACCAGCAGCAGGGAAGATAGATTAGAGGAGACTTAAGGTAAAATCCCGGCGTGCCCGATGATACTCAGCTCCTTCCAATCCGTCTTTACACATGGTCACTGAGCACTCACTGTGTTAATACGTTTATATGTGTGATTGCCTTTAATTCATTTTAGTGACCTGATGAAGAATGTAGCATCATTGCCATTTTACAAGTAAGTGTAGCCTCAGAGTGGTAGGAGGGACTTGTTCAAGCTCTCTCAGTTGGGGAGTGGCAGATACAAGGTTTAAATAATCCCTTTCTGCCTATAAAACTCTCATAGCAAACACCGCTACTCTTGACTTTGAGTCCAGTGGAAACAGGGCTGACTTGTTCAGGGTGAGTAAGCAGGGTGAGTACAGGAAGCGTGCTGGGTTTCTTCCCGTGTCTGACCTTTGGGTAGACACAGCAGTGAATTGGGGTGGCTTAGAAGCACATTCCTGGGAGAAAGGGCAGTGTGTACTGGCTGGCATCTCACGGCTGGCAGTGGCTTGGAGTGCCCATGGGGAGAGGGACGTGGGAATGTCCGCTGGTCAAGTCATGGATCTTTGGGTCATCTTTGGCCCCAGGACCAGGAGTCATGAACACTGGCTCACCCACCAGATGTATCTGGAACATCAGGCACCTTCTCTCTCTTGGGATCATGTGATTCCTTGAATAAATAGAAGCCATCTGTTGAGAACCGATGGCACTCATTCAACGAACATCTATCGAGGGCCTACTAAGTGCTGGACTCAGCGAGCCCCTCAGAGCTGGCAGCGATAGAGACCAGCCAGATGGACTCCCAGCTCTGTCCACTGTGGTTGGCATCTCGGTCACCATGTGAGAGCTCCTCTTTCGAGCGCTGGCCCCTCCTGATGCTCAGTGTGAGGCACCTCCCCTCCTCGCCCCTCCATCATATACTGGTCCTCAGTGTTTTCATGTCCTGGGAGCTGGGGCTGGGGGAGGGGAACAAACGGCACGTGGAGGGCACATCACAGGGCTGAGTGGGGATCTTCTCCCTGTTTCTTCCCCTAAGAAATGACAAGTTTAACTTAAATTAATTCAGGCTCAGTTCATACCTAAAGGAGAAAAAGGAGCTGGTTAGACTCCATTTCTAGGTCTGCTTTTCAAGCCTGGTATTAATCTACTCATCAGCTTAACTCATCAGGAGAAAACATGCTTCTTTAGGAGTTTTTTAACCAAAAATAATGTCTCATTAAGTTAAACATATTAACCTGAACACAGTGTTGATGTCAGACAGACTAATGGATGTCATTACAGGGAATGCACAGTGTCCGCGGAGGGACCGACCAGCCGCTAGCAACTGTCTGCAGATGCGCTCAGCTATCGTCGGGTGGACGGTGGACGGTGGGTGTGGGGGGAGGGAGAGAAGAAGCTGTCCAGGAGCTGGGGGAGGCATGCCCCGGGAGGGGCGCCTCGTGAATTCTGGCATCTTCGCATGTGGCGAAGGGTGTGTGGCTAAGGGAGGTGCCGTGTGTGACATGACTCTTTGCTGGGTCCCAGGGGAGGGACACTGGGTTGAGCCTCTACTACAAGCTTGGTTGGCTGGAGTTGGGGCATCAGAACACTGGGGTCTAGTCCCGGGTCTCGTCCCCGGCGCAGTGGACAAGGTTTAGTTCCAGCCCATCTTTACTAAGCACAGCGCTAGGCATTTCCACGTGTGTTACACTTAGACCACCCTCACAGACTCCCAGGGAGAAGGTGGTTTTGGCCTAGGATTACAGATGGAGAAATTGAGGCTCAGAGCAGTTAAGGGGCTGGGCCAAGGTCACCAGCGTGCGGGTGGGCATGCTGAGGCTGTGACCCAGCTGCCTGACCCCAGTGGAGGTTTCCTCTCTCAGCCTCATGACCTCTCCCTCCTAGTGGTCTGTCTTCAAAGCCCTCCTGACTCTATTCTCTAGGACTTCGTAATCCCTCAATTATAGCTGTGTGGGGACTCCTCTGATTCGGAGCTGCAGAGTTCCCACCTTGCAAAGGGAGCCCAGCTGATCACTGGTGGCTGTGAGTTCTCCTCACCGTGAGCACCTGTTCTTTCATAAGGTGGGCTGTGGACATTCTGGCCGAGCATTGCAGGTGCAATTTAATTGCAGGTCGGGGTATTTTCCAGGCTAAATGTCATCAATTCTGGGTAAAATGCTATGTCTAATTAGCCACACTGTAATTATTTCCGCAATTATATATTTAATTTTCATATCTCCTATAAGTTCTCCGGTGGCAGGGTTTATGTCTATCTTATTTACTGTCTATTCTTCTGTGCCTGGCACATGCAGTGGGCACACTTTAAACATTTGTTGACTGGTTGAATAAAAGATGCACTGAAAGGGGCAGATGAGTTCTAACAACTCGGTTATCATTTCTTTACTCAAGGTGAAATACTTGCAGAAATTTAGGAACAAAGATGGTGGTGTAGAGATGACTGAGAAGAGCTGAGGCACTAGATGAAATGTTACAAGGCTATTGAGTCCAACAGTTATGCAATGTGAGAGATTGGATGTATGAGTTAGCTAATGCTGTGTAACAAACCACCCCAAAACTTACTGGCTTAAAATAACAAGCACTTATTTAGCTCCTAGGCGTGTAGGTAACTGAGCACTTTCTGCTGATCTGGGCGTGTTGGGGGGAGGATCTGACTGATTCTATCTGGGCCCACTCCTGCACCTATAGTCAGCTTGTGGATTGGTTGGGGCTCCTTGGTGTAGCACGGCCTCAGCTGGGATGGCTCCTTTCTGTTTCATGTGGTCTCATCTGACAGCAGGCCAGCCCAGACTTATCTTCATGGATGAAAAGTTCAAAAGAGGGAACAAAAGCACACAAGATGTTTTGACCATATGTTCTTGGGCAGGTATATTGGCCATATATTCTTATTTTCTGTATTCTTTATTCTCTGGCATTGGAGGCTGCTTCTGGAAAGACTGCTCCTCTTGGGGTTAATTCCTGGAAATAGCAAATGATTTTGCTGTAAGTGTGCCATTCATAAAAACCAACCAATCCAGAGCCCAGGCTCCCAACCACATTGAGCTCTCATATACCAAGTCACTGTTTCTCCTGCCCTACATCACCCAGGGGTCTAGTACTGCGTACCTGGTGACCACCCCTACAGCCCAGAGCTGCCAAAATTACTCAAATTATCCAATCCTAAACTCACTCACCATACCTGTCTTGCCTCGCTCATTACCTCTACAAAAAAAAAAATCAAGGCTCGGAGCTATAATCTCCCCTCTTTTCCTTCTGTCTTCTGACCCATGTTGGTGGTTCTGCAGGTGACCCTGTGTGGCATACTGTGCCTCTTGTTTCTATGGATTTGGGAATATAAACCTTTTTCTTAATGACAATCATTTCTGTATCTGTATGTCTTACATCTGATTACAACCCCCCCCCCCGCCCCGCCCAATCCCCTGAACTGGGTACATTTTAAAATAGCTGGGCACTGGAATATCACTTTGACACACATTTTATGAGCCAAAGCAAATCACAGAGCCAGCCAGATTTAAGAGTTGGGGGAAAGAGGCCTCATTTCTCTCTTTTTAAAAAATGTTTATTTATTTTTGAGAAAGAAAGTGAGGGGGGAGGGGCAGAGAGAGGGGACAGAGGATCTGAAGTGGGCTCTGTGCTGACAGCAGCAGGTGAGCCCAATGTGGGGCTTGAACTCCCCACCATGAGATCATGACCTGAGCCAAAGTCAGACATTCAACCAACTGAGCCACCCAAGTGCCCCAAGAGACCTCATCTCTTGATGAGAGGAGAAGCAAAGTCACATTTCAAAGGGCAGGGAAAGAGGTGTAGACAGAGAGGAAGTGTCTCTTCAACTCTCCAAACAATCAACCAATAAAAAGCAGGCAAAGGATTTGAACCCTTCATCAAGAAGACACATGAACGGTAAATACGTAAGCACACGGAAAGATGTTGAACGTCATTAGGGGATTGGAAAAGCACGGGTTAGAACCACCACGGAGTGTCTCTCTACAGACCTGGGGTGTTCGAGTGGCTAAGGTTTAGAAGATGGACCATATCAGGTTTTGTCCAGGATATGGAAGAATTGGAACACTCACATACTGCTGATGGGAATGTAAAATGGCACAATGAATTTTGAGGACGGTGGGATGGTTTCTTACAAAGTGAAACACCTGCCAGATGATCTAGCCCTTCCACTCCTAGCTATTCATTCAAGGGGGACATGAACGTTTATAGCAACTTTAACTATCATAGCCTCCAACTAAAAAAAAAACAGTGTCCATCAGTAGGTAAATGGATGAACAAATTTGGCATATTCATATAATGAGATACCACTCAGCAATAAGATAGCTACTGATACAAGTGAGAGCATGGACGAATCTCATGATGATTATACTGATGCCAGACATAAAGGACCACGTGGCCGTGTGATTCCGTTTACATACAATTCTAGAAAATGCAAACGAATCGCTAATGACAGAAAGCAAAGGCATGGCTGTCTGGGAATGGAGATGGGGGGAGCTGAGAAGGCAGGAGAGGGGGATTATAAAGCAGCATGTTAGGGGGCACCTGGGTGATTCAGTCAGTTGAGTGGCCAGCTCTTGACTTTGGCTCAGGTTATGATCCCAGGGTGGTGGGATTCAACTCTGCGTCGGGTTCCACACTGAGCTTGGATCCTGCTTGAGATTGTCCTCTCTCTCCTTCTCTGCCCCTCCCCCTCTCGTGCTCTCTCTAAAAATTAGAAATAAAAAAATTGTTAAAAAAAAAGTAAAGCAGCAGGTGGAAACTTTTGGCGGTGATGGATAAATTCATTGTCTTTTCCTTTTCTTTTAATAATGAAAGAATTTTGAGAATAGTTGACACACAATGTTATATTCGTTTCAGGTGTGCCACATAGTGATTTGACAAGTTTATACATTATGCCGTGTTCACCCCAAGTGTAGCTGCCATATCTTGATTGCGGTGATGTAAACTTACGGCAAAACCTATCAAATCGTACATTTAAATAAATGCAGTTTATTTTATGTCAATTATGCCTCGGTAAAGTGGTTTCAAAAATTTTTATTTTCCAGATCTCCAGCTACAGTTCAGAGGGTAGATTTCGGACAAGAATCAGGTGAACAGGGTTGGAAATGAAGGAGAATTCACCTAGCTGGTCCATGACCACACGCCTCCACACATGTGTCCTTATTCAGGAAGAGTCAACAGAAAGGGCGAGAACCTCGTTCCGGGGCCCTGATGGATCGTGGGGGCAGGTCTTGCCTGGAGAACCGCGTCCAGATTTGTCAGACAGCACGGAAGGGAGACAGGAAACCAGGGCTTGGTCAGGGGGCTGTGTGGCAAGGCACGCTGAAGGAGTGGGCTTGTCAAACTTGGGGTAGAACATCTCTGGAGGGAACATGTCTTCAAGTACAGAACGGACTGCCAAGTGGAAGAGGAAGAAGTTGCGTTCAGTGGAGTCTGAAGGAAGGACTTTTGCAACATTCAAAGCTGTCCAGAGACAGAATGGGCTACTGGGTAAGGTGGGGAGCTCCCCATCCTTGGACGTGTGCACACAGGAGTTCGAGGGAGGTATAATAGCTCAGTGCTTAGGGTTTGGCATCAGACAGACCTGGATTTGAATGGCACCTTGTGTGTTTCAGGGCAAAGGACTTCCCTTCTCTGAGCCTCAGTGTCCTCATCTGTAAAATGGAGCCATAATACCACCTAATCCACTAGGTTATTAATAGACTTAACTGAAGCAACACATATAAAGTACTAACATGGGGTCAGGAACATGTAAGACCCCAGTGGCCAGAAGCTTGTGTCATTAGGTTTCATTTTTTCTTGAGGGGATCTGTCATCAGATGAGGTGTTAGCTGTTACCTCCTTGCAGCACTCTTGAGTCTGTGGAGCCAACCCCAACATGCAGAGGTCTGCCCCTCCTTCTTGCTCTCCCCCCGGGCCCTCTCTCTTCTTCCAGAAATGGTCTCCGCTGATTCTCAACCCCCCCCACCCCCCACCTGCCTTCCTCTTCCCACTGAACTTGGGCATCGAGGTGACCTTTCCTTGTTCCCGCTGTCCACACGCGCGCGTGGGCATGACCGATTCACATTAGGCAAGGCTCCCGGAGCCACAGATTTGCAGACATGTTTACAGTCTTTGAGAGCAGAGACCCCTTTCTGGGGAGTGATCTGGCAGTGCCTCTCTGTCTCCCACGCAGGGTTGGCCGGCTGGCTGCTCTCGTGATCGTCTTCCTTGGTCTCCAAAATGAGCTTTGATTTCAGGCCGAGGGAAAAGAAAAGGCTCGTAAAACCTTGTTCCAGGTCTCCCGGCAGAGTTATCATTTCTTGGTCTTAGTCAAAGGCCCCCCTCCGTGAGCGATTGGCCACTTAGCACTTGTTAATGGATCTAACTTCCCGGAGCTTTAAGTGTTTCCTTGCAATTGATCTGCCCGTGAAAAGTATGCTTTGGAGACATGAAATAGCCATGAGAGCCTTAAATGAATTACACTTTATCAAAGGGAGAAAAACAATGCACTTGAAAAAGGCACTAGGAGGAAAATGAAGGGCTGCCTCGCATCATGAAGGGGAGGACAGGAGAGGGCCCGGGAGCCTGTGCGGGGCTGAACTCTGCCCGCCTCGAATGTCTGCATTTGCATTCAAGAGGGGAATGTAGGCCCTAGATCAGTCTCTCTGTTCTGTGATGCAGCATTTATGGCTCCGCTCCGGTCCCCACCCTCCACTGGCTCTGTCCCCGTAGGGGGTGTCTGAGTCGCTCTCTCCCTTCTGGGGTGGGGGGGTTGACTTTGCCTGGAGAAGGGATATAGGGGGGCAGTCCTGCTTTCTCCTCAATCCCTCCCACTTCCCATCTGCTGGGAAATGAACCCTGGAGACATTGGGCAAAGAGGGTGCAAGGACCCCAGTCCTCTAGGGATGTGGCCGTGTGGCGACGTCTCACTGGAGATGGGAGAACTGAGATCAGCC
The DNA here is from genome assembly GCF_018350155.1 of Leopardus geoffroyi. Classification (NCBI taxonomy): domain Eukaryota; kingdom Metazoa; phylum Chordata; class Mammalia; order Carnivora; family Felidae; genus Leopardus; species Leopardus geoffroyi. Next base: position 22,350,291 of record NC_059328.1, read on the forward strand.
CCCCTGCCCGCTGCCACCCCTTCCTGGACAAGGGCCCCAGGAGGGGGCTCTGTTCCCTCAGATGTGCGGTAAGCAGGTGCTTGCTGAGGGCCAGCCCGTGTCCGGCTCTGTGTCTGGGCTGGCGATCCGGGCTGGACGGGCCCTGGTCCCCACCCTCCCTCTGCACGCAGTGAGGCCACGTCAGCCTCCAACCAGCACGCCGTCACCTCTGTCCCCTCACCCTGCTTTGTGTCCCCTTAGCACGTGTCAACACGTGACTCTAGAGTGTTAATGTGTGTCTCCTCACTGAACATCAGCTGCAGGGCGATAGGTCTTTTTTTTTTTTGTCCCTCTCAGAGCTATGTCCCCAGGAGCTGGAACAGCTCCTGGCATAGAGTGGGCACCCTGTTTTGTGAATGTCATGGGATGTGCTCTAATGGAGGGAACAGGAGGCACAGAGCGTCACAGGTGTCCTTCCCGGGCAGCCTTCCTCCGTGGGTGGAAGAGGGCTGGCAATCCTGACTCATCTGATTCGTGTTGCCTCGATGACCTCTCTTGGGGCTCCGTGTTCCCCGCGCCTTGGAGATTAATATACATCCCTTAGAAATGCCCGCCGAGGCTGGGATGGGGCGGGGGGAGACTTGCTTTGGCCTCCCATGAATCTGGGAGAGAGAACACAGTCTCTTCCCTTCCTGAGGCCACAAGATCTAATTAAAGGTCAGCTGTCAACGAGGAGCACGGCAAGCCCTTTGAGGTGCGCGTGGACCCTTGGATCTCGCCGCAGAACCCTTCTGCTTGTCCCCTTGGTCTGTGAAACCTGTGCCCTAGGGTCCGGATTTTGCGGAGAATAACTGTGCCGCCGTCACGGGCTGTCCTCCGCCCGACCCTCCCAGTCAGCAAGTTCCCCCGAAAAAAACCGTGGAAGCTGTATGGAGTCGCCTGCTTCGTTCTCCGGTCTCGAGATGCCTTCCCAGTTTGGGGACTACTTTACTGTCCCTCCCCCACCTCTCACAGTGTGTGGGGGCGGCCAACGGGGGCCACCGGCGTGTGCAACGATCACGAAGAGCCTCGAATGCACGGAGCACGGATCAGAGCCAGCAAATCCCACCCTCCCATGACCAGTGTCAGCGCAGCCGCCACCAGAGACAAACGTGCCCTCGCACCGCTGCCAGGCCCCGCGGATCTGCACGGCCACGGCCAGCCGCCCCACCCCCACCCCAAGCAGGTGGAGACAGGTCTCAGCGGGGGGCCTCTGCGCCGCATCCCAGTCGTCCGCCCTCTGCTCTCTGCTCAGGGTGAGTTTACGGAACATCATCCAAGTGGAGAATTCAAGTGGGCACATGAGACTCGGGACCCGGGGGAGAGGCAGGGGTGGCTTGAGGCCCATGTGGCTGAGGGCGGAGGACAGCCACAGGGGACCAACGTTCCCGATCCTGGAGCATCAGAACCGGATGGGCCTTCCTGACACAGCTCACTGGGCCTTGGGACCTTAGGATTGTTGGGGAGGCAGGGAATGGGGAGTGGGTACAGGTGGCAGCTGGGACAAGAGTCGGGGGGGGGGCAGCCTGGCAGTAGGGAAGGGGAGACCGTCCCCATGGAAGGGAAAACCAGAGGGCGGCACACAGGGAGGCACAGGGCGGGGGCTCTGGACGGGGCCACAACTTGCCGCAGGCAAGTTGCGCAGTGAGGACTGGGTCCCTGCATCCTGCCAGAGAAGGGCGGATGGTTTCAGCTGGCGACCAGGGCCCAGGGCTCCCTCTGACAGCTGCGTTCCTAGCCCGGGCTGCAGAATAAATTCCTGCTCCCACACTTCCTGCAGTGGCCCGAGCCCGGACCAGAGAGGGAAGGAGACGGAGCCTCACTTACGAAGGGTCTCCCGGGAGCCGGCACGCTGGGTCCACGACCCACTTAATCTTCCTGACAGTCTTCAGGGAAAGTGGGCGTAGCTGCTGGCTTCCAGAAGGGAAGGCCGGGGCTCGGGGAGGTGATCTGACCAACGAGCCTCAGCGAGGATGGCAGGAGAGGGGAGGCTGATGCGCCATGACCCTGAGGTCGTGTGGGTACAGCTGTGACCCAGAAGGGCTGGGGGGAGGGGAGGGGCGTCCCCGAGTTGCGCTTTTCTAGCCAATCCCAGGGAATCCTGCCGCTGCGTCTGGGCCACGGAGTGCTCGCGAAGGATGCAGGGCGGTCACAGGTCACCTTGCTCGTGCGTTCCTGTTCCAAGTGTTCACGGAGAGCCTACTGTGTGCGGGGCACTGGGACGCGGTGCTGAGCAAGACGGGCTCTGGCCTGCCCTGCGGAGCTCACGTGCCCGCTGGGAGCACAGACAGCGTGACGTGGGCTTTATTTTGCCCAATGGAACGTGGGCTTTGTTTTGCAGTTGAGAGGGGGGACACTGAGGTCCACAGACGGGAAAGGAGGTATTTTTCCCACTCGGAGATGGGGAAGCTGGGATGCAGAGAGCTTAGCCACTTGAATGAGGGACACAGACAGTAAGCGTCGGAGCAGGATGCACCAGGCAGCGTGATGCCCGAGCCTCCACGCCCGAGCCTCTGGGGGTACTGCCTGGAGGGAGCCTGCAGGGGGGCCCAGACTCTCACCTCGCTGTCTGAACTCTTCTCAAGACGGGTGGGGACAGGCCAGCTGGGACCTACCTGTCCGCGGCTGGCCTCAGGGGTGTGTCCCACAGGGCCAAGTGAAGGGCAGTTCTGGTCCAGAGCAGGGCGTGGCACTGGGCAGGAGGGCTGTCCCTCAGTGGCCTCCCAGGGAGTGCGGAGGGCCAGGCCTAGGAAAACTGAATCCCGTAGCCAAGGCAGAGGACGTCAGGAGGGACTGGTGCCTGGTCAGGAGCAGGGGTCCTGAGAGATGCCCGGTAGCATCTCTCGATGGGTCTGGCCGTGCCCGGGCCGGGCTCTGCTGTGACTGGGTCTCCGGGGCTGAAGGTGGCCACACCGCCCACATCTCTCTGGCCACCTGGAGCCACTGCCGGTCAGAGTGCTGACTCCTCAACCCCAGGACCCTGAATTTAATCCTCCACCCTGAGGCCGCACAGTTCCCGCTTCCCCACACAGGCCCCAGCTCTGCGGGCACAGAGGTCGCACCACGTGTGGGTGGCTGTTCCGCCCTGGCAGAGGCTAATGGCATGTTAGTGCAGGGGCCGCCCTGGCTCTGTCTGCATCCGAGGGAGGCATGATACCTTCAATTATCGGAGGTAGGTCTTTGGTGTTCGCGTCCTGGATTCTCTCCTTGAAGGTAATAATTAAAGCAGACACATCAGAGAAGGAACAGCCGCAGGGCTCAGGGGAGGAGGAGGAGAGAGGATGCGGTGTGGACCTGGAAGGGGGGCTTGGCCACCAGGACAGGAGGCACTGCACCCAGAGGCTTCTCTGTGAGCCTGAGAGCCCCCGCCCCGCACGCCCAGAGAGAAGGGGGTGCTCTGTGCCTTCCTCTGGGACATGTTGTGGGGAGGGAAGCGGGGAGCAGAGGAAGGAACCATAGAGGAGTCAGGCACACCGGGCTCTTCAGTTCCCTGCTGTGCGACTTCGGGCAACTTGGCTCCTCCCTCGGAGCCTCAGTTTCCTCATCTGTCGAAGGGGGACAGCGATCTGATCAGCTTCTGCCTCCCGGGGCGGTTGAGGAGATGAGCCCTAAAAGCGGCTCGAACGGACACCCGGGAGCAGAGGGACGGTAAGCTCAGGGGTCAGGCCAGGGGCTGGGGTTTGGTTCCTTAACCTCCCAAAGTGTCAGTCCCCTCACCTATAAAATGGGTTAATACCAGTCCCTTCCTTAGAGATTGGTGGTGAGAATTACTGAGATGACGCACCCGTGGAGCCTGACATGCAGTGAGCCCCAGCCCACGGTGGATGGCGTCTCTCGTGTCCTAGTGCACGTGACCCTGAGGCACATTCACCATCCCAGGCTCTGTAGACCCTCCCTCCATCCCCTGTGTCTGTAGGACCACGCCTCGCTCTGCTTTGGGCACCCAAACAATTTTGTCCCCATTCTTGGAAGTGGCCTAGGGATGGGAGGACGTGTTGCTGGTGTTTCGAGTTTGGACTACATTTTCCCAAAGAAGGGCTGTTATTATGGTTAGTAGTAGCAGCTGCAGCCATTAGGACTTTTGGATTGATTTATTCCAGTCTATAAAAGAAAATTCAGGCTTTCATGAAAAAATTACCTTTTGAGGGACGCCTGGGCGGCTCAGTTGGTTGAGGCATCTGACTCTTGCTTTTGGCTCAGGTCATGATCTCACGGTTCGTGGGATCGAGCCCTGCGTCAGGCTCCGCCGTGCTGAGAGCGGGGCGCCTGCTTGGGATTCTCTCTCCCGCTCTCTCTCAGCCCCTCCCCCACTCTCTGTCTCTGTCTCTCTCAAAATGAATAAATGACCATATTTAAAAATACACTCTTAGTTCCAAAAGCCTTTAGGGACACAACATTCCTAACTGGAGAAGAAGTGAGTACACATCTCCTGCGCGGTAGGCATGGGCTAAGTCCTTTGCAGATGTCAATTTACTTTCTGCAACGATCGAATGAGATTGATGGTATTATTTAACTTTATTGCTTTTTTTCTCCCATATGTTTATTTTATTCTTTACAGTTTATTTATTTATTTTTGAGAGAGAGAGAGAGAGAGAGAGAGAGAAAATCCCAAGCAGGTTCTGAGCTGTCAGCGTAGAGGCCGATGTGGGGCTCTATCCCACAAACCCCGAGTTCATGACCTAAGCTGAGATTCAAGAATTGGACCCTTAACCCACTGAGCCACTCGGGCGCCCCTGTTTTATTTTTTGATTTCACCTTTTGATTTTGGGGTCGTTATAGAGCCATATGAAGTTATAAGAAATAATACAGAGGTCTCTCCCTGCTCCTCCTCGCTCAGTACGGCTATCAACTCTGGGAATGACATTAGAAAGAACGAAAGGAGCATGTCGAAGAGTGGACAGAGGACGGCAAATGGGCCAAGGGCCCCAGAAATGGAGGGACGGCACACTGGCAGGGCATCTCAGACCTCCCGCCCATTGAACAAGGAGACCCAGACTCAGTTTCTCTAGTAGCCCCAACTTAGCAAGAGAAGGCAGCCCAGGTGGGTTCCTACCCCCTTGGTTCTAATGGGATCCCCACCCACACCACCGGGTGACGAGGGAAAGGGGGATCCCATCACGGATCCCCCACGCGTTTGTCATCCTTGTGGGGGAATTGATTTTATTAACGTTTCATTTAAACATTTTCATAATAATAAAAAAGAATACAGAGGGATCCCATGTACCCGTTACCCCGTTTCCCCCGATGGTATTTGCTATTTTGTAAAACCATAGGACAACATTTCAAGCAGAATGTTGACATCGATACAGATTTCCTCAGTGTTTACTTGTACTCATCTGTGCTGTACAGAAAAGCTACCAACTTGGGGGCAAAAAGGAGGGAAAATCAGACAGATGCGCTCCATCGGGGAACCCGCCTCACTTTTGGAGGCCCGTCTCTGCTTGCTGGTCGTCCTCCTCTGGGGGCACTTGTGCTGACTTTGCCCGTGGAGTCCCTTCCCCACCTTCAGTCTGTAGATGAGGTTGCACCCATAGCTCAGGGTGGGCCATGTGACCAAGGCTCAAACCAACCTGTGCGGTGGTTTTCTAGCCATAGTAGGTGGCTCAGGGAGGGCATAGGACCCAACAGAACCAATGAGATGTAATGGGGCTTTTATCGGGGGCATCTGAGAAAGAGACTCTTGCTCCTTACCTGTGAATTTGGAACTTGGAAGTTCAAGGCCTGTAGCTCTTGCCGCCATTTTAGGTGTAGCCCAGGAATGAAGACGATGTGAAGGAGCATGGAGAGAAGCCGGATCTTGGTGACGTCGCTGGAGGCCCCCCTCAAGATATTTCTGGAATCAACCCTGGCCCTGAGAGTTTCCATGACACGAATCAACGGTTTCTCCTTCGTTTGAGCCGGTTTGGGTTGAGGTTTCCGACACGTAGAGCAGAGAAGACTCGCTGGTTCAGAGACCCCCACCAAAGAGCTCACACGGAGAGATGGCTTAGGGAAAGGACACGGGGGCGCCCTCAGACCCCAACTGAAGAGAGAATAGCTGGGGCTCTGGGGCCTGGGCTCACCTGACACGGACCCTTCCTGTCTCTCTGTCTGTGTCTCTGACGGCATCTGGAGAGTGACCTGTCTCTAGTTCTGTCTGCCCACCTTCTTCTTCCTCAATGTAGTCTACTGGCTCTGTTCATTTCCAACCTCCCATGGCTGTGCCAAAACGGTGGCCTCTACCCCCCCAGCTACGTGCTCCAGCAGCTGGCTCCCGTAGCTTAGTGACTCTGTCTCCGTGTTCCAAACTGAGATTCCAGGGAGAGACAACCCGAGAATATGTCCAGTGTGGACCAGGAGTCCACCTCAATACTGTTAACAGACTGGGGGTTGGTGGTGGAGGTTGGGGGCGGGTGGGGGAGTAACTTATCAGGGCTGTGGGCGGAGCACGGAGGGATGGACTGGGAGAACATAATCAACATTTTTTTTTTTAAGTTTATTTCTCTATTTTGAGAGAGCAGAGAGGGTGCAAGCGGGGGAGGGGGCAGAGAGAGCGAGAGAGAATCTCAAGCAGGCTCCTCACCGTCAGCACAGAGCCGGACGCGGGGCTCAAACTCACAAACCCTGTGAGATCATGACCTGAGCCAAAATCAAGAGCCAGACGCTTAGTCGACTGAGCCACCCAGGCGCCCCAGTCAACGTTTGTAAAAAGATAGGAATTACAGTCCTTGTATTTCCAATCAGGAAATTGGAGCTGTAAGAGGTCCGGTGAATTGCTAAAGATCACGCAGTCAGCAAGCTGCAGACTCACGATTTATACCTTAGGTTCAGCGGGATTCCAGACTCCAGCCCCCGACCCCTCATGCTTTCCTGTCTCTTGCTCCCACCTGCTCCTCTCACCTGCCATTTCCTGCTGAGCCAAGCAGAGCAGGAGATGGGGAGAAAGTGACTCTCCTGAGAGGAGAGATAATGGGACAGCTCCTGGGGCTGGCACGGGTGGGGACGCGTCTTTGCCCCTCAGACCCTGGAGTGTTTGCAGATCCGCATGATTCCTGCACGTGAAGCCGAGGCTGCCCCAACTCTCCTTCCAGAGAAGACCCGGGAAGTCTGTGCCCTTGAGTCTCCTGCTCAGTTACCCATGCAAGCAAGCGTTTAATGAAAATTTCACGACGGCTTTGTGTCTTATCCAAACAGCTAAATGATGGCCTTGCATTTTTGCCCAAGTCTAGCACCCCCTGCCGACATCTTCATCCAAAGCCTCCTGACCTCCACGAACCAGTTTTGATCGCAAGTCCCTCCCAGGATGGCCTTGATGTCCGGAGTGGGGCGGGCTTCTGCGAACACAGCGAGGCGACCATTGCTTACGGGCCTCCCTACGGTCCTCTTGGGAGTGGGACTGGGCTTTCACACGTGTCTGTCAGCCACATGGTCCCGACCTCCGGTGCCAGAGATGATCTCTGACATTCACTGGCTGCATCAGCCGGATGATTCTGGGTGAACAACAGCAGGGAGGTTTTAGGAAGGGCATTGTTATTTGGCCTTGTGCCCGGAAGTTACCCAAAACCACCTCTCCCCGCAGACAGGGCAGTAGGAGGGCCGGGATGTGTGTGAGTGCTTTTCAGGGTTCCCTAGGGTCAGGTGGGTGACCTTGGGGTGATGACTTAACCTCTCAGATCCCCAGTTTCCCCAGTTGGAAGGCAGAGCTGATGAGCCCTCCTGCACAGGGGCTGTGAGGACCACAGGGGAGGGGAAGCTGCCAACGGGGCTGGCGCACAGTAGGTGCTCAGGGAAGGAAGTGGCCGGTGACTTGGGTGGGGGGCACAGATGAGGCGCTGAGCTGGGTGGGGGGTGATGTGGGGGCCTGGCTTCCAGCCCTCACGGTCCCATCGCCCACTGTCAGAGGAGGCTCTGGGCACCATCTGGCCGCAGGAATATGCACGGAGGGGTGCACACGGAGGGGGCACCGGGCACGTAGCCCCAGGATCTGGATGAGGCTCTCCCTCAGGGTCGGGGGAAAGGCCCAGCTACAGGGGCTGGGAGACAAGACTCGGCATGTAGAGAGACTGGGGGCAGGTGCCGGAGGCCAGAAGGGTCGTCCGGGCCTTCCAGCATCAGGACAGAGCAGGGATGTCCCGCCGTGGGGGCCGGGAGGGGGGAGATCCTGACTCAGGGCAAAGAAGGGCACCCACAAGGTCTGGGCCAAGGAGCAGGGCCCGGGCTCAGACCTCAGCTCAGGCGCGGGAATCGGTGGCGGCGACTGTCCGTTTCCACTCTGCGTCCACGGCTGCAGGACCTACGGACGGGAGACCAGAGAAAATCTGGCGCGTCACCGGGGGTGCCCAGTGTAACGCAGACTCAGGGACACAGCGAGGGTTCACCGTTGGCGCCCGGAATCCCGAAGGGAAGGAGACAGTCCTGGGGGCGCCCGGGAGGCGACAGGTCTCATCCTGGGGGTCACGTTGGAGGGGTAGAGGGAGAACTGGACTCGGAAGGGGGCTATCTGGATTCTGGACCCAACTCAGTCTCCAGACCCCTGTGTAAACCGGGGGAAGTCACTCGGCCTCTCTGGGCTTAGCCTGCACATCTGCAGAGCAAGGTCGTTTCTGAGACGGCCGCCAGATTGAGCCTTGGCTCTCCGGGGCTCCGTGTGGCTGCCCTCTCCCCCCCCAACCCCCACCCCCAGCTTTAAATCTGACCTGCGGCCTCTCCGCTCAAACCCGCCTCTGCCGGAGGAAGGCGAGTCCGTGCCAGGAACCCCCGGTGCTGACGCGGCAGCCCTCGCGGTCACTGCGTGAGGCCGGGTGGCCGTGACGGGGCTGCTCGGTTCATTAGAGTCTGGGGATAATGTGCCCTCACCCTTGGAGATGCCATTACGGGGTGGTTTCTGCAGCTGCCTCCGTGGGAGGCGAGAAAATGGAGAAAAAGGGGCAGCAGGAGAGGAATGTAACTCACACCCCCGGGGTGGGGAAGAAGCTGAGGCAGCAAAAGTTTTGTGCTGGTCTCAGCTTGGAGACTTGGGTGTTGGAGGGGAAGCAGCCATCAGCCTCTTGCATTTCCTGTGACGGGACCTTCAGTGCAACCTGGCTGAAGCTCAGAAGGGACTTACTGGTTTTATGTCACTGAGAAAAGCTCAGGGACGGGTGGAGGGGCCTTTAGCAAGACCTTGCTGCAGAGGCTCAGATGATGCCGCTGGGGCCTTCTCTGTGGGTTTTAGCATCTCCCCCCTTCACGAGGCCGTACTGAGGCCCTCTTCTTAGGGGGGGGGCAGGTGGTTTTGCATCCAGACTAGAGTCCGGCAGAGTCCCCAACCCCTGATCCAAAGTCTTGAGCTGACTCCCATTGGTTCCAGGGGCCATGTCCTGACCCCCGAGCCAGTCTGGAAGGTCAGCAAGTGGGAATGTGGTGATTGGTTTCATCCAATCGGGGAGGGGGGGGGGGCAAGGTTGACCCAGCCTGAGCCTGGGATGGGCTGAAATTAGGGGAGGGGGATGTTCTGGGCACAGCTCTACTAGTAAAAGGGGCCGGGGAACTGGATGGCAATAGTTCACGGATATTCTCCACTGGGCTTAGGGTGGGAAACAAGAAAAGCAAATGTATGAAACACGGGGGGAGAAAAGCCTACCATCCACAGGGCGGGGCTGGCTCATTTCACCTTTCCCATGATCCGCTAAAGCTGTTCTGGCCCTGAGTCTAGAATCCTGTATTTTAATGTTGGAAGGATCTTTGAAACGTACCTGGTCTGACATCATCGCGGTTTTATTTTTAATGTTTATTTATTTTTGAGAGAGAGGGAGAGAGGGGGGGGGTCTGTGTCCGAAGTGGGCTCTGTGCTGACAGCAGAGAGCCCGCTTTGGGGCTCGAACTCATGGACCGGAGCCAAAGTTGGACGCTTAACCCACTGAGCCACCCAGGCGCCCCTCGTCGAGTTTCTAGATCAGGCAATGGAGACCCAGAGAGGCTAAGTGACTATCTCAAGATCATGTAGCTCATTAGTAGAAGACTTAGGTCTTCCCAGAGAGAGCTCATCCGGGAGGGTCTATCTGCTCAGAGCTGTTGCTGCATTACAGAGAACTTTCTGGAAGGCAAGCCTCACTCTCACTCAAGCCAGACAGGGCAGCCTGCATGGGCCAGAGCGCGCCTGCCCTGGGTGAGTAGGGAAGGGGTCCCTCATCACCCCCTGCCCTGCATGGGCAGCCTCAGCAGATGTGTCCACCTGGGCCCTGCCTCCCTGCTGGTCTGCGCAAGCACCGAAGTTAACTCCCAGAGTACGAGGCATGGCGAGGCCGGTCGTGGTCATCCAGCCCAAACCCTGCGTGTGACGGGGGAGGAAACCGAGGCTCAGGAGAGGAGGAGCATTCCAAGGCAGGCAGAGCGATGCAGCAGAAGGGCTCCCGGCTCCCAGGGTAGTGCTCTCCCACCACACCCCTGCCTGCTGCCTGCACCAGCCCCGAGCCGTGGTCCTCATGGCCCCGGGGGGGGGACCGTCAGCCATCTTGAAGTCATACTTCCGCACTGACAGCCCCTCTCCCCTGAACAGCGTGGCCCTTTGCAAGGTGTATCCATCCACTCTCTACTGAAACAGGAGACGGCGGGGGGCCAGAAGGCAGCTGTGGGTCGTCCAAGGTCAGCTGCTGACCAGTTCGAGCTGGGACCAGCCCCGCCTCCTCCTTCCAGGACTGAAGCCTTTGAAGAGTTTCTGGGACGTTGGCCTCCCTTGTTCCCGCCCAGCTGGCGTCCTGGGAGCGCTGCCCTGGGAACCGACGGGGGAAGACTGGGTCCCTGGGCCCCTCGCAGCTGGCGGGCAGTGGAGAGGAGGGGGGTCGGCTCTCCTGGAGGCCAGTCTGGTGTCCTGTCACCGCACACGGCCACTGGCACAGTTAGGATGGCATTCCGCAGAGTAAGAGGGGCCTGAGCGACAGGAGTAAACAAATCAGGTTTTCTTCCTGAGAAGGCAGGGGCCCCGGGGAAGGCCCAGCAGCTCCAAGATGCCCCGGGGCCCGGCCTCCTCCTCGGTTTCCCCTCAGAGTCCTGGGCGTGTGCGGATGGCCCCTGAGGTCGCAGCACGGCCGCTCCACCTGGGACAAGGGGTCCCTTTCAGGACAGGCAGTGGGGGGGAGGGGGGCCACGGCGAGCCCGGCTGATGCCATGTGACAACCTCTGCCCTGTCTGGTGGCCCTGAGCTGTGTCACAGGACTGACTGGTTGGTGGGGTGGGGGTGGGGGGGAGTGTGAGGTTTTTAAGCTGGGAAATTGCTGTCCACGAACAAGAGGGGGATTTGTCAGTAGGGAAGAGGAGGGAGGTGACTGTCAGCGGGCAGCCTGCTGTCGCTGCCCCAACACCGACGACCTCATCTTCCCGTCCCTTACCTCCTTGCACCTGCAGGGCTCGGTTGTTGTGATTGCGCAGGGGAAGGCCAACCCCTTGCCAGGGGGGCTCGCAGGAGAGGTTCGCAGGGCCAGCCAGAGCCCTGACTCCCTGCCCCAGGGCACCCACCGCTCCCCAGCTCTGTGCTGCTGCCCCTGCTCCCCTGCTCTCTCCCCTCCTTCCAGTTCTCTGTCCCTCCAGCCCCGGAGCAGCCTGGTGGGTGCATCCCCACAGCCTGAAGGTGACCCGAGGTGTGGTGGTTCACCCCTTACGGTTCTGGCACCACGTTCAGGCTGAACCACTGCCATGGAAAGTCCACACGCAAACCACCTCCCCGGCCCGTGTGACACCCCCTCTCTCACGTCCTGCCCGTGGGACGTTCCCAGGGGTAACCTTTGTGGATGACGTTTGAGCAGGCGTCTATCAGAATTCAGAACGCACATACCCTTTGTCCCAGCCATTTAACTCCCAGGAGCCGATCATTGTGAAATACTCCAGAGCACAAAGCCATGTAAGGATCTTCATGGCGACGCCGTTTGTAATAACAGAAATTGGAGAAAGCTAGCTGTCCATCAGGAGGAGATCGTTTACTTAAACTATGGCGTATCCATACCATTGAATACCAAACAGCCATTAAAATGATTGAATTTGGCCTCTGTGCTCCGACTTTGGAGAATAGCCAGGGCACGTTTGGGGATAGAGAAAGTAGGTTGCTGAAAAATACGAACGGCATGATAATCATTTTAATAATCTTGGTTTGTGCACAGACAACTGTCTGGAGGGATGTGCACCTGTATCGGCAGAGCCTCGGGGAAGTTCCTCGTGTGTCGAGACCCTCTGACCACACGAGCTCTCCAGCCTCGTCCGAGGCCGTTTGTGCCCGAGATCCAGCCCCCACCCCCGCCCCCGTAGCCCGCATCTTCGCTGTTCCCATCTCCCCCGGGTCATTCCCGTCGGTGTGCAAATCCAGCACGAACCCCGTAATCCCCCCAAGTGAGTCAGTCTCACACCTCTCTGCTACCTTTGCTTCCCCCCACGGTAGAGCAAGAACCCCCAATTCCCCTCCTTCCTTCATTCCTCTGGAACTGGATTTCGGCCCCTCCCTCGCCACCAGATCTGGTCTCGTCAAGGTCACCGGTTACCTGGGCATCGATGAACCCAACTGTCAACTTTCAGTGACGCTTTCAGTATTTGGCATAGCTGCTCACTACCCTCAGACGCCCTCCCTTCTCTCTGCTCCTGGGACCCCACTTTTCCTGGGGCCCCACTTTTCCTGGTTCCCGCCACCTCCCCGGCTGCTCCTTCTATGTCTCCTTGGCGGACTCATTTTTTTGGTTCCTCCGCTTGTAAACTGTGTACTGTCCCCTGGCCTCTGCCCTTGGTTCTCTCCTCCTTATCCTCCCTCGGTCCCTTGGGGACCTCACCAGACTTGTGGCCTTTCTATGCCACTCATATGCTGATGGTCCCAAATGTACCCTCAGCCTGGACATCTCTCTGAACTCCAGGCTTGTACATCCAACCCCCTATTCCTTTCTCACTCTCTCTCTCTCCCCCCCGTTTTCATTCTACCAAAATTATATATTACCTCTATAATTTACACGTGTGTGTGAACCAGCCTTACAAGCAGAGACTATTTACAATAGAAAGCAATTCCACACTTTTGCGGAATGCTTTGCCCAAAGCCTTTCTTGAAAGGCTGCGCTCTCCGGGGGCCCGCAGTAAAGAATTTTTTACTTATCGCCACGTTACTTTCACGCTCTGACACAACCCTCAAAAACACGCACCATTTCGGTTTCCAGTTCTGTCCAATTCAGCCAGTCTCTTCCCGAGTTCCTACGCAGAGCTGAACACCGTGCTTGGCCCTGTCGGGGAACAACCGTGAGTAAGATCCATGTTGCAAGGAAAACGCACCGTCGACTCCCAGAGGAGGCGTTTAAGAACTTCATCCGGGGGGGCGATGCCACAGGACATGTAGCCAGGTCCTAAGCATCATCAGCGCATCGAGGCGGCAGCTCAGAACGAGGAAGGGCCCCTGGTGTCTGATAAAGACTCTGTCCTTGACCAAACCAGCCAGGCTTCTCTGAGCCCCGCTCTCGCTCTTGACCAGCCCTTACCCTCGGCCTGTAAAGACTTGAATAAACGCTGACATGTTTCTTAAGAGCTCAAGGCCACATTCCTAGGATGACCCTGGCCCTTCTTTTAAATTTTTTTTTTTTCCAACGTTTATTTATTTTTGGGACAGAGAGAGACAGAGCATGAACGGGGGAGGGGCAGAGAGAGAGGGAGACACAGAATCGGAAACAGGCTCCAGGCTCTGAGCCATCAGCCCAGAGCCCGACGCGGGGCTCGAACTCCCGGACCGCGAGATCGTGACCTGGCTGAAGTCGGACGCCTAACCGACTGCGCCACCCAGGCGCCCCGACCCTGGCCCTTCTTAAAGAGCCTGCCTGAGAAAACTCAAGGCTGCCCAGAGAAGTCACTTTTGACCCGGGCGACACCTGACGACAGGGCGCCTGCCTCCCAGCCTCGGAGGGAGGGCAGAGGCCCAGCTTGGATAAATGGCACTCAGCACACCCGGACGGGGTTCGCAGGGACCCATCTTCCTTCCTTCTTTCCACTTCCCTGACTCTGCTCGAGCCCCTGCTTCTCCCACCAACCCCCTCACCCCATTCTCTCCTTAAAACACCTCGTCACCTCTGCGCAGGTCTGAGTGTGGCTCAGCTCTTTCCCCACCGGCAGTAGTTCCCGGGTGAATTCTGTTTTCGCCGCCGTAACGAGTTGCCAGCTGCATTGCTCTCTGACATCCCTCAGGCTGGTGAGACAGCCAGGAGGGGCTTGACTACAGACAGAAGGGTGGCCGAGGGACCGGAGGGGGACAGCTGCTCTGCCCCCTTCTGCCGCCACTGGCCATCCTCCACCAAAGTGGAGCGTCTTGAAAAACATCGGATAACACACTGATGTGACAGTCTTTGAAGCTACCACAGCAAGGCATTAATGAAAACAAGTCCCGGGGACACCCAGAGGAGGCAGGTGAGGAGTGAATAATGCCGATTCAGAGCTCTCAGGAACCCACCAGATTTATACCCTGCCCTTATGTCACTCTCGAGTTGTCCTCCTTATTTTAGAACCTGTTGATACCTTTGCTGTCTGCGGGTTGTGAGTCCCTGGGCCAGCGTTGCAATGGTAGCTTGCTTTCTTTCTTTTTTTCCTGCAGGAGAACGGGCTCGGGTCACTGAGGACCGAGTGCTGCTGACATGGATGATGGTGAGGCCATCAAGAACCTGTCAGGGAGGAGGCGACTGCATGTACAAAGGCCCTGTGGTGGGATGGAGCACGACGTAGTCAAGAAACGTTGATAACACCACTCAAATCAGACACATCTGAGGAAGGCCAGTGAGGCCAGAGCCCAAGGGAGAGAGAGAGAGAGAGAGATCATGCTGTGAGTTGACTAAGAGAGATGGACCCTGTGAGGCTTTAGAGACCAAAGAGAGTGTTTTGACTCTGGGGAAACACGATACCACGGGAGAATCCTTGATTGGAGGGATGCCGTGATCACAGCTGCTTTCCCAGCATCACAACAGCTGACGGATAGGGAATGTGTTGGGGCGGGGTGGGCCAGAGAGAAAGCAGGGACGCCAGTCGTGGCACAGTCGTGCGGATAAGGGGTGCCAGAGGTGGACTCGGGCAAGTGAACACAGAGATAAAGCAGTAACGCAGGCAGCTTAGGAGACACTTAGGAGACAGGATCATCGGGGCTTGGGGAGAGGCTGGGTGTTGGGGGTGAGGTGGCCCCTAGGTTTTTTAGTCCAGGAACTGGACGGGTGAATGCAGGTGCATGCACGGAGGTTCCCAGCCATGGAGGGGACACTGGGAGCCCTACTGAGTCTGAGGCGCCTCTGAGATGGGCAATCGTGTATGAGGAGGAAACCGATCTCTTTACCATGTCTGTCTGTGTTTTTGGCTTCTCCAGAATGTCATGTAAACGGATTCAGAGGGTAGCCTTTTCAGACAAACTTCTTTTAGCCTTTCCAGACAAACTCCTTTTCATTTAGCGATATGTATTTAAAATTCACTCACATTTTTCTGTGGCTTGATGGCATTATTTTCATCATTGCAGAACTTTCCCATCTTCTGGGTGTGGCCCAGTCTGGTTATCTGCTCCTCTACTGAAGGACATCTTGGTTCCTTAAAGTTTTGGGCAATTGTGAATAAAGTTGCTATAAATATTGTATGAATGAGTGTGTGCGTGTGTGTGTGTGGTTATTGTTTTCAAATCAGTTGGGGAAATACCTAGAAGTGTGCCTATCGGATCATACGGTGGGACTATGTTCAGCTTTGTGAAAAACTGCCAAATCACCTTCTCAAGAGGCGGTACCATTTTGCATTCCCCCCAGCAATGAGTGAGACTTCCCGTTAATCTATACCTTTGCCAACAATTGACATCCTTAATTTCTTTTTAATGTTAGCTTTTCAAATAGGTATGTAGTATTATCTCCAGTTGTGTTAGTTTGTAATTCTCCAATGGCAATCGATGAACATTTCTTCATATGCCCACTCGCCACCTGTATATCTTCCTTAGTGGAGTATCCGGTCAGATCTTCTGCTCATTTTCTTATTGCTGAGTTTTAAGAGTTTCTTGTGGGGGCGTCTGGGTGGCTCAGTCGGTTAAGCATCCAACTTTGGCTCAGGCCATGATCTCGCAGTTCGTGGGTTCGAGCCCCGCGTCGGGCTCTGTGCTGACAGCTCGGAGCCTGGAGCCTGCTTCTGATTCTATCTCTGTCTCTCTGTCTCTGTCTCTCCCTCCCCCACTTGTGCTCTGTCTCTCTCTCTCTCAAAAATAAATAAAGTGTAAAAAAATTAAAAAAACACATCTTATAAGAGTTTCTTGTGTATTTTGTATGCAAATCCTTTACCAGGTATGAGTTTTGCAAGTATTTTCTTCCCATGTCTACTTTATATTTTCATTTTTTTTAAAGACGGTGCCTTCCTCACAGCAAACATTTTCCATTTTAATCCAGTTCGACTTGTCAATTGTTTTCCACGTAAGATGACTTTGGTATTGCGTCTGTAAACTGGCAGCCAAACCCAAGGTTACCTGTTTTTTTCTCCTGTGTTTTGTTCTAGAAGTTTCATAGTTTTGCATTTTATATTTAGGTTTATGACTCATTTTGAGTCGATTTTTGTGAATAATATAAAGTCTGCACCTGGGTTCTTTTTTTTTTTTTTTCCCTGCATATGGATGTCCAATTGTCCTAGCACCATTTGTTGAGAAGTCTATTCTTTTTTTTTTTTTTTTTTAAATAATGTTTATTTTATTTTTGAGACAGAGAGACAGAGCATGAGCGGGGAAGGGGCAGAGAGAGAGGGAGACACAGAATCTGAAGCAGGCTCCAGGCTCCGAGCTGTCAGCACAGAGCCCGATACGGGGCTCGAACTCATCAACTGCGAGATCATGGCCTGAGCCGAAGTTGGACGCCTAACCGACTGAGCCACCCAGGCACCCCCAAGAAGTTTATTCTTTAAAAAAAATTTTTTTTAATGTTTATTTATTTTTTTGAGAGACAGAGACAGAGCGTGAGTGGGGGAGGAGCAGAGAAAGAGGGAGACACAGAATCCGAAGCAGGTTCCAGGCTTTGAGCTGTCAGCACAGAGCCCGACGCGGGGCTCGAACTCAAGAACCGTGAGATCATGACCTGAGCTGAAGTTGGCCGCTTCACCGACCGAGCCGCTCAGGCGCCCCTAAAAGACTATTCTTTATCCATTGATTTGTTTTGTTCCTTTGTAAAACTCAGTCAACTGTATTTATGTAGGTCTTTCTGGGCTTTGCGTTCTGTTCCACTGATCTATGTGTCTAATTTTCTCTCTCTTAGTTACTGTCGCTTTATTGTGAGTCTTGAAATCAGATAGCGTGAATCCTCCAAATTTGTTCTTTTTCACTATTGTGCTGGCCATTCTAGGTCCTTTGCCCTTCCATATGAATTTTAGAATCAGTTTGCCAATACCTACAAAATAACATACTAGGATTTTCATTGGTCTGGCACTGAGCCTGTAATCAAGTCGAGAAGAATCGATATCTTAACGGTATCAGGGCTTTTAATCCACAAACATTGGCTATCTCTTTTATTTAAAGAAATTCTTTTATCATTTCAAAACTTTTCTGGACAAAGATCCTGTACATATTTTGTTAGATTTATACTTAAGGACTTCATTTTTTTTTTTTTTGATGCTGTTGTCAATGGTGTATAAAAAATATTTCAAATGTCGATTGTTCCTTGATGGTATATGGGAAAGCAATAGACTTTTGTATATTGACCTTATATCCTATGGTTCTGCTAGACTAATTCTATACTAATTAGTTCTAATAGGGTTTTGCAGAATTTGGGGGCTTGTCTAAGGAAAATCGTGCCATCTATGAATAAAGACAGTTTTATTCCATTTCTTCCTTTCTGATGCATATACTTTTTATTTCTTTTTCTTGTCTCATTGCACTAGCTATGACTTCCGATATGATGTTGAATAGGAGTGGTAAGAGACGATTTCTTTGCCTTATTCTTTTTTTTTTTTTTTAATTTTTTTTTTCAACGTTTATTTATTTTTGGGACAGAGAGAGACAGAGCATGAACGGGGGAGGGGCAGAGAGAGAGGGAGACACAGAATCGGAAACAGGCTCCAGGCTCTGAGCCATCAGCCCCAGAGCCCGACGTGGGGCTCAAACTCACGGACCGCGAGATCGTGACCTGGCTGAAGTCGGACGCTTAACCGACTGCGCCACCCAGGCGCCCCTTCTTTGCCTTATTCTTGATGTTAGTCTCAGCATTAAGTATGATGTTAACTATAGCATTTTTGGTAGATGATCTTTATTGAGCCGAGGAAGTTTCCTCAATTCCTAGTTTGCTAAGAGTTTTTCCTTTTTCTTCTTCTTCTCTTCTTCTTTTTTTTTTTTGTAATGGTGAATAGGCATTATACTGATTTTCAAATATTGAACTATCCTTGCATACCTAGAATAAAGCCCACGTGATTGCCCCTTATAATTCTTATTATACATTGTTACATTTGATTCGATAGGATTTCCTTGATACTTTTGCATCTATCTTAGATGCAAATATACATCTTGTGTCTATATCTGTGTATATACAGATTGTGTCTGAGGTTTTCTTTTGTTATAGTGTTTTTATCAGCTCTAGGTATTAAGATAACATTGGCCTTACAGGATGAGTTTGGACATATTCCTTCAGCTTCTATTTTTCGGAAGAGATTGCGAAGAATTGGTAATACGTCCTCCTTAAACATGTAGTAGAATTAACCAGTGAAGCCATCTGGGCTTGGTGGTTTCTTTGGGTGGGGGGAGGATTTAGAAATAATTATTGATTCAATTTCTTAAGTAGATACATCGCTATTCAGATTATTTGTCTTTCCGTGAGTTTTAGTAGTTTGTCTTTCAAGAGATCAATCCATTTCATGTAAATCATTCAGTTTGTGCACTTACCTTTTCCCTGGTTCCCTTGGCATCTTTTTTATGTCAGTGGGACCAATAGCGATGATCATTCTGATATTGGCAATTTGTATATTCTTTCCTTTTTCCTTGTTTAGCCTGACTAACGAGGGGGAAAAAAAACTCCATCAAAGGATAAAAACGCAAACTGCAGGTTCAGGTTTCACGAGTGTTTTGTAGTTGTTTTGCTCTCCGACACACGAGATGGTTCCGCAACATAATAATTACCTAATGCGACGGGTTACCATATTTCAGAATGACAAAAAGTGTTGAATGCTACCATCTCTTGACCTTAAGAAGTTTAGAATTTTAACTCTCAGCGAGTCATTTAACAACGAAGTGAACATCTACTATGTGCCAAACACGGTGTTGAGCCCTCGGGCGTCATGGTGAGCAAAGCGGATGTGGCCCCTGTCTTCACGGGGACTGGACTAACATGACCCAAACGAGGTCTCCGCTAAATGCCAAGTTGCTCCTGTGTTATATAAAGGAGAAAGATATAAGTGGGTCTATGATATTAACACATCGAAGGATCTGGCCCAGCTCGGGCAGTCAGGGAAGACTTTCCTAAGGAAGAGACAACTGAGCTGAGGTTTGAAGGTTGAGCAGAACTAGACAGGGAGAGAAATGTGCTCCTGGCAGGGGTCTTGAGGTGGGAAGGACCTTGTCGCTCTGAAGTCTCAAAAGAAGGCCAGTGCGTTTAGGGTGGAAATAAGGTGTGGGAGAAGAGGGAGCTGAAGGAGGAGAGGGACGGGCCCGCCACTGTGCCTTCAGGCTAAGTCTGGGGCAAACCCCTGAGGCTGCTCTCTGGCCCCTGTCTCTTTTCTCAGAAGGAAATGAGAGCCGGCAGGGAAAGAGAAGGGAGAGTGAGAATCCTGTTCCTTACTTATCATCTTCTTCATTTAGCCATCTCTGTGGGGTGCTGAGTTACGCATAAGTTATTTTTTAAGTAAATTGTTTTCCTGAGGTATAATTTACAAGAAAATTCAATCATCTGAAGAGTACAATGCAACGATTCTTCGGAAAGTTACAGAGTTGTGCAATTATCACTGTAATCCTGTTTTAGAACATTTCCAGCACCTGGGTGGCTCAGTCGGTTGAGCATCCAACTTCGGCTCAGGTCATGATCTCACAGTTCGTGAGCTCGAGCCCCACGTCGGGCTCTGGGCTGACAGCTCGGAGCCTGGAGCCTGCTTCCGATTCTGTCTCCCTCTGTCTGCCCCTCCGCTGCTTGCACTCTGTCTCTCGCATTGTCTCAAAAATAAACATTAAAAAAAATTTTAAAAAAAGAACATTTCCAACCCCTCCAGTGCCCTTGTGTTTGCAGCTAAGCCCCACCTTTACCCTCCCCTCTTCCCGAGACACACTCACACGGTGTCCTAGACGGCTACTGGTCTGATTCTTGTTTTTATAAATTTGTCTTCTGTGGCCATCTCATATAAAGAGAGCCCTAGGGCATGGAGTCTTCTGCATCTGACTTCTTAGCATAATAGATTCAAGGTTCCTCCATGTGAACTAAGCTTACACTCCTACCTACCTAGATCTAGATCTAGATATGAGATTTCCTGTTTCTCTGCATCCTTATGGTATTGTGTCTTAAAAAAAAATTACAGACATTCAAAAAAAATTATAGACCTTCAAATGGGTGTGTATTGGGACCTCCTTGCTGGTTTTAGTTGGCATGTATCTAATAACTAATGTCATTAGTCGAACATTTGAGCATGTAATTATTACCTAATTAGCCATTAAAATATTTTATTTCATGAAATGTCTACCCAAGTCTTGGCCCATTTTTTAAATTGGGCCCTTTGTCTTATTAAATTATAAGTGTTCTTGACATACTCTGGATATGAGACCTTTCACAGAATGCAGTTTATAAATGTCTCCTCCCAGTCTAGGGCTTGTTTTTTCTTTTTTTTTTTTTTAATATGAAATTTATTGTCAAATTGGTTTCCATACAACACCCAGTGCTCATCCCAACAGGTGCCCTCCTCGATACCCATCACCCACCCTCCCCTCCCTCCCATCCCCCATCAACCCTCAGTTTGTTCTCAGTTTTTAAGAGTCTCTTATGTTTTGGCTCCCTCCTTCTCTAACCTCTTTTTTTTTTTTTTCCTTCCTCTCCCTCATGGTCTTCTGTTAAGTTTCTCAGGATCCACATAAGAGTGAAAACATATGGAATCTGTCTTTCTCTGTATGACTTATTTCACTTAGCATCACACTCTCCACTTCCATCCACGTTGCTACAAAAGGCCAGATTTCATTCTTTCTCAGTCTAGGGCTTGTTTTTTCATTGTCTTAATGGTGCCCTTTGAAACAAAAGTTTTGAATTTTGATAAGGTAAAGTTGCTGATTTTTTTGTTTTTAATGGATCATGTTTTTGGTAGCATCTCTAAGAACTCTTTGCTGAAACCAAGGTCATAAAGATTTATTCTTTTGCTTTCTTCTGGAACTTTTATAGTTTTACTTCTTGTGTTTAAGACTTTGATCCATTGTGTGTTAATTTTTGTGTATGGCATGAGGTGCATGTTTGAGTTCATGGGGATAACACCGTTTGTTGACAAGACTGTCCTTGCCAAGATTGTCTTGGCACCTTTGTTGAAAATCAGTTCACCACGAATTTAAGGGCTTATTTGAGGACTCTCAGTTTCCTTCCATTGACTTACTTGCCCGTCTTTGCCCCAACATCACACTCTCTTGATTCCTGTGGCTTCATAGTATGTTTTAAAATTGGGTAGGGTAAGTCCTCCAACTTTGTTCTTTTTCAAAATTGGTGCATTCTTGGTCCTTTGGATTTCCATTCGAATTTTATAGGGTCAGTTTGTCACTTTCTATAATAAACCTTGTTGAGATGTTGACAAGGATTGCATGTAATCTGTAGATCAATTTGGGGAGAGTTGCCAACTTGACAATATGGAGTCCTCTAGCCCTTGAACATGAAACGTCTCCCCGTTTCTTTAGATCTTTTTTTTTTTTTTTAATGTTTTATTTATTTTTGAGAGAGACAGAGCATGAGCAGGGGAGGGTCAGAGAGAGAGGGAGACACAGAATCCGAAGCAAGTTCCAGGCTCTGAGCTGTCAGCACAGAGCCCGACGCGGGGCTCAAACTCACGGACCGCGAGATCGTGACCTGAGTTGAAGTCAGATGCTTAACCAGCTGAGCCACCCAGGGACCCTCTTTAGATCTTCTTTAATTGATCTCGGCAAGGTTTTCAGAGCACAAGTCTTACCCTTTCCTTGTTAAATTTGTTCCTAAATATTTTCTTATTAAAGATGCTATTGTGAACGGCCATTTGTTTATGATTCATTTTCACCACGTCTGGCTGTTACCTCCTTCTCTTGGTTGTTTTTTTCCTGGAAATGGCCTCGTTCTGATGCCGTGCAGAACCAGGAAATCTGGAGAGTGACGCTGGCATGTTTTGCCCGTGAGCTAGCTTTAGGAAGACCAAGGTTTCCTAAGACCTAGGAAGTCACAGTATAGTTGTCCCTGATAAATGTACAGTTCGCTCCAGGTAAACGACAAGGCTGTCCCGTCAGACAGGAGAGCCAGGAAGGTGGGATCCACAGGAAGCAGCACCTGGTGTCCAGATGGATAGTCCGTATCGCAGGCATCTTTGGGAGGCAGCAGGCCCCAGGCTCAGGCCAGAGGCTCAGGGAAGGAACCGCGAGCAGAGCTGCAGGCCGGGGACAGGAACCTCGGACAGGGAGGGGTTGGTGATCAACAGGGTGGCCGCTGAGGCACAGGCAGCTCTGGGCAGCGGGAGGAGGAGGCTGTTCCCACAACACCATTCACCCAAGTGCATCGAGTGCCCACCATGTCCCCGGTGCTGAGCTTTGCCAAGCCTGCGGCTGGGCCAAAGACACTGGGCTTCTCTGGGGCAAAGTCATGAGCCCGCTTCACGGGTGGGGAGACAATGGTCTCAGGGTGGGGAGACGAGGCAGCCAGAGGGAGGGCCCGAGAGGGCTCAGGTGGAGCTCGATTCCTGTCAGACCAACAATGGCAAACAACTATTGAGCGCCTACCGTATACTTTCCACAGTGTTAGGCTTTATCTCGTTTTACTCTGTGAGGAAGAAACTGTTATGGCCTTTATTTTACAGGTGGGGAAACTGAGGCTGTACGAGGTGATGGAAGCATCTGAAACCTCACTGCTCAAGAGGCAGTGCTAGCACTCGAGATCAGTGTATCTCCAGAGTTAGAGCTTTCGGCCACGCCCCTGTGCTTCCTTGTAGAAGGAGTGGCCCTGAGGGGGCAGTGGGGGACAGGGACAAACCGGAGGGAGGGGTTCCAGGGAGAGCCCACCCTTTCCCGCAGCAGGAGTCCTGCCTCCTTCCCTGGGCAGCTGCCTCCTCACCCAGCGGCCAGGCCGGCGTGGCCGCGTCCAGAGGTCCCGTTAGACTCACCACGGCAGCCACCCAGCAACCGTGGGGGCCTCATCAGCGGGACTCCTCAAGGGCTTTGATAATGCTCCAGTGTCAAGCCAGGGTCACAAGATGCTCTTCAGCTCCACTCAGACCCTGCCCTCCTCTGAGTTCAGCCCCTGGTCCCTCACTCACCTGCTCTGGCCACGCTGGTCCAATCCGTGTCCCGAAACACGCCTCCGTCTGCCTCCCCCAAGGCCCTCACGCGTACTGGTCCCCCCCCCGTGTGGACGTCCCCTCCCCGGCCCCGTCCTCGGCTGCCCTCCCGGACACCTCCCCCTCCGACCCAAATCCCAGCGAGGGCCCTCGTTCTGAGTGCACGCCGCGTTCTTTAGTGTCCCTTTCACGTGCACTGGGCTCCCCGCCTCCTCTCTCACCTTTTGCTCTACCCCTTGAACACGCACCCATCCTCCAGCCGTTCCAGGCTAGGTGCTCTTCCGTGAACAGGCCAAATGCTTCCAGCCTCTGGGCCACCGCACAGGCCGTTCCCCCCTGCCTGGAGTGCCCCTCCCACCATCCCCTCCCGACAAAATCCTCCTCCCCCTTCTCAGTTCCATGCCACCTTTTCTGGGAAGCTTGCCGCCCTCCCCGGGCAATGCAGACAAGCCCTGCTCAGAGCTCCCTCCACCCTGCATGTCCCCAGCCCCAGCTGGCCCCTCCCACTGTCCCTGCGTGGTCCTCACCCACCAGGCTTAGAGCTCCCGGGAGGCTGGGCCACAGCTTGTAAAGTGCTAAATAAATGCTCCTGGGTGCCCCAACGGATGAACGTATGAATGCAGGTGCGGGGCCACGGAGGAGTGAGGGGGCCACCGCGGGACCTCCCGTCCTCCTGAAGCGTTGACATCAAAGGCCACCAAGCCTGCCGTCACAAGTAAGGGGTTTCTGGGACTGGCGATGGCAGGAAAAGGTCTTTCAGTCCATCCCCTGCCTCTAGACAGGAAGACAGTGTCTTTCTCATTTTATAGATGAATCAGAGAGGTCACCCTCTCTGTTCAAAGTCACACAGTCAACACCTGCCAAGAGCCCAGATTTCCAGCAGCAACAACCATCATCAGCCACAGTAATTGGAGCAGCCTGGCAGCAACAGGCATCGTGTGCTCAGCCTGTGCCCAGCCGTGTGCCGTGGGCGTCCCGAGTACGTCTAGTTTGACCTTGCCGCGGACGGATGGGGTGTGGGCTGCTTCCTTCATTTTATTTATGTATATTTCCCTGTGCTTCCTTTCCTCCGTTCAAAAGCAACATAGACTCATTTTAAGATTTCAAACAATAGAGAAAACGAGAGCCCCCAGGCATCCCACGGTCTGATATCCATCGGAGGCTCCGGGTACTTTCTACACGACACAGCCTTTTCGTCTATGATCGTGCGGCTGGGCTCTCTGTTCGCCTGATGTGGCAGCAGCAGGTCAGCGACTCCTGGGGGAAAGCAAGGCCCTGGGTGGGGGGGGGGGGGGGGGGGGGCGGGTTTCGGGCAGTTGGAAACAACGGGCTTACTTGCGGATGTTTTTCCGGAGGTTAGCATCAGCAAACCCGTATTCAGCTGTGCCACACGCCGTGGGGCCTGCCTCCCCGCTCAGGGATGGCAGAGAAGAGCCATAATCTTGACAAAATCTAAATAGCATTGTCTCGAGTTAACTGGAGGGGAGACTTTATACAGGGGCTTCCGAAGAGTCCATAAATCTGAGGCTGATGAATTACCTGGGCAGGGGCCTCGGCCACCGGCATCCTCGCCGAGGACCGGAGTGGGATAATTACTTCTCAGACGCCGGTGATCTGGAGCAAGCTGGGCCATTTTTCTCTTTTATTACCGTTACATTTCAGGAAAGTGTCTGCTGAAGTCCCCCACCCAACCCCCCTTTTCTAAATGTTGGATTTATTTGACGACTCCACTAGGCTGGTTTCGAGGGCCGAGCGTGCCCTACGGTAAGGAGGACTCCGTCCTGGAGCCGCCCGCCCGACGGTTCTCCTGTGGGCGTGACGGGTGGTGGCTGGACAGCCAGCTGTTCGTAACTGTCATCCCCATCAGTGGTGCCGTACGTTTTCCTCCCCCTTCCCCTGCTCTGTGGATACCTGTGCCCAACTCAAGGGAGCGGGAGTGGGCTGAAGGGTTCCTCAGCCCTGGGGAATGTGGTCAGAGCAGCCAGGTACAAAGCTGAAATTTGAGGCTCGATTACTAAAGGAAGACGGGGAGAATCTACTGGCGGGGCGCGGGCAGATTCCCTGCCCCCCGGGGATGTAGGTGAGGGGGGTGTTTCTGGGAATCCGGGGGAGGGGGAAGGGGATGGGCACCTGTCCTCTCCACCTTCCCTCCTTCTCCTCCATCGTCCTCCACCCTGACACGGATATGTGGTTCTCTCTCTCTCTTTTTAAAAAATATTGATTTTTTTTTTTTTTTTGAGAGAGAGAGGGAACACGAGCAGAGCAGGGGCAGAAGGAGAAGGGGACAGAGGATCCGAAGCAGGCTCTGTGCTGACAGCACGGAGCCCGATGCAGGGCTCAAACCCATGAACCATGAGATCGTGACCTGAGTTGAAGCCAGATGCTTAACCAACTGAGCCACCCAGATGCCCCTATACGTGGTTCTCTTATTGCCTTAATTTGGATCTCCCAAAGTGCTCTCTGGATCACCCGTTAGCTCTGGGATCCCTCAATCTAGTGAGACCACCTGAACATTTAGATAATTAATGTTTACATGTGGTGACTGCTGTTGAAATTCATTCATTCATTCATTCATTCATTCAATATTTATTGGGTACTCGCTCTGTGACAGACCCTGTGCTAGGTGTGGGGGATACAACAGAGAAGAGAATCGGGTATGGTTCCTCCCCCTTGGACCTTAGACTGCACAGTGGGGGCAGACAATATAAAAAAGTCAATCCGTCTAATGCATGCACAATTACAGCTGTAGTGAGTGGTCAGGGAAGACTTTCCTGAGGAAGTGATACACTTTGTCAAGCAAGAGGGGAGAGGAAAGCATTCTAGGCAAAAGGAACAGCGTGTGCAAAGGCCCTGGGGTTGAGCAGGTTAGCCTGACCGGGAGGCACGTGTGACTGGAGCAGATAAAGGGAAGGGAGCGGGGTGCGGCGCGGCTGGAGCAAGGTGGGGTCCAGGCCGGGGAGAGCCTTGTCGGCCGTGTTGAGAAGTTCTCTCTCTCCAGTCGGGGCTGCAGGAAGCCTTTGAAAGCATTTGAACCGAGGAATTTGGGGCTCACAGTTAGGCAGTCTCCCAGACCCGCCTCCCCTTCCAGAGAGAGCTGAGGCCTTTGGGATTCTTTTGCGGTCCTCAACCGACTTTGTTCCCCGGGGAACCACACCTCTGGATGGGACCACACCCCTGGGGGCCATACCTCTGGGCATGTTAGAGCCAGATTCACCACAGCTCGTGGGGGAAGAAAGAATCCAGAGCAAAGCATTAGGGGCCGTTATGACCGCCCCCCACCCCACCCCCGCCATCCTTGGTATCGGGATCAAGCACCAAACAGGCTCTCACCGCTCACACCCTCTTTTGGCAGCTGCTGGGACCACGCGCACGGGGAGAGACAGTCCCCATTAGCTCTTGCTGACCTCCCTCTTGCCAACAACCGAGTGTAAAGCCTTCTCTGGATTAAACGTGGCCCTTTGTGGGGCGCCTGGGTGGCTTAGTCGGTTGGGCGGCCGACTTCGGCTCAGGTCACGATCTCGCGGTCCGTGAGTTCGAGCCCTGCGTCGGGCTCTGTGCTGACAGCTCAGAGCCTGGAGCCTGTTTCGGATTCTGTGTCTCCCTCTCTCTGACCCTCCCCCATTCATGCTCTGTCTCTCTATCTCAAAAATAAATAAACGTTAAAAAAAAATTTTTTTTAAACGTGGCCCTTTGAGCCTCCACACGAAAAGAGAAAGATCAATCCTCCCGGGGCACCAAGAGCCAAAGCATTTTCTCTTTTGGCAAAACTGCTCACCTCTGTTCCAGGAAGGCGGGGGTGGGCTCTCCCAGGAGCAGGCACGCAGCCGTCTCCTTCGCCTGTGTTCTGTGTTCCCGTGTGCTCTCCCCAGTGGGGGTGGGCGTGGGGGGGAGGGGGGGCTTGCGGCTGGCGAGGGGCTCAGGTAGGACCCGCCCGCTCACCCGTGCCACGGCCCGTGACCCACCCTCCACCTCTTGCGGCCCCCTGTCCAGAAGCACCTGCCTCGGCTTCCACTTCCGCTTTGCTTTCGTTCGAGGGAGGAGAAGGGACTGGTCTCATGAGTGAATTCAACGGCTGTTGTCGTTCTGTAACCCCATGCCGCTGGATCAGGTTTGATTTTCAGTGACGTTCCCTGATGCGGGGAACACTCGCGGGGTTCGGTGCCAGACAACCTGGGGTCGCTTCTCGGCTCTGCCCCTCCCCCCCCCCCCACTCGCCGGGGCATCGTCGTCCCCTGGCTTCACCCCTCTAAAACATCTGCTTCCTCTCCTGTGCAGGGGTGGGGGGCACCCAGAACACACGTCCGGAGAGCCGCGAGAGGGGACAGCAGACGGGGCGGCGGAGAGGCGGGTGCTGCCTACCACGGGGCGTTTCTATTTTCTCCCGGCTCCCGGCCTCCTTCACCGATAATCTCTTGCGACGATCACGTTACATTTCCGGCGCATTATCAGGAGCCTCGTATCTATGATGACGCTCGGGTTCCGAGTCAATGAAACCACACTCAAAATGGCTTGGGGAAGAATGACATTCATCACGGGACGGGATGAGAATCCAGGCAGGGGTGAGGACTGGGTGCGGTGGGTTCCGAAGCCCCGGGGCCATCCCAGGAGTTTAGGATTCAGAAAGGGACCCCGGCAAGGTGTCAGCTCGGATCCGAGGGAGGGGCGAGGGAGAAGGGGATGCCACCAGCTACTGCTTATTGAGCACTCGTGTGGCATGCTCTTGGGCAAACCCTCTGACTCTAGGAGCCTCAGTTTCCCTATACGCATAATCGGGTAGTAACAGCCCTACCTCCCAGGCAGTTCTGAGGCTCAGGGAGGCGATCCGAGGATCCTGCTGTTTGGGGTGTGGTAGGCGGTGGGCACTCCGTAAATGCCGCCCCTTGTTATTAGCGGTGCTCCCGATGTGGGTGATGTCTGAGGACCCCTGGGTGGGTGATTCCGCTCGTTCTGCGTTGCTGCCTGTTGCAGAGCTGGGACTCTCAGGAGATGCTTCCAGGAGGCAGGGCGATCTGATCAGGTGAGCTACCCAGTGCGAGGCAGCAGTCGTGCCCCTTCGAGGGGTGTGGGAGGCACGGCCACGTGAGGCCCGGAGGGCCATGTTGTGGCTGGGACTTGGGCCCCAGTGGAAGGGGCCACTGGGCCGGTTGGGGGCGTTCCGGGCCTTGAACCCGTGATGGGAGCAAATAGCGAAGGTGCAGCTTGGGAGCACACAGGAGGCATTAAAACATCTGGTTTATCCAGATGAGATCCTGCTACCCCCTTTCCGTGATAAATATTACCATTCACTCTCTCTTTTAGCGACATTTAGATATGTCATTTATTTTTTTTTTTTTAATTTTTTTTTTTTTCAACGTTTATTTATTTTTGGGACAGAGAGAGACAGAGCATGAACGGGGGAGGGGCAGAGAGAGAGGGAGACACAGAATCGGAAACAGGCTCCAGGCTCCGAGCCATCAGCCCAGAGCCCGACGCGGGGCTCGAACTCACGGACGGCGAGATCGTGACCTGGCTGAAGTCGGACGCTTAACCGACTGCGCCACCCAGGCGCCCCCCCGGGAAGTTTTTAAAAACTGCATGTAGGGCCCCCATCTCAGAGACGCTGATGCAGCAGCCGCGGGAGGGGCCCAGGAACCTGAATCTTTAAAGAGCTCCCCAGGGGAGGCTGGCGCAGGGGGTCGTGGGGCTGGAGCTTGGGAACCAGCACAATAGGGACCCAGAGGTGCATGGAGTGGAGCCGCTGTCCTAACGGAACACACAGGCTGGAGGGGGAGATGCCCCCTTATCAGGACCTTCAGTGCGAGGCTGAACCAGGCACCAGCTTCGGAGCCGGGAGGTCTGAGTTTGAGCCCTGCCTCCTCACTCTCCTGCTGGGTGACATCCGCGGCCCTCCCCAGCCTCAGCTGCCTCATCCGCAGAATGGGGATGGTGTGGGTTTGCTGTGAGGGATCGATGAATGACCCCGCGTGGAGAAATAGTGATCCCTGCTGAACCGTGAGTCTCCTGCCCTCCCCCCTCCCCGACTTCACCACCGAACAACCCCACAGACTCGCCCTTTGTCCTGCGTAGGGGTCACCAGCTCCTGAGAGGCGGGAAGGGGCCGCCCTCCTCCCTGGGCCCTGAGTCACCGCCTGGAGGAAGGCTGCCTGGAGGGGGCGACGTCAGAGGAGAGCCCTGGGTGCTGCGGCCTCCCGCAGGGGCGCAGGGCACCTGTAGCTAACACCTGTAGAGATGAAACATCCAGCCACCTCCCAGGTGCTCGCCACGTTGCTAAATCTCAGTGCCCCTTCTTCCTCTATGGCTGTCCGGTGACCCCTGACCTTCTGCTCGGGAAGGGAGGTTGGGCATGAGTGTGGCTGCTGGAGGCAGGTGAGGAAGGAGGCTCGCAGCCCTTGAGTGATGTCCCCAGGGTCACTTTGGCAAGTTGGTGTCGGCGGGGCTCCTGGCTCCTTCCAGGCTCCCCTCCTCTCCGGGCGGTGTCCCCGAGCGGCTGGGACCCCCAGCGACCGGCCGCATCACTGCTGGCATCTTTCCACCCGGGAGCCCGGTGCTCCCTCCTCCCCACCGTTCCCAGTGAGCCTCGGGGCTGCTTTCATTAGCGGACTTGCTTTTAGGAGTGACATAAACATGTCTTGAAAGGAAATGCAGTTTTAGCTCCTTCCCTTTATGCCCACCGTAACACATCTCCATTTCAATGGAGCATCTTCTCTTTTTGTGCGTCGCATTTTGAAATCTGCAACATTCAAGACCAGCTGGAAATGCCGGGTTCTGAGCACAGCCCGCCCTCCGCGCCTCCTGCCCCACTCCCCCCCACCCTCACCCCGCCCTGGGTGCTGTCTCCTCCTCATGGTGGACACCCCTTCGGAAGAGGGACTTGAATTCGCTTCTCCGGCTCAACGCCTAGGCCCTTAACCACCTAGTCTACCCTCCTCCAGGCCCCGATGTGGCTGGTGAGGACGGTGAGATTGGCCCACGTGGTGCTACAACCTGGTGCCGACGATCGTCATGAACTGAATGGTGTCCCTCAAAAGTGATGTGTTCCAGGGGCGCCTGGGTGGCGCAGTCGGTTAAGCGTCCGACTTCAGCCAGGTCACGATCTCGCGGTCCGTGAGTTCGAGCCCCGCGTCGGGCTCTGGGCTGATGGCTCAGAGCCTGGAGCCTGTTTCCGATTCTGTGTCTCCCTCTCTCTCTGCCCCTCCCCCGTTCATGCTCTGTCTCTCTCTGTCCCAAAAAATAAATAAACGTTGAAAAAAAAAAATTAAAAAAAAAAAAAAAGTGATGTGTTCCAGTCCTGAGTCCCGCCCCCTTCTCAGAACGTAACCTTACTTGGACGTAGGGTCATCCCAGAGGTGCAATCAGGTTAAAACGAGATCGTTGGGGTGTGCCCTATCTCATATGGCTGGTGTCCATGTGTCAAGGGGATATTTGGACACAGACAGACACAGGGAGAAGATGGCCATCGAGCAGCCAGGGAGTGCGTGGAGCCCCCAGAAGCTACAGAGACCCGGAGCAGACCCTTCTCCCCCCACCCCTGCTGGCGTCACCCTTGGACCACCTGCTCGGAGGAGCCAATGTGTTTCTCTTCAAACTCAGCCAGGATGAGCTGGCTTTCCCGCCACTCGTGATCAAAGAGCCCTGACCCGCCCGGGGCCAAGTCCACCTCTGCAGCTGAGCTGGTCCCTTCCTGCTCCTGACCTTGACCTTCCCCCCTACCCTAGCCTCTGCTACTGTTCCTAACTTGGTGCCTTTGTTTTTGAAGTTACCTTTCTGGAATGGCTCCCTTCCAAATTCTCCTTCTGCCCAAGGGCGCCAGCCCCTGAGGGCAGAGCACAGAGGAAGGAAATGGACTTTGGAGCCCGAGAGGTATGGTTTCATCCCTGCTCTTCTCACTTGCCAGGTGACCTTAGACTTGTTACCCGCCTGCCCCATTCAACCGACATTCACCCAATCCTGCGGGCTTCTTGAACGCGCTGAGTGGCTCGTAGCTCACGAGAAGGGCCTGGTGCACAGTGGGTGCCTAATAATTTGCTGGTTGACACAATCCGTGCTGGGCTGACATAAGCCAGCTCTGCCCCCGGCACTTCACCTCCAGAGGGGCAGGTAAGATCCCTGGGGAAACCTTTTCCGCCAGCCCCGCCCTGGGAGAGAGAAATAGAAAATTTCCTGATTCCAAAGAGTAAATGTCAGAGGCTTGGGAAGGATTCTGAGGTGCTGAAAATAAACTCAGCATAGAAGGGGGGGAGGAGGCAGGGACCGAGGGGGGAGGAGGGGGAGAGCCAGGCGGGGGATGGAGATGGGGTGCCAAAGGCTGGGAGAGACGGAGAGACAGAGGCAGCAGCAAAGCCCCATTCATTCCCTCGCGTAAAGTGTGGATGTCGGAGTAGGGCAGGCGCTGTAAAAGGGTGGCCTGTAGGATGTATCCGGTTGGAGGGTGGGCTTTGTTTCTCCCTCAAAATGTCTTCTGGAAAAGAGTCTAAACATTGGAATATCACACATAAAAATTTGATTTCCTGTCCTCCTGAAAAATCAAGAGGTCTGGCCGCGTCGGCTGTGGCCTGGACCCTCGGCTGGAGCCAGGCACCTTCCGCCCCCAGATGGGACTCCGGCTCTCAGCTTACGCTCCGTCTTCACTCCTCCCCACGGTCCCTCAGCTCTGAGGCCGAGGCCGTGTCCCCTGCTGTGCTCCTGTCCGCTGAACAAGTCACGCCCCGACTTCGGGAAGGTTCCAGGTGGTGACCCCGGGCCGGAGGATCAGCCTTGCGATTCTCTGACTGTCTCAGCTCCGACGTCGCGTCCTTCCAGGAGGCCTTCCTTAACCACCCGAGACCATTCACCCCCGTCACTCTGCCAGGAAGTGGCACCGGCTGGCCGTCCCTGGGTCGGGCGTCGCTGTGGCCGCTGGAGGATCCCCGAGCTGCCCGGCACCGGAGAGGGATTGGTTCCCAGTGAAAGGCCAGCCGCGCAGCACGGAACACGGGATGCTGCCTCCCGCCTCTTTACAAGCGCTGGTCCGGACGGACCCTTCTGACAGGGAGGAGCGGGAGAACTGACGGGCCATTCCAGACCTGCCTCTTCTTTCCTCCCCGTCCCCTGTGTCCCAGGACGGCTGTCAGGGGCCACTGGTATGGGGGGGGGGGCATCTGGGTAAGGTCTTGCTGCTCCCAAATGAGCAGAAGCTCAGGGAGAGGCAAGTGGCGAGGGGAGGGGGCTGTTACCCCGGGTAGAGTTGAAAAATGACTCTGTCACTGCCATGCAGTCACCGAGCCCATACGCCTAATCCCCTTTGTAGGTATTAAAATGAGCAAAATGAGCCCTAATCCCCTTTGTAGGTATTAAAATGAGCAAAATGCCCTCAGTCTCCTTCACGTGGCTTTTAAACACAACCCAGGAAAGGTCCAGCACACAGGAGGTCCTTCGTCACCACAGCAGCTGAGGAAGAGGGGTCAGGAGGCCTGGTTCCGGTTGTGTCCCAAGTGGCACTTTTTCCGTCTTTCTGTCTCTTTTGGATTAGCCCCGTTTCCCAAGGAGGGACTGAGGCTCCGAGAAGCTCAGAGACCCCATCATACAGCAAGGCCGGGAGGCGGCGGGGCTGGGATTGGAACCAGGTCTGCACGACTCTCAAGGCCTTGCGATCACAACACAGTAGGGTCCCCCGTGTGACTGGGGCAAGACCCAGATACGAGACAGCAAGAAGAAAAAGTGGGGGAGAAGGAAGGAGGTAGAGAAGTGAGAGGGAGAGAAAAAGAGACATCTCGTCCCCAAACTGCAGGGGGACCTTGAGAGACCGCTTCTCCTTTTTGAGCCTCAGTTTCCCCTCTGAAAAACAGGGGGAAGGAAGGTGGACCGGATGGCTGTAAGGGCTGCTGCCTTTATTTTATTTAAAAAAAAAAGTTTTTTTTCAACGTTTATTTATTTTTGGGACAGAGAGAGACAGAGCATGAACGGGGGAGGGGCAGAGAGAGAGGGAGACACAGAATCGGAAACAGGCTCCAGGCTCTGAGCCATCAGCCCAGAGCCCGACGCGGGGCTCGAACTCACGGACCGCGAGATCGTGACCTGGCTGAAGTCGGACGCTTAACCGACTGCGCCACCCAGGCGCCCCAGGGCTGATGCCTTTAGCCCCAGGTCCGGTCTGCCTCTTGGAGGGGCAGCGTCCAGGCTGCCCTGATGGGAGTGGAGTTAGGAACCTTCTAGAAGAGGCCACCTGGGGGGTCTGCCCCTGAAATAGGTGAAATGGGGCCCGGGGCACATGGGGAGCTTCTAAGGAGGACGGGCACAGAGGGGCCTCTGGTGACACACCCTAGCCACAGAGGAGGGGACAGCGGGCGTTCCCGTCTCACAGGCCTGTGACTCACCTGGACATCGTCATCTGTTACCCAGTCGAGCACCTCAGAAGCAGCAGCAGCAGAGAGGATTCCCACGGCTTCCTCCCTCCAGGCGCTGTGACAAAGGGGTGAGGTGTCTGTGCATTCTTGGGGGGGCAGACGACGACCTGCCCTCTCCAGGGACGAGGGGCCGGCTGAGCGGAGCGTGGGCAGGGCGACGCCTTCGAGGCTCCAGGGAATCTTAACGCTGGACCTCTCTGGGTCCCCCTTGTAGTCCTGGCCGGTGTCCGGGGCCCACGGGGCAGCACCCGGCAGCCCTTCCTGAGCATCCCTGCTTCCCACCGTCCCTCCAACCTGGCCCTACGTGACCTCGCCCCTCACCACCCCTGCTCCCTTCTCCAGATTCCCCAGTGACAGTGGGAATTCTGGTTCCCTGTGTGGCCCGGGAGCAGAAAGCCCTCCTCGCTCCCAGCGGGTCCCCACTCCCCTCAGCGGAGACCGACACTCGCCCGGGTCCCTGGGATCTGGGTCCTGGGAGGGGTGGGGACCCAGCCCGGCTTCTGCCCTCAGAGGCCTGGGGACACAGCTGGGCGTTGGGAGCCAGCGGAGGCTGGCCGGGCCAGGAGTCTGCCAGAGGCTCCCTCCACACCCGGGGGGCAGGCCGCCGGCTCCAGAGGGCTGGGGACACACGGAGTTGGGAGGACTGACTGCTGGCGTCATCCATCCACGTGCCAGTTATGTCCTGAGGATGCTCAGGATGGTCCCCAGCCAGAGCTCAGACATGGTGGCCCTGGAGGGGCCGGAGAAGCAGAGGGGAAACTTGGGCACATGCGTGGCCCACACCAGGGGTTTTGCCTGAGATATTCCATTTAGGGTTGCATTAGGACAGTTCTTTTCTGCAAGCCATGGCCCATCTCTGTGCCTCAGTATCCCCCTCTGTGAAATGGGTGTGGGCTTGGAGGGCGGTTCTCCCAGGTCCTTCCCAATCTATGGTTCCTCTGAGCCTCAGTTTCCCCTTCTGTGAAAGGGGGTGGTAAGGACGCAGCGGGGAGGTGGCCTGTCCGGCCCGGCTCTGCCGTCTCCGCCCCCTGACATTTGCTGCCATTTCCGGGTGGTCACTGAGCTGTCGGGGGTCTAAGCTTCCAACAGCGTCTCACCCTTTTGTCCACGCAGCCCGCAGGGCCCGAGTGGTTTGTCCGAAAGGCAGGGGCCTCCTGTCCTCCGGCTGCTCAGAGCCCCCTCGGAAGCCCTGCTGCCCCTAAAGCAAAGACCCCACCTGCATGTGTGCAAGGCCCTGGGAGCCCAGCTCCTGCCCTGCCTCCTGCGGCCCCTCCCACACTGACCCCAGCGTGGAAACTGAGGCTCAGAGAGGCCACGGGACTCTCCCAGGCCTCCCGTCTGGAGATGGCCAAGCCGGATTCAAACCCAGGCCTGTCAGCCCCTGCGCCGGGCGCCCCCCGACAGGCCACCCAGGAACGGGCGGTGTGCGCCCACCGGTGGGCCTCGTCACAGCAGGCGAAGACGCTCCTTGCCCTCCTCCGTGTCTCATGGTCCCGCACGGCTCGGCGGTAAAATCCTGCCCGGCCCGGGGTGCCCACGGACTGTGGTCCAGGCCTTGGCTGTGCTCCCTCAGCCTCCACCCGGGGCCCTCCTCATAGGCTCGGGCTCACCCTGTCTGCTTTTCCCTAACTTCTCCACATCCTTCACATAGAAAGGAGCCTGCAGGGGCACAAGGGGCTCTGACATGTGGCCGCCGTGTTCGCTGAGGATTCGCAACCAGGGCGCTTTGTCCCCCGCCTGAGGCCCGTGTGGATGCTCCCAGGCTCCTGACTTAAGAGCTGCTGGGGCTGGTTTTGGAGCAGCCGCCGACAGTGCAGCTGATGTGTGTCTCTTGCCCATAGTAGGGTCTTTAGAAGCGTCTAGACTCGGGCACCAAGAGGTCAGTGAAGAGGTCTCAGGTTATGTGTCTCTTTTGACTTTAGCAGGGTCTTTTTTTTTTTTTAATTTTTTTTTTTTCAACGTTTATTTATTTTTGGGACAGAGAGAGACAGAGCATGAACGGGGGAGGGGCAGAGAGAGAGGGAGACACAGAATCGGAAACAGGCTCCAGGCTCTGAGCCATCAGCCCAGAGCCTGACGCGGGGCTCGAACTCATGGACCGCGAGATCGTGACCTGGCTGAAGTCGGACGCTTAACCGACTGCGCCACCCAGGCGCCCCAAGCAGGGTCTTTAGAAGTGCTACATGCTGGCGTGCAGGTGCCCTTGAACATCGGTGTCTGAGAACCGAGGGCTGGCAGGCCTTGCTGGTGTAGACGGCCCTCAGGGCCTGGTTCAGCCAGAAGGGGGCAGGTTTGCGGGGGGAGCTGGGGTCCAGAGGAGAAAGTCTGGCCCTGCTCCCGGTGTATGGGCGTGAGGCTCCGGAACGATTACAGGTGGAGTTTATTGTTGGGGCAAAGCGGACACCCTCTCCCGGATGGGGAGGTCGGGTCGGCTCTGCGGGGGTCACCTCTGGGCTAAGTCCCAGAGGGTGAGCAGATTCGCCAGAGAAGCGGGGACCCCGAGCCCTAGGGGCCCGGCCTGCAGAGGCCCGGGTGCAAGGGAAGGCTGCGGGAGTCAGAGCAGGAGGGGCCTGGAGCGCCAGGTGGAGGTTCCCCTGTCATCCTCCTGGCCACAGGGACTCAGCATTTCCTGTTTCCGCAGACGCAGGTGCCCAGGGGAGGGTACTTGAGCGCAGGGGAAGCAGGGAGGGGGACTGACAGCGAAGAGACCCGTTAAGGGGCCTGCTTGTGGGTCCCAGTGCATTCGAGAGCAGGGTGGCTGCGGTGGAGACGGCAGGAAGTGGGAGGACCTAGGGTTCTCTCCCTGCATCTAATCGGGCACCACCGTTGGGGTTTGAGAGAGTGCACAAAGAACACCTGCGTCCCTCCTCCTCCCTTCCTGAGTTAGGAACCGGTTGAAGGAAAGACCCAGGAGTGGGGCGGGTGGAGAACGAAACCTCTCCTTTATTTCTGCTGAAGGAAATTATTGCTGCTCCTGGAGGACGTGGCTAAGGTTGGCTGGCCAATGGCCTGTTGCTGCCCAAGCCCTGAATAAATTCGCCTACTTGGGCAAAGCAGGCCCAGACCCTGCAGGCCAGCCAAGCACACGAGCAGGCCAAGCAGGACCGGGGTGCCCGAGAAATTTGGCCCTAAGAACACGGAAAAGTAAATGTCAAATACTGCCAGGCGTTGGCCACTTGGGCCGGACTCGCCCAACACGCACAGACCGCACCGGAGCCCTGCGGAGAGTGGGTGAATGGTAGGATGGGTTTTGCAGGGTGAATGAGAGTTCTCCAGGGAGAGGAAAAGCACTGAGGCACCTGCGTGGACAGAGCCACTAAGGACAGGGCAGGTCTGGGAAACGGTGCACACACCCTGTGCCTGGGGTGTAGTTGGCATTGAGAATTTGGGCCCGGGAGAGGGTGTATTCGTTTTTCTGTTGTTGCTGTAACGAATGGCCACAAACTCAGCAGCTCAAAACTACACACTTTACTGTCTTATAGTCCCTCGGGTGGTAGGTCGGATGCCGTCCCCAGAGGGCTACAATAAAGAAATGGCAGGGTGACATCTCATTGCTGGAGGTTCTAGGAGAGGATCTGTTTCCTGGCTCACTGGGGGGGTTGGCAGAATTCAGTTCCTGGTGATTATTGGACCGAGGTCCCCGTTTCCTGGCTGGCTGCCAGCTGAGGGTGTCCCCAGCTTCTGCAGCCCCCCCACCCTTGAGACCTGTGCCCCTTCCTCTGCGAATCCGGCCACAGTGCGGGGGTTCTTGCTTGCGCTTTGAACCTCTCCCTCTTCCTTCTCGTCTCTCTGCTTCTTTCTTCCACTTTTACCTTTATGTGATTGCATTGGGATTTCCCGCTGTAATTAGAGATGATCTCCCATCTCAAGGGCCATAACCCTCATCACATCTGCAAAGTCCCCTTCGCCACGGACCAGGACATGCTTGTAGGCGCCAGGGGGTAGCGTGGGGACATGGCTGGGGTGGGGCACAATTCCTCTTACCACGGGGAGGGGAGGAAGAAAAGAGCGACATTTGTTGTGTAAGTGCCATGGACCAAGCAAGTTGTTTCGGAGGGCATCTTATTTTGTCCTCACGCCTGGCCTGCATTATTTTACATTTTACAGACAAGGAAACTGAGGGTCAGAGAGACCCGTGAAGGCCGTGCGGTGAGGAGGGGTGAGGAGCTTTGCAGACTCAAAGCTCGCGCCCCATCCGTGGAACCTCGGCATCATCTCCTACAGGGCAGGGAGGAGGGGTCTGCCCCCCCCCCCCCCCGTGAGAGGCTCAGTGCCCTCTCCTTTTCTTTTTTCTGTTGTTAAAAAAAATTTTTTTAATGTTTATTTTAGTTTTGAGAGACAGAGCCTGAGTGGGGGAGGGGCAGAGAGAGAGGGAGACACAGAATCCGTAGCAGGCTCCAGGCTCTGAGCCATCAGCACAGAGCCCGATGCGGGGCTCGAACCCACCAACTGCAAGATCATGACCTGAGCTGAAGTCGGAGGCTTAACTGACTGAGCCACCCAGGCGCCCCTCAGTGCCTGCGCGGCTGATACCCCGCGAGCCTAGGACACGCCTGCCCCCTGCTGGAAAAGGCTGGTGGGTGGCTCCTTCCTTCCTCAGGCTGCAGGCAACGCCGGGGATGCCGAGCTGGGCAAGCAGGTAACCGCTCAGACAGACGCTGTCACACCTGGCTGATCGATGCCAACCGGGCAGAGTGGCCCTGATCTGCCATCAAATGAATCGGACAGGTCCAGCTAAACAGAGGGGGTCTGATCTCAGCAGACATTTGCGGAGCGGGCGCAGGGCTAGGCTTTGGGTGGTTTGTGGGTGGATTCAGACCAGGAGGTAAAAGTGCCAATCTGCGTCAGACGCGGTCGAGTTGCAATAAATGATATGCTTTCTCGCCTTGTTCTAGACCACATTCTCTCTCTCTAGGTCAGGTCAGAACCTGTCCAGCCCTCCTCGAGAAGCGGCCAAGCTTTTGCCCTCAGAGTAAAAGCCGTTTGTGATGTTCTGTGAAAGATGCAATGTTTGGCACGTGTACAAGACGTCGTAGGCTCCGGCTTCTATTCTTTGTGCGCAGTTGGAAGAGCGAAGGCATCTGAAACTCACTTTCCGGGGTCGGGCTCATGGTTTCCCACTGGGTTTAGCGGGTGCCTGTGGCGCCTGTTCTGTTACGCGAACAGGATGGGCCCGGCGCTGCCTGGGGGGCCGGGAGGCTTCTTCTCCTGCTTCCGCCTCTGCACTTGATGTGCTGATAACGCGGTTTTAGTGCATTTATAAACATTTGGGTATCTTCTTCGGTCATTTATTTTTCAGTTATTTTTAGGGGAAAAGAAATTGTTTTTACGCTCTAATAAAATCGCTGTTCCGCAGCCTCGGACGTGCCGGTGGATGAGAGCAGGGCCGGCAGAGAAATCCCCCCCCCCCGGCACTGAGCAGCAGAGCCACCCGGTTTCAGGCCCGGATGGGCCGGACCCTTGCTGTGCTGCCTTGGGAAAGTCGCTTTCCCTCCCTGGGCCTCAGAAGCTCCCACGTCATCTCTGATATTTATAGTCTGAATGTTCCAGGAGGCACAGTTTTTTGTTGGTTGGTTGGTTGGTTGGTTTTTGGTGTTTTTTTTTTTTTTTTAGTGTAGACAATCTGTATTGGCAGGTGTTCAGAGTGCAAAATGGTGACAAATCCAGAGGGATGGGAAAGGAGGCGGGGCATGGTTCCCCTTCCTCCAAGTGGGGACCCCATGACCAGGCCGGTGGGGTGAGAGCGCTTGATGGTGGCCACTCTGGGCCCCGCCCCCTTTGGAGAGCACGCTCCCAGGCAGGCAGGAAGGAACTAGGAGACTTTATGATGAAAACAGGAGGCACCTGCTATGTGCCAAGCGTAGAGCTCTATCCCAGGGAAGCGGATCTGTACCTTGACCTCAAAGAGTACATCTTCCGGAGCGAGGAGATTCACTGGGGTAATGAGCAAAATCACTGTACTACACAGAACGGAAGCTCCGTGTGGGCGGGGAATTCTGTCCGTTTCCTTCGCGTTCTTTCTCCTCTGCCTGCATTGCTGATCTCAGCACCCGCATCCCTCTTGGAAACGGGGGGCACATCAGGCTGAGCACTGTCTTTGCTTCGGGTGCCACTGACACTCCCGGACACACCTGCTTTGCTCCCCGCCCCCAGCCAGCGGCTGAGACCATGCCCATTGAAGCCTTCTGGGCGCCTTGAAGCCCGTAACCGATGTGCCAGGGATCGGGGTGGGGGGAGAGGGGGCAGGGGCAGAACTAGCTATGTATGCAGCTCACAGCACCCGGAAAGACCCCGCCTGGTTCCATCAATACACTTGCAGCACCGTGACTCCCGCCTCAAATCAATAATGCTTACACAGTCAGGTGGGAGGGCTGTGACTTATTTTGCCTTCCCCCGCGCCCTTTCTGGAATAACCAACCGTCTCTCTTGCAAATGAATGCCTCACCCCCTACGGGTCCCTCAGGCCCTGATGGTGGGGGGGGGGGGTGGCCTGGGTCGCGGCTGGCAGGTTCTAGAGCTCCACACCTGGAACCAGTCCTGACCAAGATGCTTCTCCTATCACTCCTCCCTCCGTAGCCCTGGGACATGGGGCGTCAGGGGGGTTGAGTTCCTCACCCAACTGTGAGCCTAGGACTAACCAATTAGAGACCGTAACAGCAGTACCTGTAAACTTGGAGAACAAACAATTGGTGGGGGAGAGGAGGGGATGGGGGAGAGGAGGGGATGGGTGAAGGGGCGAGAGAGGCAGACCGCCAGTTACGGAATGGGGAAGCCTCGGGGATCAAAGACACGGCCCGAGGAATCCGGTCAGCGATGCCACAGTAGTGTTGAATGGGGGCAGGCGGTAGGTCTACTTGTGGTGAGCGCGGTATAATGTTTCACGTCCGATCGCTAAGTTGTACCCCTGAAGCTAATGTCACATTGTGTGTCGCCCACGCTCCAAGAGAAACAAATAATAATCATTACAAAAATGGCAGCAGGGGCACCTGGGGGGCTTAGTCGGTTGACTTCGGCTCAGGTCACGATCTCACGGTTCGTGGGTTCGAGCCCCGCGTCGGGCTCTGTGCTGACGGCTCGGAGCCCGGAGCCTGCTTCGGATTCTGTGTCTCCCTCTCTCTCTGCCCCTTCCCCCGCTCGCACTCTGTCTCTCTCTCAAAATAAAGAAAACAGTAAAACAAAATTAAAAACAAAAATAGCAGCAAACATTTCCTGAGCTCTTCCAGTGACTGGGGGGTGGGCTTGGAGAGGAGGGGCTCTGAGGAGGTTCCTGGAGGACCAGTGAGAGCTAAACGGCAAGAAGAGAGGGGCTGCAGGGGTGAAGGCAGGGGTGCAAGCAGGGGAGGGAAGTGCGGGGCCTCCCAGTGGCTGGAGGACAAAGGGCTGGCTCAGAGAGGAGGCAGGGCCCGATGCTGCCAGGCTGGGGAGCTTGGGCAGGGCAGTCAGAGAAGCAACGGAGGACTTAAGAAAGTTCCTCCACGCCGTAGGCTCAATCCCGGCCCCATCCACCCCTTTTGTGCTAACTCTTCTCCCGGAGCCCATAGAACATATTCTCATGTCTCCCCTGTGACCGCTAGGCAGACAGCTAGCTGTGGACGGCCTCGCTCCCCCCCGCCGAATCTCCACGTTCCTGGTGGGACAAGCCAGGGCAACCCTTTCCCACCCTCTTCCTGCCCCGCGGGCACACTCTAGCTCATCAGTCAAAATGGGTCCAGTTCACTGTCTAATACGTTCCAAAACCTGTCTGTAGTTTTACAAAGCTGGTGTCTGTGCTCCTGCCCCACATCTGGCACCTGGTAGAGACGCTTATCTGGCCTTCAGACACGCCCACGATCAAGGCTCTGATGTGAGCCCCATTTCGGAGGGGAGCGAAGGGCGGAGGGGTTGGCCCAGAGCGACGTGGGGAGACAGGGGCAGAGCTGGGCCTTGCACCCCGGCCTGGCGTGTGCTCCTATATCTGCACTCGAACAGGCGCCTCTCTGGCGTCTTGTCATCCTCTGTGCCTTTTCCCATGTTAAACTGTGGCGATGTGTAAGCAAGAAAACAAAATGACTTGAAAAAGTCGGACTGTCTCTGGTCCTGCCTCCCTGAGCCCAGGGCCTCCCTGAGGCATCTGACTCAGGCTCCTTGAGCCCTTAGCTGTGCTGGCCCTACGCAAAGCCCCCTACCGCCCACTCCCTGAGTCCTCCTAGAAACCCCTGAGCTGGGTGTAGTTATCTCC
The DNA here is from genome assembly GCF_018350155.1 of Leopardus geoffroyi. Classification (NCBI taxonomy): domain Eukaryota; kingdom Metazoa; phylum Chordata; class Mammalia; order Carnivora; family Felidae; genus Leopardus; species Leopardus geoffroyi. The sequence goes on from NC_059328.1 coordinate 22,392,321, forward strand.
ATTTTCCAGCTGAGGACAAAGCAGCTCAGAGAGGCAAAGGGACTTGTCTAACGTCACACAGCTAGGCGCTGCCGGGCCGAGAGGACCTATTCCAGAGCCCCTGTTCTGAACTCCCGGGCAGGTGGCGTTCTCAGAGCCTGGCTTTCATGGAGGGGAGGTGAAGGAGGGAGAACAAACTTACGTTGGAGTTTGGTGGTTGGAAACCAGCGACCCAAAGCTCCGTGTCACTTTCTGGCTGTTCTGAGGGCAGGTGGTCTGAGCCCCTGTGGGGGGTGCAGCCTGCGTGACTGTTCTTGCCTAGATTTTTCCGGCCTCCACGGTTTGACTCGCCAAGACCACGTGCCTTGGGTCACTTAGCGCTGTCTTCACCGGGGCTCTGGTGGGCTGCAGAGCGGAGCGGGGGACTTATGTGCTCCTGTCCCTTCTCCTCAACGGCTACACCAAGGCCTGTCGTCACTGCCGTCCTGTCCCTGGCCCTGTCGGAGCAGCATCAGTGGACCAGCTTGTGCGCTGTGCTTAATTCAATAGCCACTCATGGAGGACAGCTGGGTTGGTGCCTTGTCCGTGCTGAGCACTGTATCAGTCAGCCCAGGCAAGGCTCTGCTCTGTAACAAACAGCCCCGAATCACAGTGCCTTAAACACCCCCCCCACACACAAAAATATATTTATTGCTTATTAATCCTACATGTCTGTTGTGGGGTGGGTGGGCGTGGTTCTGCTCATCGGGGCCACCCACGGTCCCGGGGTGACAAACTAGCTACTATGCCCGAGGTGAAAACGACTCCGAGGGGGTTTTGTACCAGATACTAAATGCTCAGCAAGGAAGTGACACATGTCACTTCTGCTCACACAACTCACTGAGCGGAACTAGTCGCCTGGTCCCACTGAGCCATGGGGGGACAAAGCTGAGTCCTGCCACGGGCCTGTAAGGGGGAGATGTGAAAATGTTTGGCAAAATGTATGACTACCCCAGGTGCCCTGGGGGCGGGAAGGGTAATGACTCGGCCTCATTTCCCTCTTCACATCCCCACCCACCCTGCCTGCACCCAGGGGGTGTAACGTTTCAACAAGGTCACTCTGTTAATTTTCTTCCTATTCAATCCCGGTGGACCTGAGGACGTGACTATCTCAAGAGACTGAGCGTTAGCAATTAAATGAACTGACGGTGATCGCAGAGCTTGGAGGCCACTGGGCTGGGACGGGCAACCAGATTCGCCTGGCCCAAAGCCCAGTCCTCTTCTCCCAGAACCGTGGTGCCCTCAGAAGGATCAGCAAAGCCATAGGGAGGCCAGGGCGAGATGCTGAGGCAGGGACAGTCAGTGCGGTGGGTGAGGGTGAGCCCCAGAACTGGGGAGGGGCCCCGTCCCAACAGGTGGACGGACTCCCAGAAACCAGACGGAGGGAAGGGCCCGCCGGTGCCCCACGGAGGTGGGAAGGCCCAGGGGACGGAGAAGCTGTGAGCCGTTGACCTGGGCGTGCAGATGTGGGAGGAAGAGGAGGAGAAGCTCATGTGGCCGGGGTGAGTCCAAACGCGTGGATTCCGGCATCAGACAGACTTGGGCTTGGCCCCCGGACCTGCCGCTTCCCAGCGGATTTGGAACGCGTTCAACACCTTCCTCAGGAGCTTAAGGGAAACCACGCCTCCTAAGGTGGCTACGAAGTTAGGTAAGGGCAGTACACGGTGCCGTGTGTCTTAGTAAAAGACATCAGCAAAGGCCTCAGATGGCGAGGGGTCCCTTTGCGCAGGCCCCCTGCAAACCATTTTGCACCAACTCAGTCATTAAATCCTCAGAACCACCCCCTGATGAGGGGCCATCGGGTGGTACCCGTGGATGAGGTACCCATTTTACAGATGAGGACAATGGAGGCCAGAGAGGCTGACGCCCCACACGTGGGCCTTTGCTTTTCCTTAGGAGCCTCAGAGCTTGACAACGAAGCCCTGGGTTAAAGGAGCATGAACAGACTCTGACACCCTCCACCTCCCCCCACCCCTTTGATCGGCCATCCCCCGCACCCCCCCCCCCCCCAGTCTGCTTTTGAAAAGCTCCATTTCCCCAGAGAGGGAACCACTTCATGACCGAAGGCCCCTCTCCACAAGGGCTGAGCACGGAGACCCAGGAAACTCCCTCGGTTGGAGCATCGCTTTGGAGATCGATGCGCTGTGATTGCGAACCCCGCCTCTGCGGGCAGCTGTCTAATTGTAGCCGGACCTTTCCAGGCTTCTTACCAGGCTCACCCACCCCCGTGGCCCCTTACAGCGGTTCTGAGAGCATCACTGATCTGTTGACGACAGTGTCCTCGTGAAATACACATCTGCTGCTACTCGGAGAGGCGTCTGCCATGGAGGCACAGAGGAAATGCTACCGGGGGGGACAATAACCATAATTTCATCGGAAAGCCCACCTTCTTGCACGGTTTCCCTCCCGCCTCTTCCCCGCTTTGATCGTGGCCTCACAGCTCAAACCCGGGTAACTCGGTGCCTTATACTCTATGTCCCCGAGCAATGGGGTAAAGCCATCAATAGGGTGTCGAAGATCTCTCCAATTGCGGGCAAGTTCCCTGGGGTGAGGGCCCGTGGCAACTGGCAGTGAGTTAGCACCTATTTATTTGCATGAGGCGGAAGGTTCCCCGAGGTCTGCAGGCCCTAGAAAAAAAATCCAACAACACTGTCCTTACGGAGGCGGACAGAATAAGTAAAGGGTTGGGAGCCTGGGTGGCTCAGCTGGTTGAGCAGTTGAATGGTTGAGCGTCCGACTTCGGCTCAGGTCATGGCCTCACGGTTCGTGGGTTCGAGCTCCGTGTCGGGCTCGGCGCTGAGTGTGGAGCCCGCTTGGGCTTCTCTCTCTCTCCCCCTCTCTCTCTGCCCCTCCCTGCTCATGCTCTTTCTCAAAAATAAACAGGAAAAAGAAAAGTATTCATTGTTTGCCATTCAGTGTAACTAACAGTCCCTCTTCCATTTCTATTTGCCAAATCTGGCAACCCAATCCTTGAGCCACTTGAGAGGAGGCACCTCAGAAAAATATCTTTGGTCTCCAGAGTGCCAGGCGTGGCATTTCAAATCTGTCCTTGGTCAAAGCCTGCAGCCTCACCGCCCACCCCTACCTTTCTTTCCATGTCCCTCCCTCCCTCCGGCTCTACGGAGCTCTTTCCTGCTTCCTTGCACACGTCCTGCTTTGCACACCTCCGTGCCATCGCCTACGTCGGCCCCCTACCCAGACTGCCTTTGCCACCCTGTCCTCACGCTCAGCTTTGCCTCTAGGCTGGGACTGCAGAATCAACTCTCAAAAGTTGTCCGGCTGCAAAGTCGCCCCGTGCAGGTGACTTGAATCCCGGAAAGAGCGGAGCAGACCCCCTCGTGTAGGTTCCCTGGGATGTGGGGGTTCAAGGACAGGAGCGTCGGCAGAGTCATCCCAAGCTGAGGCTTGAGGGGCTCCCGCCTTCTTTCCGGGGCACTCCTCTCTTGTCCTTTGCAGAAGATCAGAGCCTTTCCCTGGCAACTGGCCTCCAGCCAGTGAATGTAGGAAGCAGGCTTCTGGAAGGCAGGCCTCGGCAGGGGCTTTGGTGGATGCAAGACTTCTCCCGGTGTGGGGAGCTCCCAGGCGCCCCTGAGGAGCGGGAAGGGGAGCAGGAGGGCAGGGGCCTGGGGGGGGGAAGGGGCAGGGGTGAGGTTGCCTCATGGGTCTGTTTACTTCCATTCGCTCCCAATGGAATTCCATTCCTTTCAATGGCATAAAATGATCCGCTCATCCCCTTTATTTCCATTCCGTGCTTCTAGAAAAGGCTTACTTGACACTTTAGGAGGAGGAAAAAAAGACAGGCGAGAGGCATCATTTTCAGTAGAAAACACAGGACGGAGAAATCTCAGTGAATTCAGCATTTGGTGACTCTTCACGTCTGTGTGAATGCGATCAGGTGAGGCGAGAAGGTAGGTCCAAAGCCTGGCTCTCCAGCAGGCAGGTGGGCCAGGATCTACCCTGTCACCCCCCCTGCCCCCCTCCACAAGGACCCTGTGCAGGAGAGGAGGCTGCTGTGGGGGAGGCTGTGGCCTCCTCACACATTCAAATGACTCAGGAAAACTTGTCCACGAGGTAAAGATAAAACCCCGCTCCTGGCTCACGATATATTCTGCGCCACATGGGGCTACCTTGTTTCTTACTCGTTATAAACATTTATTGGAAAGCGCCATGGGTGAGGTTAGGGCTTGGGGAAATGGAAATCGTTGAAACATTCATTCATTGATGTGTTGAACACATGGTTATGGAGCCCCAGCTGTGCACCGATCACTGCTCTGGGCGCTGGGAATTCGACTTTGAGAAAGACAGACAGGGGTTCCTCCCTGCAGGAGTTGGCATTCTGGAGGGGGAGTAGATTGATTTCAGGCCACGCCAAAGACTATGAAGAAGGTAAACCTGTGCTAGGCTGGGCAGATGCTGTGGCGCAGGAGGAGGGAACCGCTGATGGGATGATCAGGGAGGGCTTCCTGGAAGAGAGGATATTTAAGGTTTCGAAGGGCTCAGCCCTGTTAGCACACGGGATTTGCTTCGTAATTGTTCCCTATTTCTGACAGCTCATCCGGGCACAGGGCACATGAGCAAGATGAGAGAGATGAGTCAGAGGATCTTCAGGTCCTGTCCAGACTCACGGATTTGTGAGTAAGAGGCTTGAAAACGATTTGCTCATTTTCGCGGGGGAAATACTCTCGCTTCCAGTCCCGCTTTTATTATTAATTGATATAGTGAAACATTTTTCCCCTAGCTAATGCAGATGTGCCCAGAATTATGACCAGTTTGTGTCAGCGAGATGTTCTCGTACTTCCAGAGTTAGGTCGAAATTTCTGCATAAAGATGCAACGTGAATTCAAGGCTCGGAACGCCTATCTAGAATTTTGGGGAGTATCTGACAGCATTCTAATGTTAGCCAAATTGTTTAAAAAGATTTTTTTTAACGTTTATTTATTTTTGACAGACAGAGAGAGACAGAGCACGAGCTGGGGAGGGGCAGAGAGAGAGGGAGACACAGAATCCGAGGCAGGCTCCAGGCTCCCAGCTGTCAGCACAGAGCCCAACACGGGGCTCGAACTCAGACTGCGAGATCATGACCTGAGCTGAAGTCCGACGCTCAACCGACTGAGCCATCCAGGCGCCCCTAATGTTAGCCAAATGGTAAATTCAACAGATTTTCTCTTTTATACACTTGTTAACTTCTCTTGTCCCGGCCCCCTGCCCTGTGCTGCTCAGTTTCCCAGGGCCCTCCCTACTGGCTGTCCAGGGACCCAACGTTGGCCCTATGTTTCCCAAGGCCGGTCCTTTCCATGACTCACAGGATGGAACAGGTTACAGGTCAGGGAGCCCAGCCCTCCATTTCACAAATGAAGAAACTGAGGTCAGAGAGGGGAAGGGACTTCTCCACGATGCCTATGAGGAATCTCATCTGGGACAGGGAGATCTCCCCAGGACCCTTGAACCAGCACCTGGTTCCAGCACATGGAGAGTAGCCGCCCTTTCCAGACCAGTTCTGCCAATAACTTCAACTGGTTCATTCGCTGATTCATTTGAAAGACAACCACTGATGGCTATCATGTGCCTGGTGATGTTCAAGGCAGTAGGGAAATAGGGCAGCATAAGATTAAATGTCTGTTCTGGAGCAGGGGTGGGGGTGCGAACAGAAGAGAAACAATGGGAAAAGTCACGCGTTCATCTTCATCATCGTCACGGTCATCCTCACGATCAGCACTGTTTCCCAGGCTGCTGCGGGAGGGCAACACAGGATGTCGGGGCCAGGACTGAAGGCTCAGCAGCGGAGGTGACACCCGAGACTTAAAGAAGGGACTGTGCTTTCCCTTCGTGGTGGCGGGGAAGTCATCCAAAGCAGACTGAACGCATGGGCAAGGCAGGGAGGTAAGGCGAGACACAGCACAGCACCAAGGCCCTGTAAACAATCTGGAAGGCCGGAGTATGGAGTCCAGGAGGGGTGTGGCTGGAAGGGGCCGCACAGCAACCCCCCACCCCGCCCCCGCCCCCGCCCCCGCCCCCTTCTCACACCACCCTTCTGCTACCAGCTCTTTAAGCCCTTTCTTGTTTGCCCCGCCCCCACTTCCTGTTTCCTGTCTGGGTGCCAATCAACGACCACGTTCCCCAGGAGGCGTGAGCATGTGACCCCACGTGGCTACCGTGATTGGTGCAGGGGTAGGCACATGGTTCAAGCCAGGCCAATCAGAGCCCTTCTCTGGGGTTTATGATTGGACGTTGGGCGGGGGAAAGGCTCTGTTTCCCCTGGGCTGCCGAAAACCTGGTGCTGCCTTTGGCCGTGGCCTCTCCATCTGTCTGGCCATTTGGAAGAAAGGGTGAGCGTGGGCTTCTGACCTTGTGTGATGGGCACAGACAAGGGTCTCCTACTCAGGTCCGTCGGTGTGTATGCTTCTAATCACTAGCCGCCCGGTTACATCCCTACCTGAAGCAGGCGCCCTCCCTGCACCGGCCCTCCCCTGGCGTGGCCAGGCTTTTCCCACCCCAGCTGGCTTGCCTTTCCTGACTCATCTTTAAGCAGAGGCTTTTCTCAACCTCCGCCGGAGCGCTCCGAGGCTCTGCTTTGCTGGGAGAACGGGGCGCCCTCACTGCTCGCGATAGTTCTCAGGAAGCCGGGGTTCTTCTCAATCATTTATTAGGCAGACTTTCTCCATCAAAGGGCCTGAAATTCTGAAAACTTTTCCCTCTGTCGCCTGCTGGGAGAATCGCGGGGTCCTACAGATCTTGTGAGCCCAGGAGAGAAACGAGCGTCTGCTGCTCCCAGAAGGAAGCCTGGCCGGTTGATCTAAAATAGGAGAGGGAGGCTGCTTCGGGGCTGCTTGTTTGGAGCTGGCTTTCGGGGGGGGGGGGGGGGGGGGGGGGCTGGTCCCCAGGGCGCTGGGCCAGGGCTCAGGGCAGGAGCAGTGGCAGGTCCGGGAGCTGCGATCACTTCCAGTGAGTGGGCAGAGCCCAGTGAGACGCTGTTTGGAGGAGGGTGGAAATTTCTGCACTTGGCTGTGTCCCTCGCGCGACCCTGCGAGAGGAGGCCTTGGCGACCAAGGTCCAGCTCTCCCCCCACCCCACCAGCCCTGGCCTCCGTGAAGCCCAGGATTTCGTGACACTCACATCTGTCTGAGTGCATGTCTATGCGTGTTCAATTTCCACCCCACTGAAGTCAGCAGCCTCTGCAGGTCTGGCTCCTGGAGCTTTCCAGCTGGAAGGGGCGTTACAAGTCAGGAGCATCGGCCTCAGAGGTGTGGCTTGCTTGCGGCTTTGACATTTCTGGAGTCCCTCGCCTTAGGATATAGCAGCCCAGCTCCTGAGCACAGATTTCAGGTCTGTCACTTGCAGCCCCACTTCTGGCTACAATAAACATTCCCCCAATGAGCTGTAAACCTGCACTGCTCTGCTGGGGGACGGGTGGGGTGGGGGCGCTTTTACACCGTCTGGAATTCACTTCCTCTCTCCCACCTGGTGCGATTCTAAGCATCTGCCAGGCATGGATCAGGTGTCTCCTCCTCCCTGGAACCCTTCCCCTCCACCCCAGGCAGAACTAACTGCTTGGTCTCCTTACTGAGGCCTCAGCTGGAAGATTCCAGATTTGCTTCTGGGAAAAACTCGCTCACCGGCCCCACCACGGGCATTGCCGACCCCGCCCAGAGCCAGACTCCGAACATCACCCTGTTGTACTTTCTTCCCTGCGTCTGGCCCGCATCTGTCCCGCATCATTCTCCTGGCCTTCCTGCCTCCCCGCACCGGACTCAGGCTCCTGGGGGCAGGGCGCTCCCCGCTCACCACTGCGCCCCAGGCCCGCACATAGTAGGGCCTCAGTAAGCCTGGTGGTGGGAGCGGACCTGAGCTGGCCCTTCCTTCTCTGACAGCACACGTTTTCTCCCTGGGGACTGACGCCTGTCCTGTCCGGAGCGGCGTGACCCCCCAGCCCCTCCCTCGACTCTCCCCTGCAGCCCGAGGCGGCTCAGAGCTCGCGTGCCCGGCCCCCGCGTGGTTTATAGCTCCTCTCTGGACTCCTAATAGCAGCCACATTTTGCGAGTTTGGAGAAGGAGCGCTAAGGCCAGTCAAGTGGATAAATCACATCTCTCCGATGGGCCAAAAATGGATTTACACAATAGCCTGTGACAAACGCGTCTTCGGGGGCGACCTGGCAGGAAACATCCCTTCTTCTGAAGGGCTCGTGGCCCCAGGGAGAAACAAGAGGACTTCTGTAGGAGTCTAATTATTGCCTGTTTTGTAGAAGTCTAAGTATTGCCGCTGCTGACGGGCCGGAGGGCCAGTGCGGCCTCCCCTCGCGCTCACGTGCACCCCGCGCCATCTGTCCCCGGGTCTCCCAGGTAAGTGTCCTGCTCCTTGGGGGGGAGGGGGGCGTGTCCAGTGTCCGTCCTGGGGTTCTGCCTCCCGCCCTCCTGCCCACACGCGAACTCAGAGGGCACAGGGCACATCTGTCCCTGGGAGCCCAGGGCCCGCACACAGCGGGCCCTTGGTCACTGCCGGTCCCCTCTCCTCCCGCAGCTCCAGGAGATGAGCAGGGGGGGCTCCCAGGGGCTCTGGATGCTCACGAGGCTGGGGTGCGGTGGGGAGAGCTAGGGCTGAGGCTGCTGCTCAGTAAGGAGATAAGGACCCCCGCGCCGTCAGGCTGGAAGGGGACTTGGTGGCCGTCTGGCCAACGCCTGGACTGTCGGATGGGGGAGCGGAGACGGCCAGGGGGAAGGCAGAATGACGCAGGGCTGGCTTCTAGGGGCGCTGTCGATGCCAAGCTCTCTGCGGGGTGGACAGGGCTCACCCACGTGGACACCTGCTGGGCCCGGGCCCAGCACCTGGCTCCGTGGGTGTCATCTCCCTCAGGGCTCACATCGGTCCTGTGAGGCAGGCGTGAGCCCATTTCCCACAGGAGGAAAGCAAGGCCTCAGACAGGGGGAGCGACTTGTCCAGCATCCCACAGCTCATCCTTCCGCCACACAAAACTGGCCCACTGGGAAAAGACACCCCAACCTCCTGGCGTTTGCGCCCGCCAGAGATCCCCTAATCTCACCCACTTCCTGACCCCAGGGCTGGAGGGCAGAGGGGAGGGTGCGGGGACCCGGGACCTTTGTTGGGGTCTGAGATGCATGTCTGGGTTCTGCCCATTAGGAGGCAACGGAGGACCTTTGCGGCACTGCCCTGCCTCGTGCTGTGCCCCCTCCCGCCACCACTAATAGACTGAAACAATTAGGTGGAAAGAAGAGACTTACGGCCGTCGTTTGGTGCCTTATTGGTCCCTTGTCCAGATGCAGGCTGCACGGGACTGCACGGGCTTCCCGACATCCTTGCACAAGGCAGATCTTTCCCAAGACCCAAGGCGGCTCCTGGCTCCCGCTGGTGTACCCAACCCTGTCCTTCCTGGTTCACTCCTACAGAACTCACTGCTCCCAGGGGAGGCCTCCCTCCACACTGAGCTCCTCTCCCCCTGCCCCGGACTCCTTGGGGTTCTCGCTTCTGCGCCCTCGAGTTCCTCTTCACTGGGGGCTTCAGGACCTGGGCCAGAAACTCGGGAGCCACGGATTCAGTAGCTGTTACAACTGGTCGTGTCTCTCTGCCTCCACCTTGCACCAACTTCATTAAACTCGCCTGGACCCTAATGGGTCCCCCATCCGCTCTTGTCTCTTCTTCTCATCTGTTTCCATGGCAGCCAGGGGGATCTTCCTGAAAGGTGAATCATTAAAGTCCCTTCCCTGCTCAAACTCTCTGGTGGCTTCCCCCCTGCACTTCACGGGCAATCTGACCTCTCATCGCAGAGAGTGGAGTGTGGTCTTGGTAGAGAGCGGAGGACGAATGGGAGATGGTAACTGAAGGGAGTTTAATGGAGGGACGGTCACCGGATCACCAAGGCGGGGACAGGATACAGGAAACCAGCAGGGGCTGCTGGGCCGCCCAGGGAGGGGCGGGGCTGGCAACAGTGGGGAGCCTGTCCATCCCAGGCCTGCAGGGGCCAGGGGAAGGAGCAGTTACCAGACCCCCTGAGAGCAAGGCAGCCATGGGATAGGGGCCTCCAGAGGAGCTGGGACCACAGGAGACTGCGGCCAAGGCCAACGGGGGCTCGAGAGGAGGGAGCCGGGGAGTGAACACTCCTCGCCCTCCCGCCCTGGGTCTCCTCTGCTGCCTCCAGGACCCACCAGAAGCCAGGGCCCAGGGGGGCACAGGGCCCTGTCCTTGCACCTCTGCAGGGAGCAGGGGAGGTGGTGAGGTGGGTCTGGAGGGCACACAGGACCCAGCACGCGTGGCCCCCGAGGCTCAACCAGATCTGCCCCTGCCCGCCCCCCAGACCCTGTCTCGTGCCCTTTGCTCCCGACTCACTCTGTTCCCACCACACTGGCCCTTGTCCATTTCTCATTCCTGCCTCAGGGCCTTTGCACTTGCTCTTTCCTCTCTCTGGGAGGCTTTTCTCCATCGTCTCATGGCAGTGATGTGTCCGCACTAATGTCACCTCCTCCTAGGGACTCTCCGGTCACACAACCCACTTTGCCCCCATGTCCCACCATCACCAGTGCCTCGTGCCCCTGCTTTCTTTGCATCAGAACAGGTATGACCACCCATCTGCTGTTGTACTTCTCTGTCGAGCTGGAGCACTGACACCAAGAGACCCAGGCCAGGTCTCTCTTGTTCCCTGCCATATCCTTAGCACCACGGGCAGCATCTGCATATGTTAGGTGATTAACGGACGCTTGCCAAATGACCGTCTAATGACCAGGCACGTAACCTCTCCACGCCTCAGTTTTCTCATCTGTTAAGTGGGAATGAGAAGACCACTTCCGGTTGCTGAGTAGACACCGAACGCTGCCCCGGCCTGGCTATTTACATGGTGCGTGAGGATTTGCTCTCGTCCTTGTTGTTCTGGATTTCGGCACCTGAGCTGCTGCCTGGGTCCGGCTCCTGAGACCCCAGCCCCTCCAGCCCCTCCTCCTAGCTCCCAGATACCTCCAAGCTGTGCACGATTTCCTCCTGGCTCTGGCCTCCCTCCCAGCCTCAACACAAGGCTTCCTGCCTCCCTTCCTGAGAGGCAGCTGGGGGCTTCAGCTCCTCAGACAAGCCCTGCTTCCCCCACCTCTGGAGAGGACGTCCCTGCTGTCCCTCCTGCCCCCGCACTGCCCCCTCTGCTCAACTCCTTGCACCCCCCCCCCCCAGTCTCTGATCAGATGTCACCGTGTCACCTCCTTAACAGAGACTGTCTGACCTAACAAAGACTCCTTGACCTTATCTGGGACCAGCTCAAGCCTTGTGACCCACCTCTGCACGCTGCCCTTCTCCTCGGCCCTCTTGCCCTCGGAAATGAACTTTGTCATTAGCTGCTAATGTTTTACGCACCTGCCAGGACACCTACTCTGAGCTCAGGCTCTCTTGTGCTAGTGGTCGCGGGTCTTTGGGCAGCTGCTACCTGAGCCGGGCCTGGCCCCTGTCTGGCCACTGGCTTGACATCTGACCCTAGGTCCCCTGGAGCCTTTCACCAAAGGCTCATTTAATCACCTTCCCCCCTCTCCCCTTCCCTCTCTCCCTCCCTCCCTCTCTCTCTCTCCCTCCCTTCCTCTCAGCCCCAAAGCAGTCGCTGAGCTGATCCTTCATTCTAGGCCCTACGCAGGGGCCCGCAGGGCCCAGGGGGTTCTCAGATGCTGCTCCTGACCCCTGGGCTCTCAACCTCCTGGGAAGGACACCCCCTGTGGGGCGATGAGTGTGTTTGAGAGGGAAGAGCAGTCTGCAGTGGGTGGTCAGGGAAGCTTTTGTCCCAGAGCTGCTGCGTTTGCAAGATACATAAGATCTTCCCAGGGCAAGTTGAGGGAACAGCATTCTGGGCACAGGCAGGGGCATGTGGGGGAGAGTCCAGAACATTCTTGTGACGGGAGCAGCAGACAGGTGGAGGGAGGGGGCAATAGGTGAAGCGGATGGTGCGTGCCCACACACTTGTCCCCGCCCCACGAGCGCCCTTCGCTGTGGGGTGTTGCTGCTCCCCGGTCGGGAGGCCAGGTCTGTCTGGTCCGTGCCTAGCCTGGAGACTTGCTTTGGCTAAGATGACAGGAGAGACTTAACACAGGCAGAGACCTAGAGAGTGCTGTGCGAGCGGCCAGCCCTTCCCTGCTTCCGGGAGACCTGAGACCGGCATAACGGGACAGGCTCAGGCTGGCTTTCTGGAGGATGTGAGACTATGTAGACAGATGGCCCAGCCATCTCAGCAGTTCCGCTTGGGGCCCGTGCAGGGGACCGGGGCCACGTGAAACCATCCAGCTCCAGCCAAGCCACCCTGGCCTGGAAGAACTGCCTTGCAGACAAGAGAGCCATTGGAAATATACATGTTTGTGTTTGAAGCTCTAAGTTTCAGGGTGGTTTGTTACACAGCAAAAGCTAACTGATACATGCGAGAGGGAGTCAGCTTGGGGAGGGAGATGCCTTCTGTGCTCGGTCAGGGGGTCTGGACTTCATTATAGAGACTCTGTTGGAGACTCTGGAACCCGCTGGTTTGTGTTCAAAACCCAGCTCTGCTATTTACCAGCTGTGGGGCCCTGGGTGGGTCATTTCACTTGTCTGTGCCTCAGTTTTCTCATCTGCTAAATGGGAAAAATGAACAGTGACTGGAACATGGTAAGTACTCAGGAACTATTGGCTGATTTTTGTGGTTGCTGACTGCTGTGTCTGCTGACACTGGGGCTCCGGCCCATGTCACCTGACGCCCAGGACTGGATGAGACGCTGATGTGATCTTCAACCGTTCGATGTATATTGTTGCCAGGCCATTCCGCGAGTCTCACAGAATGTCTGCTCTTGAGCCCGTAGCCAGCTCCGGCCCATCCAGATGTTCTGCCAGGGCCGAGTCTTCTCTGTCTCTTGTAGCTGAGACTCGCCTGGTTTTCCAATCAATATGTGCAGCACGCACAGGGCTCCGGGGAGAGCGTAATTCCACATGCACATGAGGCAATAGCCATAGTGTCATGTTGCTTCTCTAAATACCTGGAAGCCTTCGGGTAATGCTGTGTTTAAGTGGAGCATCAGAGAAATTAGCGATGACATCGGCGTTTCCTCGACAGGCTACTTGGCTTTATGAGAAGTTAGGAAAGCGATGAGCTAACTCCAGTTACAGGGGCCGCCTAGTCTGCTCTCAGACAGAGGCATGGGCAGCCTTCGCCTCTGCTCCCCCAAGTCTCAGACATGGGGATCCCAAGGGTGGTGGCACTAAGAAAGGACACTTGGAGGTCAGTGAAACCAAAAGGGTGGGGGTGGGTGACGTAGGAATCGGGGGGAGATGATTATCTCATCTCCTCCTTACAACTCAGTGACGAGGAGAACTGTATCATGCCCCCCATTTTACAGATCAAGAAACCAAGGCTCAGAAAAGTGCCACCGCTTACCCAAGGTCACTAGGCCAGCAGGTGATCACGGCAGCACTGCTGACCAGGACAGACTGGTCCAGGCCTGTGCTATGCCCTTCCCCGCCCATGATCTGGTGTAACCGTCACTATAGTCCCATAAGGCAGCTGTTACAACTCTCTGTTTGTAAACGGGGAAACTGAGGCTCACGGTCACAGAGCTCGGGAAGACTCAGGCTTTGAGCTTACGTGTCTCTGACCCCAAAGTCCACATAACAAATGTTCCCCACGTGTCTCTATTCTTCCTTAAAGCTGTTTGGGAGAACGGCGTGCCTGCTTTGGCAACGAGATTACAGCCTCATTCCTTGGAGGCCCAGAGCATCTGGGCTGATGAGTACACGGGGCCTGGGAGAATGGAGCATGTCCTGGTCTAGTTCCCCAGAGCAGGAGCCTGAATGGGGATTTGCAGCCGACACCTCGGTGCTCTTAAATGGTGTGCATTTTCCGGAATTGCCAGTGTGTGGAGACATCCTGAGGCACCATGTTGAGTCATGGCTCTGGTGATAAAAATAATATAAATAACGGCAGCAGCAGCAGCGACAGTCACAGCTACTTTGCTGAGTACTCGCTCTGAGAGGACGGACGTCAGTCACGGAGCACGGGTGTGCTTTCTCCCTGGGAAAGTGGCAGCGTTTTCCGAGCACTCTGGAGTGGGGGACAGCGCTGCTCCCCGTGTGAGAGTTACCGGCCATCTGACCCCTGGAAAAGTGGAGCCTATGTATAATCCATTTGGGGCACCAGGGGCAGGAAGCGCTGGGTGCAGAGGAGAGGGAGGGCATGGGGCAGCCCTAGCCAGGGGGGTTCGCAGGCAGGGTGCTGGAGGTGAGAGAGTGGCTCGGAGAGGCATCGGGATTTGCAGAGTGCCTGCTTGCTTACGGCTGGGGTGTGAGGAAACTGCCTGAGGCTGGGGAAACACAGCCCAAAGGAACTGAGGCCCGATCCTGAAACTCAAACAGCTCCTGCTCCCACCAGACTGGAATCCAGGTCAAGCAGGGGCACTGGATAATGTATTCAGATGGGTCTTGCTTCAGGAGTGGGGAACTGGCCTCAGACTAAATGCTGTTCCGTTCACGTTTCGCCAAGTCTAAAAGCAAGACTTGAAAGGCATGTGTCCATGTTACTTAACGGTGTCCCAGAACGATGTTTAAGAGTATTTCTAAGAATACAAAACACCGAGTGCCCCAAAGGACAAATGCACAATGACTAGCATTTGATAAAAAATTTCCAGGCAAGCCAAGAAGCAGAAAAGTAGGACTCAGAGTGAATATAAAAACCCATCAATCAAAACTGACTTAGAACTGACCCAATGACATAATTAGCAGACAGGAAAGGTAAAACCAGTTATTATAACATCATTTCATACGTTTGGAAATACAAGAGAAAGACTGGAAACAGTGAGTAGAGCCATGGTAGATACACAAAAGGCCAAGACTGAACTTGTAGTTTGTTTTTGAAAATCACAGTGTGTGGGATGAAAACTACACCTGGTTATAATGGCAGGTGAGACCCTGCCGAAAAAGAGATTGGCTGACTTGACATAGAAATGCAAATTATCAGAAATAAAACACACAGAGGAAAAGAATAATATAAGAAACGAACAAATCATCAGTGCGCTGGGGGATGGCCTCCAGCTCTCTATTACATACATAATTGAGCGGGTCAGAAATATACTTGAAGAAATAACGACCAATTTCCCCCCAAACTTGTTGGCTGCTATTAATCTAGAGATCCAAGAAACTCAACAAACTTTAAGAAAAAAAAAAAAAAAATGAAGAAAATTCTGCCAAGGCGTATCATAATAAAATGTCTCCAAACCAGTGATAAAGAGAAAATCTTAAAAGTAACCAGAGGAAAAAGACCTGTTCCTTACGAAACGGCAAAAATAAGGAGGATAGCAGACTTCTCATGGAAAATGATGTGGGCCAGTGACGGTGGCACGATATCTTAGAAGCACTAAAAGGAAAAAAAATAACGAAACAGTCATGCTGGAATTCTATAAATAGGGGAAATATTTTTCACAAATAAAGGCAAAAAATGTTTTCAGATATAGAGGCTGAAAGAATTCATCACCAGGTGCTATATACTCTACAAGAAATCTTTCAGGCGGGCAGAAGGAAAATGGTAACAGACAGAAATAGGAATCTGGGCATCTAGGGAGAAAGCTCTGAAAAGTATAACTATGGGGGTAAAAAGAAAAGACATTTTTTTCTCATTATTTAAATCTCTTTAAAACATAATTGACTGGTCACGGGGCGCCTGAGTGGCTCAGTCGGCTAGGTGTCTGACTTCGGCTCAGGTCATGATCTCGCAGTTCATGAGTTCGAGCCCGGTATTGGGCTCTGTGCTGACAGCTCAGAGCCTGGAGCCTGCTTTGGATTCTGTGTCTCCCTCTGTCTCTGCCCCTTCCCTGCTCATGCTCTGTCCCTGCCTCTCTCTCTCTCTCTCTCTCTCTCTCTCTCTCTAAGAAATAAACATTAAAAAAACAAAAAGGATAACTGGTCACGATTTATTATGTGGAAGTAAATGTGTAACCACTTTGGCACAAAGACCGGGAGGGGCTGTTGTAAGATTCTTACACTGAATGTGAAGTTGTTTAATGTCACTTGCAAGTAAGTGGGCCAAGGTAGGTGAAAAACAGATACTATCCATCCTAAGGCAAAGACCAAAATAACAAAATGAAGAATTATAATTCAGAAGCCAACAAAGGGAATAAAATCAAATCATAAAAATTACCCACTTAATCCAAAAGACGGCAGGAAAGGAGGGAGACAGGAACAAAGAACAGATGGGAGAAACAGAAAATAAAAAGCAAGGTGGCAGAGTGCAACCCAACCGTATCAGTAATCACATTACATATATTTAATTAAAAGGCAGCGATTGTCGTATGGGATACAAAAGCAAGACCCAGCTACGAGCAGCCTGTGCAAAACACATTTTCAGTATGAAGACAGCAATAGGTTAAAAGTAAGGGCTGGAAAATTATATACCATGTAACACTAATCAGAAGAGAGCTGGAGCTGGGGAGAACGAGCAGGGGACCCGGTGCAAACAACATTACCAGGGATAAAGTGGGTCATTTCAGAATGATACAGATGTCAATTCATCGAGAGGATGTACCCATCATTACTGTTTATGAGTATAATAACAGGGCTTCAAAATGCATGAGGGGAAAGTTACAAAGCCGCAAGGATCAATAAACAAATCTCCACTGGAAAGTGATCACGACACCCTCTCTCAGCGACTGAGAGCACAAATAGGCAGAAAATTAGTAAGGATAAAGAAGGTTTGAACAGAGCCATCAACAAACTTCACCTAATTGGCACTTCTAGAACATTCTACCCTGCAACAGCACAGTGCCCATCCTTTTCAAGGGCACACGGAACATTCAGCAAGACAGATGATATTCTGGGTTGTAAAAATCAAGTTGCAAAAATTTGAAAAAGTTACAAGTAGTACTTGGAATGTTCTCTGACCACAGTGGAATGCAATTAGACATCCGCCAGACAAGATGTCTAGAAAATACCCTAGTATTTGGAAACTAAGTGCCACATTTCTGAATAAATGATACAAAGGAGAAATCCAAAGGGAAAGTAGAAAGTATCTTGAAGTGAATGAAAACGAAAACGCGACCTTATACAAATTTGTGAGATGCTGCTAAAAATAGAAATTAAAGGGAAATTGTACGCAAGTGTTCAGAGTGGTCTTGTCTGTAATAGTTCCAAACCGGAGGCTAAATGTCCATCCACAGGGTCATCGGTGGCTAAAGGGAAAAGTACTCGTACTTAAAAAAGAACACATTATTGATACATGTGACGATAGGAATAAAATTTCCAAATAATTATGCTGAGTGAAAGGAGCCAGACAAAAAGATTCCATATGGCCTGGTTCCATTTACATGAAATTCTAGAAAATGCAAATTGACCTGGAGTGATAGGAAGCAGATCGGGTGGTTGTCTGGGGACCGAGCGGGGTGAGCACGGGCTGTAGGTCAGGATAACCAAGGGGCACAAGGAAACTTCTGGGGGTGAAGGCTATGTTTATCGTTCTGATTGTGGTGTCGGTTTCACAGATATGTCAAAACTTATCCAACGGTACACTTACATATGTGCGGTGTATCAAGTGTTAATTATACCTCAAGAAACCTGTTAAAAAAGATCTTAGCTATTGTATTATTTTGTCTCTGGCCTAGTACTAAGAACTTTTACACTTTTCTGGGTTTTTTTTTTTTAAGTTTATTTATTTTGAGAGAGAGGGTGCGAGCATGAGCCGGGGAGGGGCAGAGAGAGAGGGAGAGAGAGAAACACGAGCAGGCTGTGCGCGGTCAGAGCAGAGCCCGACGCAGGGCTTGAACCCACAAACTGTGCAATCATGACCTGAGCCAAAGCCAAGAGTTGGACGCTTAACTGAATGAGCCACCCCCTGGTTGTTTTTTCTTTTCCTAAATAAACTATGAGGGGGATTCCATCGTTACTCCCATTTTATGAATAAGCCCACTTAAGCAGAGCGAAGTGGCCAGCGTCGTGCCACATGCTGGGAGGGGACAGAGCTAGCACCCTGTCCCAAGTCAGTTTTGCTGCAGAAACTTCTGAGGCCACTAAGACCCGGGATGCAGGTTGCATCTCTATCCTGTGAGTCACATTGACATTTGCACTTGGCAAGTGGAGATTTCCCGGAAGACGTTGCTGGCCGTGGCTCTGTCCCTGGAGGTGATGCTTGAGACCCCTCCCGTGTGGAAGGGTTCCCTCCCTTCCCAGGTGTGAAACCCTTCCCTCTGAGTGGAAGGTGAAGAGACACGGTAGCAGGTGCCAATGTCACGTGGTCCTCGCTCCTCCACACGGAGCAGGGAGACCTTTCACAGGGAGCTTAAGGCTGGGCAGGGCCTCAGAGCCAGCTCTTGGCCCGGTTCCGCCTCTCCAAAACCCGTGCCCTTCCCGCACCCCTGTGTCGCCCCAGCCTCACCTCACCGTGTGACCCCTCCTGCAAGCCTGCTGCTCCTCCGAGCCTCTTTTTCGATCCTGAGCTTTTCTGGCCCAGAATTCTGAAGTGACGGAGGCCCCTCCATCGGAAAGGCGAGGGGCAAGGTGCTTCCAGACAAAGGCACTGGCACTCAGTTCCGTCAAGGTCAGACCTTCTGCAAACGCTTTAATTTCTTTGGGGCTCAGGTTTCTCATCTGTACAATGGGCCTAAGGTTGGTACAATGAACCAACCTTGGGTGGTTCTTAGGAGGCTCAGAGCTCCATGCAAAATACACTTCAATCCCTTGCCTTGGCGGGGCCTCCTCTTTACAGACCAGATGATTCTGGGACCTCCCTCCTCTCTCCCCACCCCCGCTGAAACTTTCCTTAAGAACCACAGAAGGAAATTTCTGCATCCCGGGGCTTTGGGGCTGGAAACACAGGCAGATGGCACCGGAATTAGCAGCCCAGCAGACGCAGAAGGTTCCAAACACAGGCGGCTCAGAACAGCCCAGAACTTCTTCCCTCCCCAGCCAAGTGTGGGGAGCAGCGCGGGCAGCCCTCCCCCGGGTAACCGCCCCTCCCTTCCTGCCCTCTGACCCCTGTATCACGTCAGCCGGAGGCAGAGACAGGGCTCAGCGCCCAGGGGTCTCAGGAAGAGGACCCAAGCGACGGGAGTCCTCCACGGCCACCGCGGAGGGCCGGGGACAGTTGCTGCCGACTGGGTCACACTCCTCTTTCACAGAGCACGTGGGATCGGGCACCCAGGGGGGGGCAGGTGGCACCTGGGGAATGTGGGTGGAGATGACGCGGTCCCCGCTGGGCTGAGCTGGTTAATGACCCGGTGACCTTCCCCTCACTCACCGCCCTTCCCTGGGGAGCCTGGAAGCCCAGTGTATCGATGACGTCAGCACAGATGAAGGGGCCTGGATCCCCTCGTCACTGCTGGGAGGAAGCAGCTTCCCGGGGGGGGGAGCTCCCCTGCTTGGACTTCACGTGGGAGAGAAACCAGCTCTTCCTGGGTGAAGCCACGGGGACTCGGGACTGTGTGTCACAGCACCTCACCCATCCCGACGGATACAACCCAGCCCGCGCCCCGTCCGAACCCTTCACCCCGCAGGCACTCGTAGGCTCCTGGGGGCGCCGGGCTGGGCGCCAAGCACCAGGACGCAGCCGTGAACGAGACCCCCGGGGCCCCTGCCCTCAGGGAGCTCTTGGCTGCTACTGGGGAAACGGCCAAACAACACGAGTAATGGAGAAGCACAAAATATTACAAAGGAAAGAACCAGGGCGGGAAGACAGCAAATGCCAGCTGGGGAGGCTGTGGGGGGGACCCGGGGAGGGAGGTGGGAGAGGCTCCCTGCAGAGACACCAGCACATGCCCCCCCCCACCTTGCAGGCCACCGGTATGCAAATGGCTTCCCTCGCTCTGCACCACAACCCTGGGGGGCTGTTACTCTCCTTTTTTCAGGGGAGGGCACTGCAGCCCCAGAGGCGAGGAGGGAATGACAGGGATCATGGAGCAGGAATGGGTCAGGGCCTGGGAGGCCCTTTCCACCCTCGGGGGTACCCCATGGGCCGAAGAAGGTGCTTTGGAACCAGAAATGCAGCCTGGGGTCATGGGAAGAGCATGGTCTCTCCTGGGCTAGCTGTGTGCCCTTGGGCAATGCACTTGACCTCTCTGAGCCTGTTTTCTCCTGTGTGTGGTGAAGCAGCACCAATCCTCAGGGCTCATCCGGCAAGGAGTAAGGGAGAGGAGGTGAGTCTGCCTCCAAAAGCTCGGAGCCCAGGGCCCATCTCTGCTGCTCTCCTCCATCCCGAGAGCTTTCCTGAGTTCCCCCTGTATCCCGGGCCCTACATCTGTCACCCCAAGCCTTCCAAGCCTGGGACACAGGAGGGCTGTCCCCAAGACAGGAATTTATCCACATTCACACTGTGAGGACAGGGCAGGTGCTTGGACTCCACATGGGAGCCTCTGCTTTTCCCCAGGCCCAGATGCTAGGCCTTCTCTCTGGCTCCTGGAATCTGGGGCGTGTCCAGCTCAGCATGAAATGTAACGTTCTGCACCCGAAAGTCTCAGACCTTCCTGGGGCGCGGAGTAATTTGTTCCTGATCAGGCAAACGCCATAGGTCACCGTGTGACCATTTTCAAGGTTGAATCTTTTCTGATGACCTCACTCCACACCCTGCTCATTTCCGACTGGCTTCTCCGCCTCCGGTTCCATTGGTGCCTCTGAAGCGAGGTCCCTTAGTTCCCCTCGTCTTCCTCCCATTCGGTATTCCTGAGCTTCTGCTGCGAGCGCTGGAATGTTCTGGGTCCACGGAGGCTTCCTGTTTGAGGGAAGACAACAGCAGGAGTTTGAGAGGTGATTCTGCCTGTCCTCCAGAGTCCGGATCCCTCCTGAGACCCCAGAGGGGTGGGAGTAGGGGTGGGGACGGGGGGCAGCCCAGGAATCAGCACGGAAAATCCAAGGGCTGTTGTTCTCTGCGGGGCCTCCCTCCCTTAGTCTACTTGTCTCCCCAAGAAAGGCAGACCCCAGGAGGGGAGCGTCTGTCTCCCCACAGCCAGGTGGTCCCTCACAGCCCTCACCTGATTGGCATCAGTAACTGCTTGTCAAAGAAAGGCGGGGGAGGGGGTGGAATTTGAGGTTTGAAAACCTCAGCTTCTGGCCCAGCCTGGCAAGCCAGGGAGGAGGAGGGCAGGAGGGGGGGGGGGGCAGGGAGGGGACACAGCTCACACACAGAGGCATCTGCTCCCAAAATAGCCGCGACTTCTCCAGCTCTGCCAGCTCACCGAGAGCAACCACCCCCCCCACCCCCCCAGCATCGAACTGCTGTGTTTTCGTGCCGCGTGGGGTTTTACTTCTATAGGTTCATTACCGGGAAGTGGGGTTCAGGGGCAGAGCAGGGAGGGAAAGGGACCCCTATCCCCGACTGGGGACATAATGAGGGGGATTCTTACCTCCCTGGGATGCTGCTCCCTCAGGGAGATTTGCAAGGGAAATGGCAGGGCCCCAGGCGGTGCAGGTGCCCCGCAAGGAGAGGCTGTGGGATTGGGGGGCACGGTGTGTGGGGCTGACGCGCTGACGGAACGTGGTCTGATGGCTTCATCGGGACGCGGGTGAGACCGCTGTCCCCGCACTGCAGATGGGCAAGGACGCTGCCCTCCTCGCTCCCGTTCAGCAGCACCTGGGACAGAAGCCAAGAGAACAGAGGTGCCCAGGAGCTCCTGCTCCGCCCTGCCCACCACCCCCTACCTGGGAGCCGCCTCCAACCTGGGCGGGACTCAACTCCACCTGCTCTGGGGAGAGGTTCCTGGGGCACCTGTTCCAGGAAGACCTTGAACCTCCTCATGGAGAATTCCAGACCCGGAGGCCTAAAGAACTGGGGGCAGCAAACTAGGAGCTGCTTCATCCCCCCATGTGCTCTTCTCTGGTCTGTCCTTCAGGGCCCAGTCTGGGGTCCCCCTCCTCCAGGAAGCCCTCCCTGATGCCTCCAGCCCATGCTGCCCTCTTCCTTTCCTATCTCCTTTCCCATGCTCTGTGGGGCAGGGTGGGGTGGGGGGAGGAGCCTGGGCCTTAGTGGTGGACGCCTGGGCTTTGGACCTGCTCGGACATCCCGAACTGTGTGGTGTTGGCCACGTCATTTGACTTTTCTGGAACTCCATTTAAAATGATGTATTTGAATTCATTCATTCACTCATTCACTCATTCATCCAGGCATCCACGCATTCTATGGTGATGGAAATTTAGTTATGGTTCTGTTAAAACTCAGTGTCCAGTGGGAATGTGGGGGATGACAGTCTGGCCACTGTGGGCCCAGTTCCCCTCCTGGGACCTGCCCTCAGAGTGCTCTGCGAGCGCCCGGCCCTTCTAGGCATCCCGGAGCCCATCTGAGTGACTCCTGTTCAGGCTGCCACTCGCTGAAAGAAATGTCCCTGTTCCTCAGGGAGATGGCAGGCAGCTCCTTGTCACCCTCCTCCCGAACACCCAGGATGCCACGTGTGGAGCCCTCGCCCGGGAATCAGAGATCCCTGACCCTGGACCCTGCTTTTCCCAACTCTCTGCAACTCTCGGGGCAGGGGCAGTTCACTTCTGTAGCCCCGTTCCCTCCTCCAAGGCACTGCTGCAGGGATGGGGCAGGGGTGGGGTGGGGGAGGGGAGGGGAGGAAGCAGCTGAATGTTTCTCAAGCATCCCTCTTAGTCCCTGGAGTGATGGTCCCAGGAGCTGGTCTGTGGCCAGGGGCAGTGGGAGGGGAGGAGGGGGGAGGTTGAGGGAGGCAGAGAGGGGGACATGGCCAGGTTCCTGTGTTTTTTTTCTATATTGCACAAGCATTTACTGGGCATCTATTATGTGGCAAGCAAGCACTGTGCTTCCGGGCGGTGGCCACGGAGTCCGGTTGGGACTCATCGGGCGTGGTAACAGAAACACATCACACACTAGTTGAGGCAAGACATGAAATGCCCGGGGCTCCTGACACAGGAATGTTTGGGGGCTGCTGGCCTCGGGCCTGCGTCCATCCATCCAGGGGCTCGGGGCACTCGTGCGCGGTCTACACGGGAAGCGCTCTGGCTCTACACGCATCCACCTTAGGGGGCTCACACTCTCCTCCCGGGCCATCCCTCTTTTCCTCTTTCACTCCAGCTTTCGGAGAGTTGTTTCCCTGTGCTGCCTTCATTTCTAGACAGGCTCTTCTGACAGCCACCAGCGACGGCACTCCCGCCCACGACCAGCTTAGCCTCCCCTTGAGGAAATGCCTTTTTTTATGTTACTTTCAGCGAAAGGCCGAGGCCAAGCTCTGATTGGATTAACGTGGGTCACGTGCCCATCTCTGAGCCAATCACTAAGCCCAGGGGAATAAAAGTTTCTGATTGGCCAGCCCAAGTCACATGTTAACCCTTACTGCTTGGTGGGCTCTGTGGCGGCCAAAGACACTGTGTGCGATGGGAGGGGGGCGTGGTTTTAAAGAAAAACGACAAGATCGAGGAGGCGGGGAGGGGGGGGGGGGCGTTGGCTCCTGAGCGGGTGAAAACAAGCTTAACGTATAAGGTGAACTTAAACCCTGCGTCTTGCTTGGCGGCCGGCCTGGGACAGCCCAACTCCGCTGGGCCAATGTGGGGTGACCTCGAGGAAGCGCCACGATCAGGAGACACCTGCACCTGCCTTCAGACTCGGCCCACCTGATCCGGTGACCACCCTGCCTGTGGCCCACCCAGCCGACCTGGCCTCCTTCTGCGGGGGCGGGAGTGGGCAGCTCTGAAGCTGGCTGTCCCCAGAGCACACGCCGACTTGACCAGCCTCCCTGGCTGCGTGACCTGAGTGCGTTCCTCAACTTCTCTGAGCCGCAGTGGCCTCATGTCTAAAATGGGAATGATTAACGACCTTGGAGCAGGGAGGGTCGTTTCCAGGGTTGCACAGCCCCTGGGCCCAGCACACAGTAGGGACTCACGGGGCGGAGGTGTATACAGGAGGTGCTCACAGAGCGGCCGCCTTTGAGGAGTGTGGTGCTTTGCTGGCTGCATGGTGCGTGCCGCTGGCGGGTCTGCCTTCCCCATCTGACCGTGACCTCCTCCGGCACGGGAACGTGACGGATCCTTTCCCCTGTGCCCAGAGCCCCGCACACGGCCTGGCGCTAGGCGGTGACATCCGCTGTGTCATTGGAAACTGACATCCCAGAGGACGGAAGGGCACGGAGGGCACGTCACGGTCATAGTCCCACGGCCGCTGGGCCTTGAACCTCGCTCAACGTCTGTTCACCGCCACACACGTCTCCGCAGGACATAAATTTCTTGGCAGCAAAGGGGTTATTTAAAACCTCCATTAAAACGGCTGGACCTTGATGGAAACAAAGTAGTTGTCGCCGCTGGGGCCCGAGAGGCGCCTGAGAAGGGCAGGGACGTACAGGCGGGATTTATTCCAGGCTTTCCAGAGGCACCTGTGTTATGACCATGTTCAGGTTGTGAAGACACCTTCTGACCTTGACGGTGGGAGGAGCAGCCTCGTGTTCACAGTGGGTAGACATTGGCGAATGCTACCGTGTCTGGGGGAAGTGGGGGCCTTGCCCTCTTTCTCCTGTAAACTCGTCCTTCTTACAAATTCACTGTGGGCTGGGCTGCCATGGCAGATAGGAGAGGAGGCACTTTTTCAGCGGCAATAAAAATAGACCTCACTGGTGGCTGCTGGATGAGTCAGTCCGGCCAGGGTGGACACCTACCGCATGCTGGGCCCTGGGCTTGCTGCTTTGCAAATGGCCCAGAGAAGGAGCCTGGCACATGATACATCCTTGCTGTTATTATTACTGTTGTTATTTACATGCTTCCCCACCCCCATGCCTATCGCCCTTGTCATCAGAAGCCAGACCCCCACGCCCCTCCCTGGCCAGAACCATCCCCCTCCAGGCTCTTATATTAAGTAGGGGCCTCATTCTTTTTACTGGCTCAGTTAATCCTGAACCCCATATATTTGAGTTTGGGCAGAACTCATGGCACATCGTCTTGGTTTAGCAGAGTTCATTCACTGTGGGAACAAAAATATCCCTCTGTCAGGTCAGTGGTGACCAGTGGGAGGCTATCTTTTGGTTTCTGATTATGGTTCATGACTAGGCTCATGTTCTTTCCCTTCTCACCTCCCGGCCAGAAACCATCATCAATAAATCCCGTGCCCTTTGTTTCCAAATATCTGGGCAAGCCCTTGTGGCACAGAATCGTAGATTCTTGAACCACCAGGGTGGAGAGGAACTAGGTAGATCATCTAGTTAAACGTCCTCATGGTATAGTTGGGCAACCGAGGCCCGGACTGGGGAGGTCACCTGCCCAAGGTCACATGGTGAATTGGTGACGGAACAGAGACCAGGGTCTGAACTTCTGACCCAGGGCCGAAGCTCTGTCTGCCTTAGCTACATGGATCCCATGCCTGGGGCTGGCTGGGCCCAAATCCCAAGCCTGAACAGACAAGGGAGGGGGAGTCTGTGCCAGAGGCGTGGATTTGGGTGGAGGGGGTGAAATCAAGCCCATGGAGTGAATGCCTCACGCTGGGCCCCTTGGGCTCTGGAGGGAACAGTGATTGAACAGCCCTGAGTGAAGCTAGTGGACAGACTTGAAGCTGATGTCATGGCGGCCTGGGATGAAATTGTTCTAGGCTCTCAACAAAATGAGCAAAAAAAAAAAAAAAAAAAAAAAAGTCAATGTAGTCTGTTGGTATAAAGGTGTAACTATTAACACCTCCTCCAGTGACTCTCCTGACCCCAATTTTAAAGTGCATTTAAAAATCAGTGTGATTCAGCAATGAACTTCATGGAGTTGGCTGGGCTTTCCTGAGAGTCTGCACATGGTGTGAGGAGGGTTGGGCAGGTGTCTGCTCTATTGCTCTGCCATTTGGGGTCATAAATCATCCTGCAGAGGCACATGGTGAAGCTGAAGCCCCACCTCCAAATCCAGGAAGGAGAATGAAGTCCCCGAGGGGTGTCCCAGCACCAGCCGGAACACCACAGACCCCCAATCCTGGCTTGTCGACGTGCCTTGTTTCATTAAGAGGGTCTCTCACTCGTAAATGACATCGTAGGTGCCGGGAGTACGTGCTGGTGGCATCAGGAGGGTGACTCTTGCTGGTGTGCCTGGAGTCCCTGTCTGGGACATGACGGGGCCCGTTGCTGTCAGTTCTGGTCTGGGTTTAGTGGAAAGTTATGTGGCCATGTCACTGCTGGGAGGTCTGGACTGCCCCCCTGGTTTTCCATAAGAATTGACTCCAACTCCAAGAGTAGGGTCGTCTAGACTTTGGACAGTTCCCTTCAGTGGCTACCCACCGTTCAGCATAAAGAATGGGACCCTGATTGGGGCCCTCTGGGCCATGTGACATGTGGCCTTACTGGGTCCCTATGGTCACCCTCTGTGGCCATACAGGTCTCTTTCGGTCCTCCCAGCTCCCCCTTTGAGCCATGATCCATCTCACCTCCGGGCTTTTGCACTTGAACCTCCATCTTCGTCTCTGTCCCCTCTACTGCCCCACCCCCCACGTAGGTGTGATCCGCCTACAGGAGCAGGAACCTCAGCAGCCCCACTGTGCGCCGCGTGTCTCACATGAGAGCAGGGCCCAGGCATAGGAAGTGCAAACCAATGGAGGGCAGGAAGTAGCATCGCCAATTGTGAGATTTTCCAGACCAACCTTTGAAAATGTTTATCTTATTTAGGGAGATCGACTCCCTTATAAGATGAATCTGTGATTTATTAACAGTTCCAAAAAAGCCAAGCCGGCGCACCTGTGTGGCTCGGTCGGTGGCGCGTCCGACTCTTGGTTTCGGCTCAGGTCATGAGCTCACAGTTCGTGAGATCGAGCCCCGCGTTGGGCTCTGCGCTGACAGCGCGGAGCCTGCTTGGGATCCTCTCTCTCCCCCTCTCTCTGCCCCTCCCCCACGCGGGCGCCCTCTCTCTCAAAATAAATAAATAAATATTAAAAAAAAAAAAGATAAAATTAAATTTAAAAAGCGGCACCACAATTTCTTTAAGTGGCAGAGACCCAGTCCTCGAGTGTGGGGGCACCCGTTCTCTGAGAACCACGGCGGGGACAGAAAACAGGCAAATGAACGTGTGGTACCGTCACCCTGGGGCGTCAGGTGGGCCCTACACACAGGCCGAGGGTCCCGAGGGAGGCCAAGTCACTTCGGTAAAATACCATTAATAATTGTTATCTTCCTTATCCTTTCAACTAACTTTCCCGAGCCACCGGCTATGAGCCAGGCATGGTGCAGGGCATTCATAGGCATTTCTAGAGTTGAATCCCAAACGGCGGCCTTATGAGGGGAGTGCCATGAATCTCCCCATTTTACAGATGAGGAAGCTGGTGCCGAGAGGTGGGGTCAGGTGAAAGTGGTGCCGCCCCAGGTCTGTTGGAACCCGAACCCTCGGCTTCCAGCCCTGGGGCTGCACCGCCCTCACTGCCTCAGTTTCCTCTTCTCTCTGGGTGGGTGGGGCAGCCGGCCCTTTGTCTCCCTGACTGTGGACCCCGGACCCCGGGGTGGAGGCTCTGCTGTAGTCGCAGCCCGTGATGCTCCCGCACCTTTCCCCGCCTACCATCTCTGCCACAGCCCCGGACGGGGATGCCATCTACCCATTGAGCAGGCGGGGAAGTGGAGGCTTGGCCCAGGGCCTCCCTGCGGTGCTCCTACAATATGCACCTGTTCCACAGCAAGCGCTCAGGTGCTCCGGGCTCCCCACGCCCCTCCCGCCACCTCTCTGGGTGCCCTCTTGGATTCAGCAGCGACAGGGAGGGCTAGTGTGCGAGCCCTGCGCCTGGACGTTTCTCGGACAGTCCCATCTGAACTGCCCATCTCTGTGAAGTGGGAGTGTAAGTCCCCATTTTACAGATAAGACAGTTGAGGCTCCGGCAGATTAAGTGACTGGCCCACAGCTACTTGGGTAAGAACTCAGAGGTGCATGCTCTTTATGCCCTTTATTCCCCATTGTGCCCCGCTCAGTGCCGAACATACACTAGGTGACTGATCAGGATAGATTCCTGAATGGTTTGAGTTAGGGCAAGTGGGAGCCCTGCAGTGGCTGAAAGTGCACGGTCTTCACTTTCTAGTCTGAACATGAGACATCCTGCCCCCTCCACGTGCCCTCAACACACAGCCTGGAGACCCAGTGAAGCAGGAGGTCCTGGAACTAGGCTGGGGGCTGGCATTGGCATTGGCAAGATGGCGGGCTGGGGCCACGGTGCAGGTGAGCCACCACGGAACCCCAGCCTGGATGGAGACCCCATGAGAGCCACTGGGGGACCCGACGCCCCCGGTGTCGGTGTGGCTGGTACTTCCTTTATAGAGATTTCCCCATTCCTGTCTCGCCCCGGCCGCACCAGAGAGCTCTTGGCCTAGGTCAAACCCACCCCTTAATGTGGCTCATTAATTTCAACTGGCCATCACTTTGTAAAGGTTTGCTCATTGCCAAGAATTGAGCAGCCACTATGAGGCTCCAAGTGAAGGGGCAAAAATAATTTAAAAATGCCTGCCAGATTATTGTATTAATAGGGTTCTGCATTTATTGCTGCGTTTTTTTCAAGGAATATATATATATATATATTTTTTTTTTAGAGCACTTTGAGGCTTACAATAGCATCAAGAAGGCGGCCCAGTGGTTTCCCATGTACTCTGTGCTCCCACACATGTGTAGCCTGCCATCATTATCAACATTACGTACCAGATGGTACATTTTTTGCCAAGGGTGAACCTAGACTGGTACACCAGCATCACTCAAATCCATGGTTTACCTTAGGGTTCACTCTTGGTGGTACACATTCTATGGGCTTGGACAAACATATAGTGATACAGATCTTTCATTATAAAATCATACCAAGTATTTTTACTGCCTTTAAAATCCTCTGTGCTCTCCCTGGTGTTCATCTCCCTCCCCCACCCAACCCAGCAAACACTGATCTCGGTGCTGTCTCCATAGCTTTGTCCTTTCCAGAATGTCGTGTAATTGGAATCAATCATACAGTATGTAGCCTTTTCAGATTGGTTTCTTTCACTTAGTGGTAGGCATTGAAGTTTCCTCCATGTGCTTTCATGGCTTGATCGCTCATTTATTTTTAATGCTGAATAACACTTTATTTAGTGTCATTTACTTATTATTATTCATGTACTCCAGCTTATTTACCCATTCACCTACAAAAGGACATCTTTGCTGTTTCCGAGTTTTGGCAACTGTGAAAAAAGCTGCCATCAACACTCCTGTGCAGGGTTTTGTGTAAATACACATCTTCAGCTCCTTTGGATAAATACCAAAGAGTGTGAATGATGGATCATATGGTAAGAGTGCGTTTAGGTTGGGAAGAAAGTGCAGGGCTGACTTCTAAAGCGGCTGTCCCGTTTTGCATTCCCATCAGCAATGTATGGGAGTTCCTGTTGCTCCGCACCCTCGTCAGCATTTGGTGATGTCATTGTTCCGGGTTTGGGCCACTCTAATAGGCGTGTAGTGGTATTTTAAAATTTGCATTTCCTGGGGCGCCTGGGTGGCTCAGTTGGTTGAGGGTCAACTTCGGCTCAGGTCGTCACCTCGTGGTCTGTGAGTTCAAGCCCTGTGTGGGGCTCTGTGCTGACAGCTCAGAGCCTGGAGTCTGCTGCGGATTCTGTGTCTCCCTCTCTCTCTGTGCCCCTCCCCCATTTGCACTCTGTCTCTCTCTCAAAAATAAATAAACATTAAAAAAATTTTTTTTAAAATTTGCATTTCCCTGATGACATATGATGTGGAGCATTTTTTTATATGCTTGTTTGCCATCCGTATCTTCTTTGGTGAGGTGTCTGTTAAGGTCTTTTGTCTGCTTTTCAACCAGGTTGAAGTTTTAAGTGTTCTTTGTATATTTTGGATGACAGTGCTTTATCAGATGTCTTTTGCAAAGATTTTCTCCCATTCTGTGCTTAGCTAATTCTCTTGACATTGTCTTTCACAGAGCACACGTTTTTTAACTTTAATGAAGTCTAGCTATCGATTGTTTCTTTCATGGATTGTGTCTTTTGTGTTGTATTTGAGAAAGTGTCACCATACCCAGGGGTATCTAGGTTTCCTTTCATGTTATCTTCTACGAGTTTTATACTTAGGTGTTTTACATTTGGGTCTAAAAATTCTTCAGGTTAATATTTGTGAGTCTAGATTTTTTTTTTCTTTTTTTTGCATGTGGACGTCCAATTGATTGTTCCAGCAGCATTTGTTGAAAAGACTATTTTTGCTCCTTTGTCAAAGATCAGCTGACTATATTTATGGGGGATGTCCCTTTTGGGGATTTTTATTCTGTTGCATTGATCTATTTGTCTGTTGTTTCATCTACACCACACTGTCTTGAGTACTTCAGCTTTGTGGTAAGTCTTGAAGTCGAGTGTTGATCCTCCAACTTTGTTGTCCTTCAATATTGTGTTGGCTATTCTAGTTTTTTTGCCTCTCCATATAACCTTTCAAATTAGTTTGTCAATATCCATGAAATAACTTGCTGGGGTTTTGACTGGGTTGCACTGAATCTATAGATCAATGGGAGGAATTGACATCTTGGCAGTATTGAGTCTTCCTATCCATGAACATGGAATATCTCTTCATTTATTTACTTCTTTCATTTTGTTCATCAGGGTTTTACAGTTTTCCTCAGATAGATATTATAAATATTTTATTAGATTTATCCCTAACTATTTCACTTTGGGGGTGCTAATGAAAATAGTATTGTGCTTTTCATTTCAAATTCTTATTTATTGTTGATATGTAGGAAAGCAATTAACTTTTATATGTTAACCTTATATCTTCCAATCTTGCTTTACTCTCTCATTAGTTCTAGGGGCTTTTTTTTTTTTGTTGATTCTTTTGAATTTTCTACATAGTCATGTCATTTGTGAACAAAGACAGCTATGTCTTTCTTTCATATATCTATATGTATATCATCTATATCTATATCTATATATCTATATCTATATCTATATCTATATCTATCTATATCTATATCTCTCCATCTATCTTTTATTCCCTCTTCTTGTCTATTGCATCAGGATGGACTTCTGGTACAATATTGAAAAGTAGTGGTGAGGGGTGCCTGGGTGGCATAGTCGGTTAGGCGTCCGACTTCAGCCAGGTCACGATCTCGCGGTCCGTGAGTTCGAGCCCCGCGTCAGGCTCTGGGCTGATGGCTCAGAGCCTGGAGCCTGTTTCCGATTCTGTGTCTCCCTCTCTCTCTGCCCCTCCCCCGTTCATGCTCTGTCTCTCTCTGTCCCAAAAATAAATAAACGTTGGAAAAAAAAATTTAAAAAAAAAAAAAGAAAAGAAAAGTAGTGGTGAGAGGGGACATCCTTGTTTTGTACCTGATCTTAGTGGGAATACTTCTAGTTCCTCACCATTAAGAATGATGCAGGCTGTAGGGGCACCGGGTGGCGAAGTCGGTTAAGCGTCCGACTTTGGCTCAGGTCATGGTCTCACAGTTCATGAGTTCGAGGCCCACATCGAGCTCACTGCTGAAGGTGCAGAGCCTGCCTCAGATCTCTCTGTCGCTTCCCCATTTGCGTTCTCCCTCTGAAAAATAAATAAATCTTAAAAAAAAAAAAAGAATAATGTTAACCGTAGATTTTTTGTAGATAGTCTTTATCCAGTTGTGAAGGTTCCCTCTTTTCCTAGTTTACTCAGGTCTCATTATGAGAGGCTGCTGGATTTTGTCAAATGCTTTTCCTGCGTTTATTGATACAATCGTGTGATTTTTCTTTTTTTGTTTGTTGAAATGGTGGATTACATTCATTGATTTTCAAGTGTTGGATCAGTCTTGCTCACCTGGGATAAACCCAATTTGACTGTGGTGTATAGTTCTTTTAATGTTTTTTTTTTTTTTAATTTAATTTGCTAATATTTTACTGAAGACTTGGCATCAGTGTTCATGAGAGATATTGATCTGTCGTTTTCTTTCCTTGTAATGTCTTTGTCTGGTTTTGGTATTAGGGTATTGCTGGCGTCATGGGATAAGTTAGGAAGTATCCTTCTTCTGTTCTCTGAAAGAGATTATACAGGACTGGTGTCATTTCTTCTTTAGATGTTTGATAGAATTGAGCAGTGAACCGTGTGGTCCTGGCGCTTTCTGTTTTTGAAGGTTATTAATTATTGATTCAATTTCTTTAATAGATACAGGCCTATTCAGGGCATTTACTTTTTCTTGTGTGGATTTTGGCAGATTGTGTTTTTCCAAGAATTGGTCCGTTCATCTAGGTTATTAAATGTGTAGGCATACAATTGTTTATAATATTCTTCTGTTATCCTTTTAATTTCCATGGGTTTTGTAGTGATGTCCCCTGTTTCATTTTTGGTATTCATAAGTTGTGGCTTCTCTTTTCTTAGCTTAGCTAGGGGCTAATTGATCATATTGATATTTTCAAAGAACTAGCTTTGGTTTCATTGATTTTTCTCAAGTGATTTGCTTTTAAAATTAAAAAAAATTTTTTTTAAGTTTTAGTTAATTACCTGGCTCCTAAATATATCTCTTTTATTTTTATTTAGTTTTTATTTATGCAATTTTTATTATCCTGGTACCGTGCGCCACAACATGTTCTCACTGCTTGGGATTCAGCAGTGGAAAAAAAAAAATGAACAGAAATTCCCACCCACATGGAGTGTATGTTCTGGAACTGGGGGGAATGGGTGGAAAGGACAGTAACCAACAAGTTCAAAAATTCATTTTAGTTCCTAATTTCCTAGTGAGGCCAGCTCTAAAAAACTTGTCAAAGCAGGAGTTCTGGTATGTTCTTCCTCTATCATTCTCTTAAGTGTGTCTCTTTTAAATCTCAAGTAATGTTCTGACAATCGATATTTAATTAACATGAGCAAGCAGTGGCCGGGTTTGTGTAGGAGGAGGCGTGTCTCCCATGCTCGGGGCTGTAGGAAGGAGGGACTGACATGGATGAGGCATGGGGGCACCATGGAACAGCTTCTCCGTTAACCTCCCAAGGTGATCTTGGCAGCTTAGCGTGGGGTCAGAGGTCCCAGACTGCTACCTTCTAGTGGGGCCTCTGGCCTCAGGAAATTATGAAACTTTTGTAAGTAGGAGTTTTCTAACATGGGGTAATAATACCAACATCATGGGGTTGGTCTTCTCTTCCTAATGAGTCTTAGGGCAGCGGCCAAATTCACTGGATGGTGGTGGACAGGCAGGGGAAGGGGTTCCAGAGAGAGGACACGGCGTCAGGGAAGGCCTGGAGGCATTAACTGTATTTCACTCTTGCCTGCTTATAACAAGGGCATCAGTCATAGCGAAAGAATGAGGGTCAGATTTAGGGTGCCTTTGCTGAAATGGGGCCAATTCCTGGGAGACCAGCTAGAAGGGTTATTGGAAACACTTAAATGTCGTGTTTAAGTTCATGGGTTTTGGAACCAACTGCCTGATTGCAAATCCGGCCTCTGCCATTTTTTTACCTGTGTGATATTGGGCAAGTTACTAAACCTCCCTGTGCCTCAGTTTCCTCCTCCGTGAAGTGGGGACAACGACAGCTCCCTGTCCCAGGCTGGGGTGAGGACAAACCGATGTAAAGCACCTCTAGTCATGCCTGGCACCCAGCAGGTGTCATGAGGGCGTCTGCTGGGACTGATGCTCAACTACTAATCTGAGAACCGCCAGACGGAGGGTGGTCAGGACCATGGGTCCCATTGAAGAAACGGAACCCCAGGGAGGTGAAGTGGCTTCTTCAAGGTCACACGGCTGAGCTGGTGCGCGAGAGCTGCGATCTGCCCCCTTCTGTCTGAGTGTCAAGCCCACCCAGAGCCCAGCGCAACGTCTGACCCACGATGGGTCTGCCCTACAGCAGCGCCCTGAGGGAGCCTGGACCCAGGGGTTCACGGGAGACCCCAGATGCTGGGTGGAGAATGCCCCCATCTTCGCACACATGGCTCAGACCGGCTGGGCGATGCTCTCCCCCTTGCTTTGTCCGACCTTGGCCTGAAGCCTCTGCACACAAAGGCCCCTCTCAGACCATTCCGCGGGAGACAGGGGCCTTCTTCAGATAGTAACAGAGGCCCAGTTACCAGCTCCTCCTTGAATTAATATAAGCATAGCATTTCTGTTGAAATCCCTGTCTGGATTAACCACTGGCTAGAGGATTTAACTCGTGTACACACGGAAAATCTCTACACACTTGTCTCCTAATATTTATTCTGGCGACTGGAACATGCAGATAAGGTGAGTGCCTGATGTTGTTGGAAGTGCAGAATAAATTTACATTCTCGGAGCCACCAAGAGCCACATGTATATCCATGTTGTGAGCCTGGCTGGGGCCTCGGAAGGAGGAAAGCCAGCTTCCGGCCCTTGGAAGGTTTGACTGGTGCTTCCCTGGGAGCCAAGGCTCCCTTGTGGGGATCCTAGCTCCTTAGGACCTAACAGCCTTTGACTTCCCGAGTCTTAATTTCTAAAGTCTTAGACTCTTCGGTGAGTAGAATCTTAAACCTATAAAATACTGAGTCAGAATCACAGGGTTTTAGGATTTCGAGGATCTGCACCATCATCTTGCCCGGGCACCCACCTGGCATCCTAATCCCTCCCGCAATGTTGCCGTGAACGCATCTTGTCCCAGCACCAACTCCTCCAGGAAGCCCTCCTTGACCACTCGCACTGGTTCAGAGCCCCCATCATAGGCCCTCATGGCTCCATCAGCTTTGCCTTATGAGACCCACCAGGAGTGCCATTTTGAACTTGACTCCTACCCCTACTGTGAATTCTGAATAGTAAGAGAGGGTCTGCCGTCGTTCACTCATGAATCCCCAGCGGCCGGCACTCAGGAGATGCTCAATGAGTACATCCCACGAGGCTACACTGTACCTCCAGCTGCAATGAAACTGCTCCGTGAGGCGGGATCGGTGCCACCTTACCTCTGGCTGAGCCCACACGGGGGCGGGTGTGCAGTGTGTGCCGTACTGGGGGTCGCTGGGTAAGAGGCACCTTAGGGGGAATGAGCAGGGCCAGGATCTGAGTGGGTGTTCAGAGAAGCCATGTGGTCCAGTGGGTCAGAGCCTCAGCTGGGGAGCCAGAGGCCTGCATTTAAACCCTGGCCCTTCCACACCCCTAGCTGGGTAGCCTTGGACAAGTTGTTTGAGCCTTTTGTGCCTCAGTTTCCCCAGTTGTAAACGAAGGATGGTGAGCGTTCTGACACTAAATGGGATAATAGATGTAAAGCTCGGAGCTCAGCACCTAGTACACAGTAGGCGCTCAATAAACGCGCAAGGCTTTTGCATCACGCAAGTCATGCTCGCCAGAGAGCGTCCGCTGAGGAGGAGGCACTAAGGGACTGAGTACACAGAGTGACCCAGCAGGTAACCCCAGCCGTGGGCCACTGCACTGTGGCTCTGATAGACATGGAGACCACACATGGACGCAATGGGCGGGACTCCACTACCCAAGAATCACATAGTGCCACTGCTTCTGGAAACCAACCTGCCAGCAGCACAGACCATGGCTGAGCCCCTGAAACGATGCCATTCCTCGAGGAGACCAACCGGCAAGTTGACCACACTGAGCTCTCCTGCATGTGAAAAGGCCCAGTGGTTTGTTCTCCAAGGAGGAGTCATGTCTTCCTGGTGGGGGTTCACCTGTGCTGCGGGTGGGGCCTCAGCCCACCCCACCGTCTGGGGGGGTTTACAGAGCGTTTGATCCACTGGCCTGGGATCGCACATAAAAGCGTGCCAGACCCGGGGATGGCTTGCTTTATTGTACAAGAGGTGCAGGCACAGGCTCGCGGCCAAGGGGGGCCAGTTTGTATCACGCGCTGTCCACCCAGAAACTGTCAACCGCACGGGGTGTTGGAATGGTCGCCCGCAGGTCCAGCTAAAGTGCCCTTTGGGGCCGTGTTCCTAATGAGAAGAAACAACGGTCGGAGTGAAAGTGGCTCCACTTATGGCCACTTCTCAGTGAGCCACCGGGGGGACTTGGTGATTCCCATCCTTGTAACTCTGGGCTCTGCAGGGCTAGATGTCCTGCCCCCCACAGGACCCACACGCGTCAGAGAACCCAGAAAGTGTCTCTGGTTTGTTTGCTATACGGTGGCTGCTTAGGTGCTTTGGGTTCCTCGTATCCAGGGACTAGACGGCAAGAGGGTGGCCGGGGCACTGTCTTGAGAAGGGTAATTGACTCAGATCAATTACCTTTGATCGCAGAAGGGAGGGATGCTGCTGTGCAGCGGGGAGGGGAGGAGGAAGTGTGGAGCCCCAGTGATCTGGAGGGCACCCTTGATGCTCTCTTGACAAACCGTGTCTGTCAGTGGGCAGGTGCGGTTTCCCTGCCTGAGAAGAGGAAGGTGACCAAAGCTCAGGCCCCTGGCGGGAGGCTCAGGATCGTGTTATCAAATAAGCCACCAGAGTGAGGGCGTGAGAGGGTCTAGGGCAGAGAGTGAGGAGGGGTGGTGAGCATCATCGCAGCCCTGAGCCCCAAGACAGTGGGGGGGGGACTTGCACTTGTGGCACTGACCTCCTCCTTCCACGTCCCCCTCTGGGAGAGCCGGCCACCAGCGTGCTAGAGGATTGGGAGAATGGAGAAGGAACAGAACCATGACAGCTGTGGCCGACACGGAGAGGCCGCTCGGAGGCGCTGACAGTTCATACTTCTTATCCTTCTGTCTTCCCGGGGGGAACTGCTCAGGGCAGAGTGAGGCACAGGCGCCCAGCCAGCTCGGACAGATGCCACTCACGCCACTCTCTCCCCGCTCCGGACCCGGGTGGCAGAGGTGGTCAGACCTGCACCGCAGCTCGGCGTCCTTCCCGCCAGCCCTGCTTCCCCCCCCCTCCACGCCTTGCACAGTTGAACCCTAATACGTGCCTCTCACCCCCCTCCAGCCCAACTCCAGGATCCACGTTGTGACGTGGGGGAGACCAGTGGGTGGGAAATGACCTTGTCTCTCTGTGCCTCAGTTTTCTCATCTACGAAATGGGGCTAATAAATCCCCTGGCCTTGCAGGAATGCAGGGAATGGGTCGGAAATAGACTTCCTGATCCAGGAAAATACAGGCATGCGCACACACGCTAAGTCAATTAAAAACCTCTCTGCTCGCACCCGTGCCTGTGGTAAGGGCTGGGCTGAGAGTTACCGCAGAGGCTGGCTCTGAGATCTGGCCGGGAAAGAGCTCTCAGAAGCCTGACTCCCAAGGCCATCACACCAACATGTACTGCTCAGGCCGCCCTTCCGGGTCCCCACAGAAGGGAGGGGCAGGTGGCAGAGGGGGATGGCAGGGCGGGGCGCGGCCAGGGGCTGTTCCCTCCTCTCCCCGCTTTCCGGGAAGCCTCACTCCCCTCCTCAGGCTGCTGCACCATATTTCAGATCAGAACATCTAGATCCATTAGAATGAGACAGGGGTGGGCTTGCTCGACGTCTGCGGGAGGGGAGGCTCGGTCTAGGAGGGCCTCGCGAGTGAGCAGACAGGCCGAGACAGGCCATATTTCCCCAGAGCCCCAAGCTAGGTGGGAAGAAATGCGGGCCGCCCAGCCCAGGCAGGGGCTCCAGAAACTGATGCATTAAAAGAAAATATTTATCAATAAATCAGGGCAGGAACCAACCCCCCTTCTTGTTGGAGCAGACCTTGAAGGATAGTTCCCGGATCCGCCTGTTCTGGGTTTTTGCTTCTCGGTGAAGATGATGGGTGTGAGGCAATTCTAATGAGCAGGGCCTGGCCCTCGAGGCATCCGCAAGGCTGTCCGTCTCTAGCATCTCTCAGCTGTCAGCAAGGCCCATCGGAGAAACGCGTTGATTTACTCCAAGGACTGGGGGGTGGGGGCCGGGTGGATACAGCCAAGCAGAAAGCAGGGGCCTGGACCAGCTTGGGGCCTTGGGATAGGGGACGGTGGTCCCAGATTGGGCCTGCCCCGCCCCCCACCCCCTGAGTCTCAGTGGTTCACCGTAGAGGCGGGAGCCTTACAAACCAGAGTTCACATCCCAGCTGGGACTCCCAGCTATGGTGACGTAAGACATGCCACTTAATATCTCTGTGCCTCACTTTCCATCTGTGTCCAATTGGGGGTTAAAGCCTTTGGCACGGTACCCGGCACAGACCGAGGGCTCACGTAAAAGCTTTTCTTCTTCCTGGAATTATCCGTGCCTTTCCACAGGCAGGTACTATAGGTATTTATCTACAGTATGGTTCGTGCAGTTGAGATCTTACGGTACACCCAGTTTTCTTTCTTGACTGATCACGGTATCGTGAGTGTTTTCTCACATCATTAGAAGTTTCCTCGACAGCCAGATGTTAATAGCTTCATAATAGTCCCTCATCCAGATGCACCGTCATTTGATTTGTTGCCCTTTCTGGCTCGACAGATAGGGCTACGTTTTCTCCGTCTTCCCAGCGACCTGTAATACACATCCTAGACATAATCCTCGCTCCAATCCCTGACCGCTTCCTAAGGACCAGTTCCCGGGGGGGGGGGGGGGCCGGAATCGCCGCCTCAGGGCTGGCATTTCTGAGGCTCGCGACACCTCCGTTCCGTAAGTGCCTTCCAGAAAGCTTTCCCGCCGTGCGTGCGAGTCCCTGTCTCACCGCACATTTACCAGCATCGATTATTCTTTTTATTTAGTCTTCACTAATTCCGTGCACCCCAAATTCTATTTCGTTGTCGCCTGGAGACACAGAGCCCTGGCCTGCGGCTTCTATTTCCCAGCAGGGTGACAATCAAATTATATTTGGGGGGCTTCCGGCAAATGTCATGATGCGAGGCAGCCTATCGCAGGGTAGCCCCAGGCAGGGAGACAAAGGAGCTGGGTTCCCCGACTCTCCTCATTCACTGTGTGACCTGAGTATTTTATATTGCCCTCTCTGGGCCTTTCTTTATCAATCTCCTACAATAGCCTTCCGGCTGGTGTCCCTGCCTCCGATTCATCTAGTGGCCAGAACAGTGCCTGGCACATAATATGAGCACAGCAAATATTGGCCGAAGACTGCACTGCCACGGTGACCTTTCCGAAAGGGAAATCTCCGCCATCTCATTATGCCGCCTCTAACCTTCCCGCAAACATCCTAGCATTTTATTTACTTTTTCGGTCT
Organism: Leopardus geoffroyi; assembly: GCF_018350155.1. NCBI lineage: Eukaryota > Metazoa > Chordata > Mammalia > Carnivora > Felidae > Leopardus > Leopardus geoffroyi. The sequence continues at coordinate 22,431,201 of NC_059328.1, forward strand.
TCTCATGAATTTCTGCTTCTCCTTAAGCATATGAAAAGACACAAGAGAGAAAAATGAGAAAAAAGCCAGAGAGGCTACAAAAGCATAACTTTTCTTAAGCCCGTCAGGGGGCTGGGGCTGCAAGGCACCCAAGTGAACCGAAATCCACAGGATAACAGGACCCTCCGAAGAGAGACAGAACGCAGAAACCGTCACCCCTCGGCAGAGCCCAGCAGGGAGACGGGGCTGCCATCAGGTCAGGTAAGGAACAAACAGCTAACGGGTTTATGGATTCTTAAAGGCTGAATGTGGACCCCATGACAGCTTAGTATTCTTTCGAGCCCCAGACGCAAGGGGCGTTCACATTCATTCACAAACCATTTCCCGGGGAGCTCAGCAGAGACTGGGGGCGGGACATGGGTCTGAGACGGTCACCTGCGGGGGGGGGGGGGGGGGGGGGGGGGGAGGGGCGGCTGGCAGGCACAGAAACCCTCCCATTACCCAGATCCTTCCCTCCTGTGAAGCTAAGCCTTAAAACGCTTCACTGGGGCAGGAATCTGTCACCCTCAGGACCTGGGCAGAGATCTGCTGCCTCTGGGGAAGGAGCAGAAGCAAAATCCTTATTCATTCATTCATTCATTCATTCATTCATTATTTATGCATGCCAGGGAAGCAGATTGTCTCCATCAGCAATCACCTTGGGGTTCTAGACCCTCCAACCTGCTACGCGGCCTTGTGCAAGTGCCACACCTCGCGGCCTCAGTTTCTCCATCTGAACAGTGTGATGATGGGAATAGCCCGGCGGTCCTCAGCTCTAGCTGCGGGGATCTCTTCTAGGCAAGATGGGGTGACAGGGATCGGATTTATCTTCCCACCTGAAGTGACCAAAAAACAAAATTACAGAACAATGGCTTACGACAGCCTGGACCTCAGGCAACGGAGAAGAGCGGGGAAACCCGGGAAGTGAGCCCCACAAGTGCCCTGGTTTCTAGCCATGAGAGAGCTGTCAGGCCCTGGGCTAGCAAGAAGGAACCCAGGTGGAGCCCAGTGGTGGGGGAGGGGGGGTGTCCCAGAGTCCAGGAGGTGGAACTGAGATTCTAGGAGACCATGGTGCCGCGGAGAGGAGAGAGCTGAGCAGACAGGTCTGGAGAGCGTGCAGAAGGGGCTTGAAGGGGGAAAACCCAGCTGTCGACTGAGAGCCACTCCGGTCCCAGCCAAGAAATCTCAAAGCAAGATCCTCAAGATGCCACGTGAGTTTCAAGTTCCAGAACAAAGCTCAGGAATATTTACGGCAAAATAAAAGCATACCCAGCCCCCAGCGAGGTAACATCCACAATGTCCAGAAAGACGCCTGGGGTGACCGCGGTAACGTCGAAAAGGGAGGTTTCAGAGTAAACGATTTTACCAGAGGTGATGATCCTATCACGAATTCACCCAGAGGACCTACGCATCCTCAATGTTTACGCATCTAACGGCGCTTCAAAATATGTGAGACAAAAATGATAGAACTGCAAGGAGAAACAGACGAAGGCACAGTGATAGTGAGAGGCTTTAACACCCTTTGTTCAGTAACTGCCAAGAGGAGCCCGACAGAAAATTACATATACCATACGGAGAACTTGATTAACACCATCAACCAATCTGACCTACGTGACATAGAATATTCCGCCAGGCAACAAGAGCACACATTCTTTTCCCCGTGTGTATCTAAATATGGTACGTAGACAATACTCTGGGTCACAAAACAAGCCTCCACAAATTTAAGGGGCTCAAGTTGTGCAGAGCATGTTCTCTGGCCACAAAAGAAATCAACTGGAAATCTGTAACAGGAAGAGTTCTCGAAAGATCTCCAAATATTTTCAAACCCAATAGCATACTTTGACGTAACCCACAGTGTTAAAGAGTCAACCAAAGGGGAATTGCAAAGTGCTTTTCACCGAAAGAAAATGAAAACACAACCTATCAAAATCCGTGGGAGGCCGCTGACGCCGTTCTTAGGGGAAATTTATGGCACGAAACGCCTACATTTGAAAAGGAGAAATGTCTTGAATCGGTGACCTCAGCTTCCACTTTAAGAAACTGGAAACAGGAAAGCGAATTAAATCCCGTGTAGATAACAGAGAGGAAATAAGCATGGGGGTAGAAATCAGGGGAGAAAAGCAATAGAGGAAATTAATGAAACCGAAGTTGGTTCTTTGAGGAGATCAATAAAATTGATAAACTTGTAGCCACACGGATCAGGACACAAAAGAGGGGAGACACAAGTTATCAATGTCAGAAATGAGAGAGGTGACAGCATAGACTCTACATACATTACCTGGACTTCTTCTGCAAGCGGGATCTGTCTTTTTTCATTCATTTATTCGTTCATTCATTCGTTCATCCATTCATTCACATCAGTTTGGACTCATAGGTATTTCTTTTATACTTTGGGCTACAACCCAATACTAATTCACTTATTTTGTTGCTCAAAGTGTTCCAGCTCTGGTGACTGGGAGCTCTTTCCGTTGGCTCTCGTGTCCCTTGGGTAGCTGCTCATCATTGTGAGATTCCTTTATTTTTATTTTTTAGCACTTCCTTACTTTCTGGCACTGAAAGGTATGCCGGGCTTATCTTGTCCATTTCCTGCCCTAGTTCTAGAATTATCCTTTTCTCCAAGGAGCCCTGGATTCTGTTAGGGGAGAGTTGTATGAGAAACCAAGATTTGGGTGCTAAGCTTTCTTGGCGCTAAGGGGATGTCACCGCCTTGAGGCCGTCAGCTCACAGAGCAAGGAGGCACAGCTACACTAACTCATGCCTCTACACACGTGCATAAATATTTATATATGTAAACATCTGTATCTGCGTTCAGCTAAACAGGAGTTCATGTGGAGGTTTCCAACTCTAATCCACGGCCACAGGGATCATTCCAGCCTTCTCCCTTTGTTTGCCTGGAAACTCCTATCCCGGCCGTGAGAAGCCTGGCTCCCACCCTCTGCCTATCCAAACACTAAGCATGCTCCTTCTCAGTCTATACACATAAGCGACTTCAGCATTGTTAGCCCACACCGCCTGGGAAGCCACTCTGTCCACCAGAGCCCAGGGTTTCGGTGCATTCTGTCTGCTTTTGGTCTTAACGGGCTCCATTCATTTTCAAAGCTGCAAAGATCAGCACCTTTTACCTCCACCCCGCTTCCCGAGGTTGCTGGATACATTTGTAACATGGCTTGGTTCTTTTGTCACAAACAGAATCCCATCCTGGGATCCCCTGCCCCCCTAGACAACGATTGGAAATCTGCATACACTAACTAACGCTCACGCCTTCTACCGCAAAGTTCGACGGATTTCGACAAACGCACGGTGTCACTTATCCACCATTCTAGTAGCATGCATGACGTTTTACCGCCCTGAAAAACATCTTCCGTACTTGACCTCTTCCCCACGTCCCCATTTCCTGAAGCCCTTGCAACCGCTGCTCCGTTTACTGTCTCTGTCATTTTGCCGCTTCCAGAAGGTCATATAAATGTGACCTTTTCAGGTGGCCTTCTTTCCCTTAGCGATAAGCATTTAAGATTCATCCGTGTGTCTGCACAGCTCAATGGCTCATTTTTTTTTTTTTTTTTTTTACCACCGACGAACTTTCCATTGTATGGACGTACCACAGGTTACTTATCCATTCCCCTATGTGAGGACATCTTGGTCGCTCTCTGCGCTCGGCAGTTATGAACAAAGCTGCTGTAGGTGCTCGCATGCAGGTTTTGGTGTGTTTGTGCATGTTCAGAGTGACTACCTGGAGGCGTGGCTGCTGGATCGTCTGGGGAGACTGTGTTCAGTTTTGTAACAAACTGCCAAACCGTCTTCCAAAGTGCCTGTGCCACTTTGTTTCCACACCGGCAGTGAGTGAGAATTCCTGTGGCTCTGCTTCCTCTCCAGCAATTAGCACTGTCTGGGTGGGGATTTGAAAACAAATCTAGCTACAGGGGCTCCATTCCCCTGACTCCGTCTGCCTGAGGTCGGGCCGGGGCCTCAGCATGGCTGAAAAGCCTCGGGAGGATTCCAACTGTGGAGTCAGGCTTGAGAATCGCAGAGCTACACCCTCCACCTCAGGGTACAGATGGAGAAACTGAGGCCCTGGGGGCCTGAGTGCCTGGTGGGTCTGATCTTCCAGCTGAGAGGCTGGGAGGGGCTGGGTGATAGCCTGGTTAGGACTCAGGCTCTAATCCTCTCATCAGCTGTGTGACCTTGGGCAAGTGCCTGCCCCTCTCTGAGCTCCTCCTCTGTGGAATGGGGAGGTTCACAGGACCTGCTGCACAGGTTGGGTGAGGATGAATTGGACCAGTGAGTCCAAAGTGCTCAGCCCGGAGCTGGGCACACAGGGGGGGCCCGGGCACTAGGGGCCACTGTCACTGGGACTCTGGCCAAGTGCACTGGGCTGTGCCCGTGGCCCCACCCACACGGGGAGGCCGCGCTCTGAGCCTTTCCGGGACCACAGGGTCCTCCCTGCCCCCCTCCCCCCTCCCCCCTCTGTCTTCTCCTGGGGCGGCAGAGGCTCCGCCCGCTCCTCCCCACCCCTCCCTTTCCTTCTTCTGCTTAACAAACAGCTTCACTTAAAAAGCCATCTGGGAGGATGGATGGCACAGACACATTTTTGCAGAATAAGTTTTCAGGGAGAAGCGCCAAGAAATTAAAGGCACAGCACTTAGGATTCTACTCTTATGAGGCCCCATAACTCTGATTGTTGGAGGATTGTTTCTGTATTATACATCCGTCCCTCACCCCCCACCCTGCCCGGTGCTCTGAGCTTTGTTCTCTCCAGTCTTTGGGGGACCTGCTCCCCGCCGCCTGGCTCCGCTGACTCCCTCCCTCAGGTGAACCCCACTCTCTCTCGCCAGGGAGGGGCTGCCGCTGGGGCTTTCCTCCCTGACTTCGTCCTTCCTGTGCCATCACTGCCCCACCTCGGGGAGCTGCCCACGGGGCCCGGGGGAAGGTTTGTCTACTTGTGGGGTCTCCCAGGGCAGATGAGGGGACAACAGGTGGACGCCCTGCGAAGGAGAGATGCGTCCACCGTTGGGATGCGTGGATGGCCCTGGGGAGCGGTAATGAACTCCCCGTCTCTGGAGGTGTGCATGGAGGACAGGTGAGCACAGAGACCTCGAAGGAGGCAAACTAGCCAAGAGGCTGAGAGCTTGGGTTTCCGAGACTAAGAGCTCTGGGCCCGGTGCTGACAACCTTCAGCGACAACTTATACTCACGGAACCTCTCGGTTTCTTCATCTGGAAGAATCAGGCCAAGTAATAGTTCGCACTCCCCCGGGGTTGTCATGGAGACAAAAGGACATCCTGTGTGCAAAGCGCTGTGCACGGAGTGCACGTTGTCATTAGCGGGGAAGGAGGAGCTGGGTTGTGACACCTTGAACATTCTAATGTTCCATATTGCTGTAGTTTGTAGGCATCTGAGATTGTGAGATCCAATAATTCAATTATCCTGAGATTATAAGATTCCCTAGGACTCTAAGGTTTTCAGAAATTATGATTTTGTTATTTTCCTCATTGAAGGCTCCTTAGGAATCAAAGAGCTGTGTGATCCCCAGATTCCCATTCTAGAACCATCCCTCCACGGGCGAGTCTTGTCCCGGCTGCTGGCTGTCTGCTGCATCGGGAGTGTTTATCTCTGTCCTTCCTCACTTCACACCCTCCATCTTTATCCCCGGCCTGTTGCCACTTTTCTGGGGACCCCCTTTTTCTATCTGCACCTTTCCCCACCGCTCTCTTTGCTCAGGCTCGCCAGGCCCCCAGCAGCATTGCTGAATCGCACACGCATCCTGGGCATACTGCCTCCTGCCCTCCCGCCCTTCCCATCCAACCCCATCTCTGCAACCTTCCTCCACTTTCAAGGCCAAAGTCAAAGGCAGACCTTCCATGAGGCTCTCCTCACCTCCCAGGGGAAATGAAATCCTCTGCTTCTGTGTTTTGTGTAGGTTCTGTTTAAATCACGATCAGGGCGCCTGGGTGGCGCAGTCGGTTAAGCGTCCGACTTCAGCCAGGTCACGATCTCGCAGTCCGGGAGTTCGAGCCCCGCGTCAGGCTCTGGGCTGATGGCTCAGAGCCTGGAGCCTGTTTCCGATTCTGTGTCTCCCTCTCTCTCTGCCCCTACCCCGTTCATGCTCTGTCTCTCTCTGTCCCAAAAATAAATAAACATTGAAAAAAAAAATTTAAATCACGATCAGCAGTTATCAGACTCGTTATTGGGCAGACCCACCACCCCTCCCCCCGTGGCAGACCCACCTCCCTTCTCGAGGAAGGAAGCTGCGTGCATCTGACTGCTCAGAGGTGGGACGCTGATTGGCCACTCTCTCTAGCGGGCTGGGTCAGCGCGTGGGAGGAAGGCGCTGGACCCGCTCCCCCCTGCCCCCTCCCTTCCCCCTGTCCCGGCCAGGAGGCCACTCAGCTCTGTGGACCCAGCCGGTGAAGCCAGGGTGAGTACCCCTGGTTCTCCCCCTCACCCCCCACCCCGTCTTTCCCCTCCCCCAGCGTGAGCTCACCACACCCGTGGGCGCATCCCCGTCCAGGTGCTTATAACCCCGGGGCTCTATCTCCTGCCAGACCCTGGGCTGAGATCCACATCGAGGGTCTCTGATGTGCCCGGCAGGTCCCAAGTGCTGGATATACAGAGCCGAGCTAGACAAGCCGCCTGCCTCTTGCCCCTTCCCGTCCGGGGGCTCAGCCTCTGCCATCTGGGGGGCCACCACCCCCGCCCTTGAGTTCAGCCCTTCAGCTTCCTGTCAGACCTGCTCCCCCCGCACCGTTCTCATCCCCGAGTTGCCCCCATGGCACCTGCTCACCCAAGTCAGAGACAACGGGGCACCCCTGCCCCTGCCCCCCCTACACCCCAGGGACCACCCATTTTTATGTCTTCAAACCTCTGGATTCCACCCCCTGCCGCACCGCCCAGCCCATCTCAGGCCCTGTCATCTCTGGCCCAGATGTCCCCACGCCCTCCCCCTGGTCCCTCAGCCCCACCGCTGCCCCTCCGTCCATCCACCCCGCGACCCGGAGACCTGAGCGAGGGGGGCTCCCCTCACCCTCCTCCCGCGGCGCCTCTCCCGTCAGGACACAGGCGACAAGGTCTGGCGCCCGCACCCCCCGATTCCCTTCCTGACCGACCGGAGCCCGCGTGGACCCCATCCCTGGGTCTGCTGTCCCGAGGGGGTACCACGCGGCCTGTGTGCACACCGTCGAGAGCCGCGGAGTGCAGCCGTGTGTGGGGGTGCAGGGCTGGACGAGCCGGCCGGGGTGTCTGCACGCTGCGGGGGAGACTGTGGAGGGAGGGGAGGGAGGGCTGGGTCGGGGGTCAGGGGCCCGTGGCCCCTGGGGTCAGCTGCTTTCTCTGCTCCCCACATTCTAGTGCAGAGATCAAGAATTTGTTAGGTAGGAGGGTAAACTAATTTTACTTGACAGTTTGTTAGTTGATTTATAACTTCGATGTTCAGCCCACTGGTCTGGTTCTCGCTGGTTCTCTGGCTCCCGGCTGCTACGCACCGATACCCTGGCCTCCAGATAATGGTTGTTCCACACAGGACAGTCACACTGATCCCTGCCCAGCACGCTCCCTGCTTCCCCGGGCCTCAGGATGGCTTCTACATGCTGAGCCTGCTTCACACAACCTGGCGCCACGATCCTCCCCGCCTCTCCATCATTCTCTTCATCTGGGCACCAAAATCACTCTGTGGAGACCTTAGACTACGCCACCCCGTTTCCATGGCAATCAGAGCCCCCTGGCTGCGTTGAGCCCCACCCCTCCACCCCTCCACCCCCTCGCCCCGCTCTGGTCGGTGGGAAGGGACAGCCCGAGGGCCAGCTTTCCCATCCAGGGGATGCGCCCCTGTCCCAGAGGAGCAGGTAGGAGGTGGCCATCGTTACAGCCGGGCCTCAGGGGGAGTCAGCCGGGCTGTGAAATCCATAACCAGGTGAGGATGTGTCGGGGTGGATTCAGACCCAGGCGTCCACTGCCCTGCTTGGTGGTGGTGCAAATCAGGGAGGTTTTAGGACAGGGAGGTGGGTCCTTGTCCTTTCTCAACCTATGAGCTCCAACGCATCGTTCACATCCTGTCGGCTGTACTGGGCTTGTTGTGTGAGCCCCGTGACCACAGGCCCCCCCCCCCCCCCCCCCCCCCCGCTGCAGCCTCTGCCTAAACCTGAACCCCACCCTGTGCCCTGGAGACTGTGCTACCTCGCTTTCCAGAGGGCCACCATCACTGAGAACTGGAGCTTTCACCCGCGACCCCCCACCCCACGTTCCCACCCCCTCCCAGCCCATCGAGCACCGAACTTCCCCGGGTGACCCCCCCCCCCCCACCCTCAGCCTTATTTCTCCTTCTCCTGTCCCTTGTCGCCATCTCTCCAGCCAAGGTCCTGGTCCATGCCCCCACTGCGCGCTCCGGAGGTACCTCCCGGTCTCTGGGCTCCATGGTGACAAGTGCCAAGGAGAAAAATAAAGCAGAAAGGGGCCTTCGAAAGTCCGGGGGTTACGGGTAGTGTGAGGGGGGTCCAGGAAGGCCTCCCCGGGAAGCTGATGTTTTCCCAAAGCCTTGGAGGGGGTGGAGGGAGCCATGTAGGTATCTGAGGAAGGGCAGTCCAGGCCGAGGAAGCAATGAGTGGGAACGCCTTCGCCTTCGGGTCTGGAGGTAAATACAGGTTCCAGATTTCCTCATTACCCTCCCTCATAGTAACTTCCTGTAATCAGGCAGGTGCTTGGCCCCCTCCTCTCCCCTCCCCTCCCCTCCCCTCCCCTCCCCTCTCCTCTCCTCTCCTTCCCTCTTCTCCTGCCCTCCCCTCTCCTCTTCTCCCTTCCCCTCACCCCCCCTTCCTTCCCTCTCTGGCCTGTCCCTTCTCCTCCCCTCTATTCCCCTCTCCTCCTCATTTCTTATCTCCTCCCCTCCCTCCCTTTCTTTTTCTTTCCTTCCCTTCTCCTCCCCTCCCCTCCGTCCTCTTTCCATCCCTTCTTTTCTCCTCTCTTCCCTTTCTCTCCCGTCCCTTCCTACCTCTCTTATCCTCCCCTCCCCTCCTCATCTCTTATCCTCCCCTCCCCTTCCCTCTTTCCCTTCTCCTTCCTTCTCCCCATCCCTCATTTCCTCCCCTCTCATCTCCTCCCCTCCCTTTTCCCTCTCTTCTTAAACATGCTGCATAATCAGAACGAGTAATTACAGCCCCCATCTCTGGCTCATGCCTCCTCAACTCGGGCTTGAAGAAGGAACTGTTTCATATTTAATCAGTATTAGTTCTGGAACGCTCTCAGGGGAGCAGGCTCACTTCAGGGCTGTGTAGTTTAATTCTCAGTGAGGCTAATTAGATCAGGAAAAGAGCCTGGGCTGAGGCAGGTCTGCTGTGGGGTCGCCCACTAAACAAGCAGAGGCGGAGCCCCTCCCGCACCCGCCCCTGCCCGCACCCACCCCACCCTGCCCACCCCGTGGGGCTCCAGCTCGGCCCCCAGGGGAGTGCAGGCCCAGATGCTTCTCTCATCTTCCAGGACTGACGAATCTCTGGAAGGAAGGGGAGCAGCTGATGTTCAGACTGGGAGGCAGCCGCCTCCGCTAGAGTCCCCCTCAGAAGCTTCCAGAGCCTCTCCCGCAAGGCAGGTGGTGAGGGACAGGTGGGGGCACCCACGGAGACTTCAGCGCTACCCCTTCTCCTGGTGAGGACAGTGTCTTCCTCCTCCTTCTCTGCTCAGTTCAGCCCGATTTCCACTGTCACCTCAAAATCGTGACGCCAGGTCACAGATGTCCCCGGGCACCAGGCAATTTACACACGGGATTGCAAGCCTCGGAGGAGAACCTGCCAGAGGGTGTCATTACCTCCATTCGTCAGATGAGGAAATCGAGGCTTGGAAGGGAAACCCGCTGGCTGGCCCCCTCCCACCGGGCTGTGGGGCTGGAGGACAGGAACAGAAGCAGCAAAGCCTGAATCCTGGCTTCTGAGCTCACCGGCTGGGTGAGCCTGGGGCCCAGGAGTGTCCCCGAGCACCGACTTCCTCCTCCCTGATTTCATTCCAATCCCACAGCAATGCCACAGTCTGGTGGTTACATTGTGTCCATTTTTGCAGAGGCGGACCCAAGGCTTGGGGAGAGGAGGGGAGGGGAGGGGAGGGGAGAGCTTTGTTCGTGTCTGAGCAGCTTGGACTTAGTGGTGTGGGGACCTGGCCAGTGTGCCTGGCACTGTTCTCCCCTGGGCCCACCTGCCTGCACTGTGCCCGCTCAGTTGAGGGGAGCAGCCTGCCCTCTCCGGAGCTCCCCAGGGCAGATGGGTTCGCTCAGGGATAAGGCGCACCCTCTCGTCAAGCTCAGAGGTCAGGCCACCCGCACACATGAACTCCTATAACGTGCCGCCGTGTCGCAGACATGATGCCCTTCCTCGCTTGCCTCCTTTTCCCTCCTTTTCTGCCGAGGTGCACAGAACGGGAGCGGCTTCGTGCGTTCTAGCAGCAAACTGCCTGGGACGGACTTCCGGCTGGGCCACGCACCTGCCCGTGCTGTGTGCTGGGAAGCAGACCCTGACGGTCCGAGCCGCATCGAAGCGTGGAGAGGCTGGAACCGGAGAGGACACGTGACGCGCTCAGACCAGGGCTGCGAAAACAGCGACCATTCGTCACACAACAGCTGCTTCCTTGTTTTGGTTTGGTTTGATTTCCGGGGTCCCCTGTGGAGGGCAGGCAAGCCCCCAAGTCCTTGGCCCCAGTTCCCGCACGGTGCACTGTGGGGGACGTGGCCTTGGTCTGGGAGTCAGGCGACTACCTCTAGGACAGCTGTGATGATCAAATATGTCCCCACCGGGGCTCCACACATAGTTCCTGTGGGTCCTCAGGCACGTTCTTGTCTCTGTGACCCTGACTCTTCGTCTTTCCACGGGAAAGCTGGAACGGAGAGGCGATCTCCAGGCTCCCCGCCGCCTCTAAGACCCCAGTGTACCAAGATCAGACTGAGCCCCCACCCACAGAGGAAGAAGAAAGCAGCAGGAAGAGAATCCACCCAGAAAAGAGGGGGCAGGGAATCCAACTCGTTATGCTACTGCTCTTTATCGTCCCCAGGTCACCTAACCCGGGGAGTGACCTTGATTCCAAAGCCCGTGTTCTTGACCGCTTCACCATGAACGCTACTGAACTTGGCTGTGAGCTTGGGCCTTCCGGATCCTATTTTCCGGAGGACAGAAACGAAGCCCAGGGGGGCAAGGTCACACAGCTACTGAGGGGTGCAGCCGGACTCCCGCCATGTTGCCTTGACCCCCAATTCCAAATCCTTCCCCCCAGGGCCCTCTGCCTCACTTAATGTAAGCCAGCTGATATCTCCAGGTTGGGGTGGGGTGCGGTGGGTGTCTCATTAGCTACTTCACAGCAGGGAGGCTTCCCCCTTGTCTTCTCTTCCTCCTGCCCCACCCCCCATGGCCGTCCCAAGTGCCCACCCTCTTGGCAGGTGCCCATAGGCACGACGGGGCTCCCCTCTCCCAACATGAGTTTCCTCTCTCTCCTTCGGTCCTCAGGCTACACGTCATCATCGGGCCCTGTACTGCGTCGCCTCCCGCTGTCGGCCAGTCCCCTCTCTTGTTGGCCCCACCACGCGGCTCCCATCAAGCCGCTCTTGCAGAGGCCTGCAGTGATCTCCGGCTGGTTACACCGCAGGGGCACGCCTCAGCGCTCCCCAGACGGGACCACCACCTGACGGCAAGCACCGTGGGCCAGTGCAGATTAGCGCTCAGTGGTGGATGACCACCGAACACAGGCTGCCACTGGCCACCGGTGCTCACGCTGGTCGCTGCTGACCACCATGGGTCGCCTTTGACTGCCAGGGGTCACTGCTGACCGCCATTGTCGCCACTGACCACGTGCGGCACCCATGTCTTGATTTTCTGTCCCGCTCACCTCTCCGCACATCACTCTTTCCCCTCCTTAGTTCCCCTCCCGCCTCTCTGATGGGTTATTCTCTGCGCACGTTGCTGGCTTCCCAGCTTATTCCTCACGTACATCACTTCTATCATCGTGCTCCTTATCACACCCCCCTCGGGACGGTCTTGTCCGCGTCGGCTGTCCCCTCGGATGCCGAGGGTCCCACACCTCCATCTCCAGGGCAGCGGGTGGAGGGCTGGGGACAGCTCTGTCACTTACAAACCGTGAGGCCTCAGGCAGGTCGGTTCCCCTCTCTGAGCCTCTTTCCTCACCTGCAAATAGGAGAAGACGACATGGTCCTCCCTAGAAGGACCCCTGTGTGATCAAATAAGGTCGCAGGGGTGGTTCTGACCCAAGGCCGGGCACACAGTAGGTGCTCGGCACATGCTCGTCTCTTTTCTTCCCGTGAGATTCCCAAGCCGAGAGTCCTTCACTGAACCTTCAGCCGATCCCTCTGTGGGTCCCCAGAGGAAGGAAGGAGGCTCTGTTAGGTGGGGCGGTCAGGGGAGGAGGAGACCCTGCTGAGGAGGTGAGGTGCGATGGAGTTGGGAATGAAGCACGCCGATATCCGCAGGGAGAGCCTTCCAGGCAAGGGGAACAGCTAGTGCAAAGGCCCTGCGGTGGGCATGTGCTTGGAGTGTTCAAGGGGCACTGGGAAGGCCGGTGGGGCCGGGTGGAGTGAGCGAGGGGAACGTGATGTGACACGGGTGTGGAAGGGTCTGGGGGGCCTGTGGACATTAGCTTTGGGGGACGGGGAGAGGTGACGGTGGGGGATGTCACGCCCTAAAGGGTCACACAGAACGTGAGTGGGGACATCCAGACCCAGATCCAACCAGCCAGGCTGCTGCTAGAATGTCCATCTCCTGCAGAGGAGGCGGGGGACCGTCCAGAGTTGTCCCCATCTGCCCCCCCACACTCTCCCCTCGGGACCCTCTGGGCCCTGCTGGAGAGAGGACGCAGGGAGACACTGTCGGTCACACCCACCTGGCTCCTAGAAGAGCCTCAGTGACGCCCCATCCCGGCAACAGCTCCTGGGGAAGACAAGCCTGGCCCCCCCCCCCCCCCCGCCCAGAGAGGAATCTGTTCCCTGGCTAGGCGGGGTCTGCGAAGGCCACCCGTGTCCCCGTCTGCTGTTCCTACAGCCTATGCTGCCAGGAGGTCTCACTGGCTTGCTCACTTTTTCTCAGCAGCTTTACTGATTCTTCTTTGCCTGGCCCTGGGCTGACCACGTGGCATCTAGAAATGACGGGCCGCGCCCCCTGCCTTGTCCCGTGGAGACCGCAATGATGTGACGTCACCATGGGATACCGCGGGAAGGCCCCGGTTCTGCGTGGATGGGGACCGGGTGGAAGGGGAGTGTTTTCTCCCTCAGATGCTCCGCTCCAGCCACAGCGCCAGGATCTCCGAGCTCTCGAGGGCCTCTGAGGAGGTTTAAGGTCCGGAGAGCGTCATGCGGTTAAAATACGAACAGGAAATTGCGCCGCTGAAATGGATACGTACTGGGGAGTCTGGGTGGCTCAGTCGGTTGAGCGTCCGACTCTGGATGTCGGCTCAGGTCGTGGTCTCCTGGTTCGTGGGATCAAGCCCCGGGTCAGGCTCCGTGCTGACAGGGCAGAGCCTGCGTGGGATTCTCTCTCTCCCTCTCTCTTCCCTCCTTCGCATGCGCACCCTCTCTCTCCCTCCAAATAAATACCCTTAAAAAGCAAAAAGAAATCGATACGTGTCAAAGAGTCACTTTCTGCTCTACTTGGCTTCACGTGTTACACATACATTGATTCGATGTGGGATCTGATCTAACCTGTGTGATCTCAAAGAAGACGGATCCTCCAAAGGTAAGAAGGTCTGCGGCTGGAAAGGTCGTAAGGGCATGATGGCTGGGGGCGGGTGGGGAGGACAGAGACTTTGCCGAGGAGGGCGCGTGGCTGGAAGGCTGCGGGGGCTTCTCCAGCAGAGAGCAGGGCACTCCCGGCAGGGGGATCAGCATGTGCAAAGGAGCAGCGCCTGGCGGGGCCTGGTTTTCCTGAGGATCCTGGGCCCCTCACTGCGCCTGCAGCAGAAAGTGGGGTGGGGATGGCTGGGGGCGGGTGGGAGCACAGGTGTTCTTTCCTTTCTTGAGCCTCTCCCCATTCTGGAACCTTCTTCCCCATCACCAAGGCCCGGCTCCACCCTCATCACAGAGCTGAGCCAGGTGGCCCCAAGCCCACCGGCTCTCCCCGCGGACCACTCGACTCGGCCTGACTCTGAATGTCTGGTCCTGTGAAGCCACGTCTGCTCGTGTGGCTTTGGCATCAGAGGCCAAGGTGGAGTGGGGTGGGGCGGGGGAGGGGGAGGCCGGGGAGGGGGGGGGGTGGGGGTGGGGGGAGATAAAAAATGTAAAACACAAAACCAGTCCAGACTGTTTTCACTGAATTTCTAGAAATAAGCCAGTTTCTACTTCTCTTGCTCCCTCTCAGTGTTTTAGCTGAAACACTAAAGGAGCCCACGTGTCTCCTTTAGGGAAAGACAGCCGTTGAAAGCCTAATTTGGGAGTTACACGCATTCTCCTGCCCAGCCAGAAAAAGCCCTCAGGCTGGTGATGGGCGCCTTGCCAGCAAGCACCCAGCTCCCCGACCCGCAGCTCCTCCCCTAGAGGCGAAGCCGGGGATTTACCGGTGCCGGAAAACCAATGAATGCCGTGGGACAGAGGACCGGCAGGCCACCGGGACTGCAGATGGGTAGGTGATCCGGGCTGTGGTCCTGCACTCGGCGGGCGGCAGGGAGGAAGGCAGGGCGCCCGGAGAAGCCTCCAGCCCCTGGATCAGGGTAGCTGGTGCTCTAAGCTCCCTCCCGATCCCACCCATTTTGGTCCCAGAGCCCCCTAGGGGATGCTTGGACCCACCCTCTCCAAGTTGTGGCTTTCCCTTCAATGTTACTAATCTAGGTGTCCTTTATAAAGCACACGTTTTCTCTGACCTCGGGAGAACGAATGGAGGCTTTTCTCCCTGTCAAGGCGGGACAGATGAGCACCCAGGAAACCCGGCAATTGAAGGGGGGTGCTGAGAAAGGAAGAAAAGGGGAGCTGGGTTGGGAAGGGCTCTGGACAAATTGTACCACCTCGCCAGCCAAGCCATCCTGGGGAAGGTGCTGGGTGGGCCTAGCTCCTCCCCCCACCCCCCACCCCCCGCCCTACCCTTGGCTTTGTACGCATGGAGGAGGGGGGTCTCCAGCACCGGAGAACAGGATTGGGACACTCAGGGCGGAAGAACCACGGGCTCGGACCCGTTCCCTCGCTGCAGGACAAAGGTTGCGTCTTGTGGAGGTGGGTACTTCACCTCAGGAGGGAATCTAGTCTAGGCTGGATGGCCTTCTACACAGCGGCCGGCTGGGCAGAGGCACCAGCAGCTGTCTGACCCACCCCTGCATTACAGGGGAGGTGAACTGCATTAGCTCGAAGAGTATTAGTAGAGCTCACAGTTTACCCAGCTTGGCACTGGGCCAAGCTTTCTGTAGCAGCCGCTCATTGAACTGGCGCAGGAGCCCTTCTGGGTGCCAACTATTTCCGTCCGCTTTGAACAAAAAGAAAGGAAACTGAGGCACAGAGACGTTAAGTGAATGCCCAAAGACAGCAGCTAGTGAGGGGTGGATGGAACCATGAGGGGACATCGAAGCTCCCTGCAAATCCGAACCCCCAAACCCTACGCTTCTGATCTCGTGTTTTCATCCTACAAATCCAAAATTGAATGACGCCAGAAACCCAAGGGGTTCCATTTCTCACAGAGTCTCTAATGTGATGCTAAAGTCGAAGGATCTAAGACTCTGTTGCTCTAAGATTCTCTGTGTCTAATATTTTATAGGAAACACGGGGTGGGGGGTGGTTATTCAAAACCAAACAGCGTGTGGTAGGGAACTTTTTCCCTCACTTCTTCTGGAAAAGAGAGGTCATCGCTCTGTTCCCGAAGGTCTAACATGTCCCTCCTTGACCTTGGCCCTGGAGGCAGGCAGGGGAAGCCAAAAACTTTGCTGTTTTAGGCCCATTAAGCTGAGGTGTTCCCAACGGAGACGGTTGGAAGCCAATGCGGGAGGAAGTAAGGGGCTGACCCGGAAAGCACAGAGGGGTCTCCAGGGGCATTTTCCTAGACCTGGGCCATCAGGGACCCCTCCCTCTTGCAGCCTTCACAGGGCCCCGGGGGCATGGGGGAGGGCTCTTGGAGGGGAAGGGCCACAAGGTGTGTCCCTGGAGGTTGGCCCTAAGTAAGGGATCCTCCGCCCCCGCCCCCTCTCTCGGTCCAGTTTTCCCCCAAGTCAGTATCACTGTCTGAGACTGTCTTGCTCAGTCTTGTGTTTATGTTTATTTCTCTTCGCCTCCTGAAATGTCAGCTCCCTGAGGGCGGAGGCCAAGGCCAGGCAGACCTGAGGGCAGAATTTATTCTCGGCATGAGTGAAATCTGAATGGCACCATCAGACTAAGACAGAGTCATCCTGCCTCCTCCAGCCTTCCCCCTCCAGGAAATCAGTGGCCCCAGCCACCCTATCGCCTAGAGAGCTCTGGGATCTGCTCCCTCCCCAGCCCTGCACTCCCCTTCCCCCCCCCCCCCGCCCCCCACCTTTGTCCTCATTGAGGGCACAGGCTCTGGAGTCGAATGGATGCTGGGGTCGAATCTCCCACCCACTAGCGGAATGACCAGGCGCAGTGACTTAACCTTTCTGTGTCTTCTCCTCTCTATAAAATCGAGGTGGCAATAATCCTTCTAAGAGGAGCGAAAGAAAGAAATGTCTAAAGTGTTCAGAGCATGCCTGGCAAACAGGAAGCCCTCAGTAAGTGTTAGCTGGGGCTATTAATATGCACTGCGATCACGACTGCTATTATACCTTGTCTCCCTAATGCCTACAGAAAGAGGCCCAAACCTCTTCCTGGTCTGGCACCTCTTTCCAGCCATCACTGCAGTCACAGAGGACCCCCCCTCCCCTCCTGCTTTTTCTGGCCTCTTTGCCTTCCGGCAGGCTGTTCCCCCAGCCTGGAAAGCCCTTCCATCATCTTCCCCCGGCAAACTCTCACTCTGCCTGGAGGAGACAGCCCAGACGCCATCTCCCCTCGGAAGCCAGTTCAGACCTGCCTCCCCCACCCCTCCCAGAAGCCCCCTGGGTTGCCAGCACCTTCTCTGATACGTTCAGGTCAAATCCCCAATCACTAGAACCTGCACTTACATACCCTCCCCCCTCCCCCACCCCGGGGCAGGGACTTCCTCCACTGCCTTTTCTTCTCTGTGTCCCTGGTCCCAGAGCTCCACCTGGCACAGCGTGGGTGATCCCGTGTGATTACTGAACAGGGCACGGTGCCGGGTTCTAGGTCCCGAGCCATCCGCCCCGACTGCCCGTGTCGGAGCCTCGGTCTCCCCATCTGCAGTATGGGTGCGCCGGCCCCTGCTGGGCCCACCTCCCAGGAGCGCAAGGAGGCCTGGCGTCCCCAGGCTGGCGGCCCCACGCGGGCGGGTGAAAGGGCAGGGACTGTCTTCAGTTCTGGCGCCTGGTCTTCGGTGAGAGGAGCTGAGCTGGTCATGAGGGTCGTCAGGGGGGACGGAGACGGGACTGCTGTCCACGCCAGCATCACCCCAGAGCCGCGGAGCCTGGGTTGCGGGCGGAGGAAGGGCCCTGGGCCCGGCGGGCTGGCCGCACCCGCTCCCTGGGGCGGAGGAGGCGACCCGTGCCTTCCTCCGGGTGTGGCGACCCCGCGGCGCTGCGGGCTCCGGCCCCGAGGTGGCGCTGCAGGCTGTCACAAGGGCCACTCAGCCCCGGGGCCGCTGGAGCCTGGGGCTGGGGAGGGGTCTGGAAGGAGCGGAGGGGCGGGGCAGGGGGTGGGGAGGGGGTGCCTAAAGAATGGAGGAGAGGAGGGAGGGAGAAGCTGGGGGAACAGAGGAGGGAAGGAGAGAAAATGCTAGGGAGGAGAGGGGAGGGGAGGGAGGCCGGGGCTTCTTCCTGTTCAGGGGCTTGAGGAACCGGGTCCTCCTGGAGCTCCCCACCCCCATGTCTACAGGGCGGGCGCTTTGTCCCTTAACTTCCCTCCGACCCTCCAAGGCTCCCAGGGCCCTCAGGATGAAGCCCGAACCTCACAGCCAGCTCACCAGTCCTCCGTGATCCGACCGCAGTGCACCCCCAGCCTCCTTTTCCTCCACCTCTCCGTCCCCCTACCTGCACCCCCACACCCCAGGCCCCCGCCCTGCAGAGCTGCCCGCTGCTGGGGAGGGGGGGGCGGGGGGGGGAGCTCTCCCTCTCTGCCAGACCTTCGCAGGTGGCAGGTTGCCTCTGCCTATACTGACCTCTCCCCATGGACCCCTCCCCCTGGCTCCCTGCTTCTCCCTCAGGCCTCAGCATGATCCCCTCCTCCCAGAGGTCCTCCCTGACACCCCTGTCCAGGGCTGGGTTCCCTCCCCCCTCCCCAGGCTCCCTGGCCCTCCTGCATCTGCCCTGTCCCGGCACTGACCACTCTGGGTTGTGATGGATTCCTGTGTGTCCCCAGCCAGACTGGGGGCTCCCTGAGGGCAGGGACATGCCTCATTCCCTTCGGTGTCCCTGAAGGTGTTCAGCCCAGGGGCAGAGGTGGGCAACAGAAGGTGGGATGCGTGAATGATCCGATGGGGGGGCTGGGAGGGAGGAGCAAAGAAGAGAGGGAGCTGGGGGGAGGGGAAGAGCAGGATTGAGAGAGAGAGGCACTGAGGACACCGGGCCGGGTGTGCAGGGACCCTCGGGCCCTGGGTGCTGCCTGGCTCTGGACCCCTGACCATCTGGAAGCCCCTCTTCATGGCTGGAATCAGGAGGGGAGCAGAATCTGGTTAGTTGCAGGGAAAGGAGAGTTTCGTTGCAGGGAGAGCAGGGGGCTCCAGGAGGGACCCGAGAACCCAGGCTCTGCCCTATCCCTGTCTGTCTCCCATGACAGTTTCCTGTCTACTCACAGCACCACCTATGGCCCATTACCTTACGCAGCCTCAGTTAAGCAGCCCTCAAATACATTTCCGTCTCCAACTGTTCGTGTGTGTAGAGCTATAAACGTAAACACACACACACACACACACACACACACACACACACACACTTTTTATGAGAAGAGGGGCCTAAGTCTTCAGCATTTTGCTGACTGTCCTCATAGAGCAACATGGAAGCCAGCAACGCAGCTCAAATTCAGCTCTTGGCGAGCCGGCTGCTCTGGGTCGAGGCTGGTATGGAAACCAGCCTGGTCTTAGTCTCCCATGACACCTCTAATTACCAACAGAGCTCTTCTCTCCGAAGAGGCAAGGTGTCACACCTATGTCCTGCTTATTTCAGGTCTTCCGTGAGGCACCACTTCCTCCAGGAAGCCTTCCTGGACTGCCAAGCCCAGATTAAGTGTCTCTTCTGTGAGTGTCCACAGGGTCCTCTACTTTACCCATCATGGCCCCGCAAAATGGGTATCTACCTCTCTCTCTAGTCCCATTGGACCATGGGTTCCTGGAGGGCAGGGACTGTGAGTCATAGTTGTATCCCCAGCGCCTCTTATAGGTGCTATGTGTTCGATCAGCATTCGTTGAATGAAGGAGTCAGCCTCGTGACCCCGATGTCCCCACCGACCTCTGAGCCTCCTTTCTGCTCCTACACTGGCCTCGATCCCTGTTCTGACCCTCTGCTTTCAGTCATACGTATCTGTCCCGGCCACACTGGAGCTACACACTCCCAAGCTCCCAGACCCATCCTTTACCAGCTAGCTCTGTGGCCTTCGAGAAGTTCACCTTACCTGTTTGGGTCTTAGCTTTTTTTTTTTTTTTTTTTTTTTTAGATCCCTAAAAGAGACAGTTTGCCAGCAAAGGCAGAGAAATGTAATAAACTATTTAATAAAATCCCTGGCAGAGACAGAAGGGAGTTTGCGCAGAACGGGGCATAAAGGGGAGAGAGGGCGCTGCAATTATAGCCGCCAAGAGACAGAAGCTGTCAGCAGGTGCCTGCCATTTAGAAAATGACATCTGGACCTCATTTCTCCTGGCAGTGACATAGATATAGGGCCGCAGAAGCGGTTGCCGAGCCTGGGAAGGGGCCGGGGGCAGGGCTTCTGCGGGGGGAGAAGCGGGGTCCAGAGTGCTGCTGTCTGGCTCCAGGGCAGGGAGGCTAAGAATGGAGTTGAGGAGGGGCCATTTCCTGTGCCTGGTAACTGACACTTTCTCTACCTGGTCTTCCGGAGCTCAGCCTGGGGACGCAGACCTCCCCCACTGAAAGGGATGCCTGAGGACATTGCAAAGCACCCTGGGCAATGGGGGATGGGGGGGGCAACGGCAGGCACTGGCGTTGACATCCAGTCCTCATCGGGGCTCACCGTTGATGCTCTTTGTGGGGCACCTGCTCTTGGCGGGATGCGGTGGGTGGTCCTTTGACCGCTGCCCGCAGACCTGCCTGGGCAGGAGTCGGTTCATCGTGCAGATGGAGACCCTGCTCCTTCCATCGCTCTGTGTTCCCAGATTCTGTTTCTGCCTCTGTCTGGACCTTGCTAGGTCACCGTGGTAAGTCCCCTGCCCTCCAAGGGGGTGGACAGAAAGAGCTGTGAGGCCCCTGGTAGCCCTGACCCTGCCGGGTGCCGCGCCTGCAGAATGTTCAGCAGACCCCTTCACTCCATCTGTAGGCAGCCAGCAACCTGGCAACGCTCATCTTCCATTCCCTTCTCTGGCCATGATTTGCTATTTGGGGTCCTTGGAGAAGCCCCTGAGTAAATATTAATAATGTGCCTTTGTGTACACAAAGGCCCTGCTTCCCTCCCTCGCTCAGAATCTTAACTAAAAATATATTGGATCTTTGGGTAACTTTGATGGACCTGGTGGATGGGGCTGAGACAGTGCCAGGAAACAGTTGCCCCATCGGCTGCCTTGATGCTTAAAATTCCATCATCCCCCAACTGTGCCTGGGTCTCCCTATCGGCGCACAGAACACTGGTACCAAACGGCTGAGGTTCGAGTCCTTTCCGGCTCTGGCCTATCCGCCCCCCCCCCTCCCCGGGGGGCCATAGCAGGTGTTTCCTTTGCCCCTCTGACTCTCAGGGGCGACTGGGGTCTGTGTCCCGTCCCCCAGGCCGGCCCGGACACTGACACGTGGTGGGCTCACCCCATTGCTCCAGGCCGTCCGATCGGTTCTTTCTGCATGGAAGGAGATCACGAAACGTGGAAGGAAAACATAAATCAGATTCAGGTTGCCGAGGGGACACAGAGCAAAGGAAGACAGGTGGAAATGACAAGCCAGCCTCCATGTGCAGCTTCTTCACACCTGCTGTTTGATCTCTGTCACAAGCCTGGAAACTGCAGAGAGACCCCCCCATTGCAGGAGACGAGGCCACAGAGACTTGGCGAGGGACCCTCCAAAGGCCGCCTCCCCCCGCCCCTGCCGGCGCTGATGAAAAAAAGAGAGGTTTGAGCCCAGACTCATTCAAGATCTCCTTCTTCCCTCACCCCCCTACGATGCCCTGGCAAGATTCACGGTGGGGGGAGGGGGTGGATCAGGGAGGACAGCCTCGTGGAGGAAACTTCTGAGTGATTTTGGAAGGAGAGAAGGAACAGACGTGGAATGGGGAGAGGAGAGACCGGGTGCAGGCCCCTGGGGCAGGGGCGCCCTGCAGGTGTGCCCAGCGCATCACTGGGAACAACGGTAGCTGTACTTGGCCATCTACTACGTGCCTGGGCTCTTCTAGCCCCAGAGATGTGTCACCTCATTTAGTCCTCAGATGGCCTGTGATGGAGGGGCCCTGGAGTAGCTGTCCTGTGGCTGAACCGGGGGCGGATCCGGGGCTGCCACACCCCAGATGGAGCTTCCGCTGCCAGATCTCTCCCTGGCTGTGTGCCAGCAGCCAAGTCACTTAACCTCTCTGAGCCTCTATTTCCACCCCCCCCCCCCCCGTGTCACATAGTGATGATAATCCCTCTTGAACACGAGGAAGACATTTCGATCATGACGATTCTTTGGGAGAGGGAAGCATTTGTCTGGAAGACGTCCTCGGGGACGGAAAGCTGACACTCCGAGGGCACAGAACGAGCTGGTAGGAAGGTGTCCGGAAGGATGCAGGCACGCTCTGCACGAAACAGGATCAGCTCCCTCCTGGGAAGTGGGGGAGCAGCAGAGAGAACAAAGCTGGTGAGCTGGAGAGTCAGTATCTCTCCCTCCGACCCCACAGATCTCCAACACCAATAAATTCAAAATGCTAGGTGGTGGTGGTGGGGTGGGGGGGTGGTGTTGGGGAGGAGAGAAAGGGCTAAGCTTTGCACTGGGCGTGGTCTGGGGAGAAAGGCCCAGGCAGGTGGACAGTCCTAGATCCAGACCTGGGGTGGGACAGTGTCAAAGGCGGTTGGCTCCCTGGACTGGGCTGGCTGGGCCTGAGCCAGTTACCCCCAGTCTCCGCCCCCCAACCCCCCCCCGTGAGCAGCGAGCCCCCGCTGGCCTCTGGGTGATGCCCACTCGGGTCTCATCAGCCCTCAGATGCCCCGGAGGACAGATTTCTGCTCTTTCAGAGGCCCCTGCTTCCACTCTGGATGCCACCTACACCCCTGCAAGCCCCCCTTTCCCCAGTCCCATGTCGTCTCCACGAGGCGAACACAGTGAGGAAGCATCTCCCATATTTAATTCAAAAGGGAACAGGAAGGCCCACGTCACCTCCAGCTTTCTCTGGCTTTCTATTCCCCTTCTCCTTGAATGAATTGTCTGCACGGGAGGCTGCTCCTCCCCCTTCCATCATTTCTTGCCCACCGCCGCCTGGTCGGTCTCGGTCAACATTATAATAACCTGCACATCCCTGTATCTTGTGCACACTGCTCTGTCCTTGTGGCCTTGGGCTTCTCCTTGACATTGACCCAAGCGATCACTCCCTCCGCCGGGAAAGCCATCTCCCCCAGGCTTCTGTGACTCAGTGATCCTTGCCTGGTCTCCTTTCTACTTCGGAGGCCAAGAACCAATGAAGAAAAATTCTGGAACTTTCTCCAAGCCAAAGGTGTCCAGGGATCCAGTAGGCTGCCTCTGGAGGAAGAGGAGGAAGAGGAGGAGGAGGAGGAGGAGGAGGAGGAGGCAGACGGCACGTAGATTGAGCACCTACTGTGTGCTAGGCCTTGGACAAGGAGTATTAGGTCCCATTGTCTTGAGGGCTCAGATTTTCATCCCCGTTTTACAGATTGTGAAACAGAGGCTCAGCGGGTATAAGGGATGACCCATGATCACCGTATATATCATGGGGGGGGGGGGGATTGCTGGGTTTAAACAACAACACTGTGTATCCATACTCTGTGGGGTGCCAGGCCCGGGCATCGACTTTGGGCTGGGCCGTCTGGGTCTCACCCCACCACCTGGGAAGGAGGCTGGTTAGTGTCACATATTTGAAAGGAGGGGAGCCGCACCCCCTGAGGGGAGGGGACTGAGTGAGGGCACGCGGGGAGCAGGGAGAGGAGGAGGAACTGGAGTCCAGGTCCCTGGGGGTACCCAGGAGATGACCCCTCGACGGGTCACCGCTTCAGGGACCCCATCGGGACCTCAGGGCATGGCGCCCAATGACGGGGAAGACCCCCTTTCCGCTTGAGATCCCAGGAGGCTCCCCCGGAGAGACACCATTCCCACGTGCGCCTGGTCCGCAGCTGCTGCTTTTCGTCTCCGGATCACTGTTTTCAGACGTCGTCACGACCCATGGCTGCAAAAACAGCCATTTCCGCGGTGAACTCCGCCGAGTGGCCAGGAGCCGAGACACAGAAGGAAAAGGCCAAGTGGGATCCAAGTGGTGTTTTACTTGGCGTAGACCTAGCTGGCGGGTGCAGAGCAAGCAGGGAGCTGGGGCGTTGGAGGAGGGGGTCGGCGGGGAGGGGGGGGGGTCCAGCTAGCCATTTACTCTTCACTGAAACAACTCAGCGAGGGCGCGCTCGTGTTAACAGAAGAGGAAACAAGTTCAGAGACGTTAAGCAACTTGTCCGAGTTCACACAGCGGGTAGGGGGGTGGAGCAAAGCGGCAAGGCCCCGGGGGCCTTTCTGATGGCAAAACCCACACTCTTTCCAGTCCCTGGAATGGAAGTGGGGGGTGGGGGCTGGCCGGGGCGATGGGGGGGGGGGGGAGGCGCATTTACCGTGAACGCTTACTGAGTCCTTCCTAGGAGTCAGGGGCTTTGCCTTGATGTTTCTGTTCTAATATGATACACAACGCACTGTGAAGTCATCACGTCTGGTCCCCGCGTTGCAGCGGAGGAGACTGGGGTTCAGAGAGGGGACTCCATCTTTGACCCCAAGGTCAGCATCCTTTTACAACCTTTTGGGGGGGTGGATAAAGGAAGACCCTGGGAAAGGATCTCCTTGTGAGGTCAAGGTCATCACAGAGGAAGCTGTTACCTGCGCTGGGGAGGAGGGGCTGGGGAATGGGAAGACAGCCACCAAAAAGAGGCAGCATCACTTGCAAGGTGGCGGCCCCCTCCAGGGAACCTGGCAGCGGAGGCCGCTCCCGGAGTGTTTGCTTGCTGCGCGCGCCTTGGGGTCTTGGCTGGGAGCCCACAGCCCTCTGCCTCCTCACAGGCAGCTACGGGGACCCACGGTGTGCTTGAATGAGGTGTAGCATGTGACAGATGGGGAGGAAGCCCCAGGATGTAAAACAAAGTCTGGGCAGGAAACGGAGGGGAAATGAGGGCCCCACGTTGTCAGCGGCTGGCTGGAGGGGAAGGTGCTGGGAGTGCGCAGAGGCCTATGGGAAGGTGGCCTCAAATGCCCAGCCAGCAGAGCTGGCCTGGAGACCTCTGGGTCTTGGTTCAGGAGTCACGAATATCAATATTAATGTGGCTCCTGGTAAATGCGTCCTAGAAGCAGCTGGGGACTGTAGCTGGGGACTGGTGTAGAATCCAAACAGGCAAGGAATGAGCCCGATTCTGCTTCTAACCTGCTGTGCAACCTCAGGGAGCTCACTCAGCCTCTCTGAGCTTCAGTGTTCTTACCCGAGTAGAGGATCAGCGGCACAACCCAGGAGGGCTGGGGCGTCCGAGGCTTTGGCAAGGCCCGTCTCACTCACACAGTCTTGTGGTTCTAGAGGCTTTAGGACCAGGGATCTGTTGCCATGTTACTGTGTGTGTGTGTGTGTGTGTGTGTGTGTGTGTTTTCATTTACTAATTGTGAAATACAAATACCACAGAAGCTACCAACTTAACCTTTATAAAGTGTGTGGCCCGGTGGCATTAAGTAGAGTGACGCTGTTGTGCAACTGACACGACCATCCGCCTCCAGAACCCTATTCATCTTGCCAGACTGATTCTGTCCCCATGAAACACTAAGTCCCCATTCCCCCCACTCCCAGCCCCTAGCAGCCACCATTGTACTTCTGTCCCTATGAATTGGACTCTTCTAGGTTCCTCGTATAAATGGAATCTGACAGTATTTGTTCCTTGGGGACTGGCTTGTTTCACTTAGCGTAACGCCTTTGAGAGTCGTTCATATTGTAGCAGGTGTCGAAGTTTCTTTCCTTTTGAAGGTTGTGTATGAACCTGGGTGCACAGGTCTCTCTTCAAGACTTTGCCTTCAATTCTTTTGGGTAATACTCGGGTTTGGATTTGTTGGATTGTAGGTCTATTCTATTTTCTGTTTGGCAGGAATCATACTGTTTTCTGTAGCAGCGTATAAGATTCCGATTTTTCCGCATCCTCACCAAGACTAGTTTTCTTCTTCTCCTCCTCCTCTTCCTCCCCCTGCTCCTTCTTCCTCCTCCTCCTCCTTTTCCTTCTCTTCCTCCTTCCTCTTCCTCCTTCTCCCCAACCCCTCCCCTCCTCCTCCTCCTTCTCCTTCTTCTCCTCCTCCTCCTCCTTTTTCTTCTCCTCCTCCTTCTTCTCCCCCTCCTCCTCCCCCTCCTGCTCCTCCTCCTCCTCCTTCTTCTTCTTCATCATCTTCTCCTCCTCCTCCTCCTCCTCCTCCTCCTTCTTCTCATTCCCCTCCTCCTCCTTCTCCTCCCTTTAATAGTAGTCATCCTAATTGGTGAGGGTGGTTTCTCACATGTGGTTTTAATTTACATTTCCCCGATTTTAGCCATGTCAATGATCTTTTCAAATTCTTATTGGCCATTTGTATGTCTTTTTTGGAGGAATGTCTATTCAAGTTCTTTGGCCATTTTACAGTCTTGTTGATGACATGGTTTGGATATTAACCCTTTGCTGGGTATATGATTTGCAAATATTTTTCCCATTTCATGGATTACCTTTTTACTCTATTAATTGTTTTTTGGTCCACAGAAGCTTAAAACTTTGATGTATAATGCCACGTTTTGAGGTTGCTCAGAGGAGCAAAGTGGCAATAATCAAATTCCAATTAATTCTGCCCAACACAGAACTCCATACCCAATTTCTCACCAGTCCCTCCACTAGTGGTTCTCCTGCAGGGAAGGGACTAGATTCCATGAGACAAAAATATATAAAACCAGCCCTGTTTGTGGAGCATCACTGCACATCAGAGAATAGTGACAGCTGTGGCTTCAGGTTAGACTGGGGCAAATTTGGAGAGGCCACAGTCTACCTCTGAGCCTTAAATTGCTCATCCGAAACAGAAATAACTCCCACCTTGAAGGAGCCAATGCATGTGTGCAAACTCAGGATCTGGGCCCCGTGGGCCTTGAAGTTTCCATTTATAGCATCCACAGGACAGAAGCTTTGGGGCAGCTGAGAGAAACTGGCCACTTCCTTGACATATTCTCCAAGAGGTCAAGGGCTTTCTTCCACACTCCTGTCCTTCAGTCGCCTGTGACCGTTCAAGTTTATCCATATCATCCACGTGCTTTCTCCCCTCAGGGTCAAGGAGACTGATGCTCGTGTTGTCCTCAGCCTCTCTTGAACTTCAGCCTCCCCATTCCCCACCTTTTATCTCTGAGTGTGAGGAACAAATCTGTTCTCTCTCTTTGCATGTCATAATTTGATCCCCCCACGGTCCTCAGCTAAGGAGGTTCGCTAAATAAACATTGGTGATACACTGAGGGAGACAAGGTTTGGTTTTCGGTCCTGGAGATGGATAGGAGGGTGGCCCATGAGGGCATCTCTTGCCAAAGCAGGAGGGAGCTAGGGAGATCCTGGATACAGGATCTGTCTTCGCCATCATCATCGCCACCATCATCATCATCATCTCCACCATCACCACCCTCGTATCCATCATTATTATCATGTCCACTATAATAGAGTTTGACTCCAATTTTTATGTTGGACCACTGACAGCTTGAGGTTCACGCCTCCTCTTTCTCCTTTTTGTCTCTCATCTGGACAAACTGGTAGGGAGGCCCATGCTGCCTCCTTTGACCATGGCAAGTAGTTCAAATCAAGAAAACCACGTCCCAGGCATGAAAACTCTCACCCTGGCCTCACTCCTACTCACAGTGAAAACCAGAGCCACTCACTCCTCTCTTTACACGATGGACAGCTTGGGTACAAGCCCCGCTCTCTCCAGAACCCTCCTTATGTGGGTAATAAATCTTTCCGTGGGTGTGTGTGTGACATCATTAGACTCAACATCCAAACCAATTGTGTCTGTGTATACACATGTGTTCGATCCTGCCCTCCACGGGACGATCATGAGGCAGTGACCATCATCACCACCACCGTCATCACCATCATCACTGGTTTACCCAAGTGTTCTGTGCTGAGCACAGCACTTTACGAGGATCATCTCACTTAGCTCTCATGGCAATCCCATGAGATGGGGACAGCTTGCATTCTCATTTGATAAGAAAACGGAGTCATAGAGAGGCTAAGTCACTTGCCCAAGGTCACAGGGTAAGTCACGCCCACCTTCTTAACCAATGTACTGTCTCCAGGGTGAGAAAGTTCTTCTCTGTGTCTAACTGCTCACTCTCCTGCTGCAGCCCCAGTCCGGTTCCTCCTTCTGACTTCAGAGGAGTCCGTGGGCAGAATCCAGCCAAGGATTCCAGGGCTCCCTTTGGTGAAACTTCCCCTCACCTCTTCTCCTCTAACACTCTTTCCTAGGGGACTCGTCCACTCTCGAGATTTCAATTCTCACTTTCCTGTTGCTGATTCCCAGACTCTTCACACCCAGGACTCTGCCTGCTGCCAGGCCTTCCAACAACGGTCACGTGGACGCCTGCCCTGAGCTCCGGTGTTTTGCCGGTTTGTCACCGATGCTTCCGGCAGCGCTGCAAGGTGGGCCTGACCCCCACCCCGTCCCCCACTTACAGATGGGAAGCTGGGGCCCCGCGAGGGGGACTAGAGCCCAGTCAGGGCCACTGGCATCTGGGTTCAGAGCCTGCGCCCTCCCTGCACCTGCCGTCATCCTACCCACCTACCCACCTACTGGGCTCTGTCCCCCGGATCACTAACGTCGCCGAGCACTGGCTCCGGGCACCTGGAAGGGCACGCGGTGGGCTAACTCCCTCAGTCCCCACGCACCTTCTGGGCGGGGCCATCAGGGTCTACGGATGAGGTGTCACCCAGCACCGACCACCAGATGTCACCTCAACTGCTGACTCTGGCACCTGTGCTCTTGACCCTGAGCTTCAATGATGCACCTGCTGTGTCCTCTTCTCAGAGTGGCCTCCACCTGCCCCACGGTGTTTCCATCAGGGAAAGTACGCTCTTGGTTCAAGGGCCACACCAAGTGTCACCTGCTCTGGGAAGCCTTCCCTGATCTCTGCTCCCAGAGCCCCATCCCGGGGCAGAGTCCCTCTGTGAAAGCATCAGTCTCCCCCTTGCTTAGGGTGCATCCATATGTCCTTCTCCCCCTCTAGACAATGGTCGCCAAGGAGTGGTTCATGGTGACATCAATCAGCCCTGATGGGGGAATCTCCTTGTGTAATAGACACTGCACTGCCCCAGGGAGGGGCTGGTTGGGGGTCTGTGGAAAGTGGGGAGAGTAAACACTGAGCTGCCTCCAGCTGGGTTATGGCAGGGCCTGGGGGATGTAAGTGATCTCCTGAGATCTCTTTCAATGTGGGGTTTACGATTCTATTATTTCTGCCAAGTGCCCGTTCGAGAGGAGCTGTGTGGGAGATATGGTTGGGGGTGGTGTGGAGGAGAGGGCTGGGGGTGGGTGGGGAGAGAAGGGTTGGGAGTGGGGGGGAGCGGGGGCTGCAGAGTTGGTGGGGGGGACCTGGGAGGAGCACCGATGTCAGGCTGCAGCCGCCAAGCCAGGCTGGGCTATTCTGGAACCGGGGCAGGCAGACGGCCACCCACCCGTCTGCACCAGGGAGGCTGGGGATGAGCGGGGCGCCTCCGTGCCCTGCGGGCTGGCCCAGAGCTCAGGTCTCACAGCTGGGGGGTGGGGGACTGCTCTTGGGAACAGCTGGCGGGACCTGGCAGGGAGGCCCCAGGTGGAATCAGGCCTCAAGGCCCAGACCCCAACCCTGACTTGCGGTCTGCCGAGCTCTTTGATGTGTCCCCTTCAGCACTTGCCACACAGCATGGTCAGAGGGGAGGGGACCAGGCCCATGAGGTGATGCCAGCCACGTCCGGAAGGTCATGCACCAGGAGGGTTGAGCATGACAGCGCTGGCCCGGAAGAGCCGCCTTGGGGTGTCTCCCACACGAGGAGCTGTGTCCCCAGGGTCGAGAACAGCCCAGGCCAGCGGGAAGGTGGTGACCACACAGCCCCGAGGAGGACCTGAGCACGCGTGGATTCTGGTCTGTGGGTGAGCGCCCCCCCTCAGGACCCAGGATGCCCCTGTCACCACGAGTGAGTGGCACGCACAGCATCCACGAGTCCCGGCGAGGGCCTGTCCCCCAGCTCCGCGTGGCTCTGCAACCCAGCCGGCTAATCCTCCTCGGCTGCCTAGTCCAGAGGCAGCTGGAGTTTTCCAGTTATGGGCTCTTGCTCGTCCCTCCTCTTTCCAGAGGATGTGGGCCTTCTGTCCTGGGGGAGGCCGGGGGAGGATGCTCGGCGGCTGCAGATCGGAGGCAGCCGGAAAGCGGGAGCCGTGCCGGGATGGAGAGCAGAGAAGCGGGAGGGAAATAAACAGCGTTTGACCCACATATTAACTGACTGGCCCTTGGATGGATTTTCAAGTCCTTGCTGAGACTTCTGGGGTGGGGAGGGCAGCGGAGTGAGGTCAGGGGCTTTGCGGGCGTGACTGCCCGGCCCTCACCAGCCTCCTGCAGCCCAGTGGGGAAGGCCCAGGCTTCTGCTGGGAGCATTTATTGAGTGCCTATTGAGCGCCATGCCCTGCACATACACTGGAACGCCAGGGAGGCCAGGCCCCGTCCTCACGGAGTACACGTGGCTGGGTATTTTCCACGCCCCCTTCCACTGCCCAGCTCCTACCGAGTGGACCCCACGCAGGCCTCCCTCTCTCCGTGTTCCTGCCCGGAATGTGGATACCGGGGGCAACGCTGTGTCCTGGAAAGAGCACGGATTTGGGAGAGCAGAGTTCTGTTTCTGGCTCTTCTGTCAAGGTGTTGTGCGAGCTCAGGCAGTCGCTTCACCTCTCTGGGTTTGAGCTCCCTCATCAATAAACTGAGAGACAGCTGCCCGTGCGTTGGCCCTATGTCCCCCTAGTGCCGACTTCACTTCTCCCTCAGAAAGGAGCCTGGCGACACGTGACCCCTCGTCTTCCTCTCATCCTAACTTAGAGCCGTCAGTTACGAGGGGGTAAGGGAACTCCTAAGTCACTCCGGTGTGCCGCAGAGCAAGAGTGCCTCCTGTTCCCTGCCTGGGCCTGGGAATGACCGCGGGCCAGGGAGACGGGGGTTCCTGCAGAGCGACCGGGGCCCCCAGTGACGCGAGTGCCCCTGACACTCGCCAAGTGCAAAGCTCGAGCCTGGACTGGGGGCCGGTACAGAGTGTAGCTGGGGATACGGGACCCAAAGCCATCCTGGAGAGGGCAGAGGAGGGGGTCTGGGTGGGGGGCACAGTGGAATGGGTTCCCAGCCCTGCCACCCTGTAGCCTCCCTCTAGAGACTCACGTCACCCACCAGATTGGTGGTAGAGTGTGCCAGCCTCTGAGGGGCTCCGGGAGGGCACCCAGTGAGAGCTCGTGCTGGACATCCCCGGAGGGGGCCCCTTGGGCCCGAAGCCCGTCTGAGCCCCTGACCTCGTCCCCAATACTTTGCTCTATGAGAAGCAGGAAAGATAATGCCTCTTCACTGGTAAATGTCAATATTGCCACAACGCCAGTGGCCGCGGCCGCCTTGGAACAGGAGTTGCCACCAGCACGGAGAGGCGGGGGTCTTGAGTGGCAAACTTCAAGGAGACTCCTGAGTCCTGAGTTTCCAGGCCCTCTTGGGGTCCCCTGAGACCCAAGAATGTGGATGCCAGGTGGAGGCAGTGTGGGGCTCTACAAGGGTGGGGACCAGGAGGAGCTGCTTCCGGCCTCTCTGCCTCCTCCTCGAGCCATTGGACAGATGCTTAGTGTGCACCTGTTATGCGCCAGGCCCCGAGCTGGGTGCGGTCAGCAAAGCTGCAAAGGAAACAGCCCCCATCCCCGCAGGCCTGGGAACGATAGCCCATGACGGCCGTGATCCCGACACAACACGGAAGCGTGGGCGACTGCAGCTGGGATCAGGGCTCCAGAGGACGGGTCATGGCGCTATGGGGTTGCTGACGAGAGACAGAGGGTCAGGATGCTGACTTTTTGCCTGCATCCTCCCCTCCATTGTCACCACGGCCACCATCGCCGTTGGTATTATCAGCATCGCTGTCCTTGTCGTCGTCGCCGTCACCGCCATCACAACCCCCGCTGTCCTCCTGGTCACCATCACTGCCACCACCACCACCATCACAGCTCACCCCACTGAGCCCTGCTGGGTGCCAGGTTTGTGCTACGAAGAGCTTTGTGGCAAGACTTCATTACCCGCCTTCCCAACAACCCCAGAGACAGATACTATTCGTCTTCCCTCACCAAAGAGGAGAGCCAACTTGGGAATGTGAGAGACTTTCCCAGGGTCCCTATGAAGAAGCGACGGGCTGGGGCACCTGGGTGGCTCAGTCAGTTAAGGTCCGACTGTTGATCTCCGCTCAGGTCACGATCCCAGGGTTTGTGGGTTTGAGCCCCGCTCCGGGGGCTCCGCACTGACAGCAGGAGGCCCGCTCGGGATTCTGTCTCTCTCTGCCCCTCCACTTCTCATTCTCCCTCTCTCTCTCTCTCACTCTCCTTCTGAAAATAAGTAAATAAACTAAAAAAAAAACAAACAAAAAAGAGAAAGGATGGATTCAGGTCTCCACACGCCAGCACAGATCTCCCTCCCCCATGATGGACCTCCCGGGACCTCCCTGTGGGGGTCCACGAAGGTCAACCACCTCAGGAGGAGTGTTGGGGATGGGGACTCAGATTGTGGGCTCACAGCCCAGCTCCACGGGGCCTGGCTGAGCCCTGGGGAAGTTTCTCAGCTTGGGCGTGTGGGTGAACGAGATGGCACTCAGCATGTCCCCAGTCCGCTGTGAGCACTCAGTTGGGAGTCCTTGCCTGCACTGGGGCCTGGCCTCTGGCTTCACCTCCTGTTTCCTTCCCTGTAAGCAACCACCTAGCCTGATCACAGCTGAGGCTCCATCCGGAACCTTCCCTTCACCTCCACCTTGGACACATCCCTGGGGTTCCCCTCAGGGCCATCATCCAGCTGCCTCTGGCTATTCGAGATGACGCTCCCATCCTAGACCCAGACCCGGGGCTTCACCAAGTGGTTTCTTCCATTTGGTCCCTCACCCCCTCCATGGGAGATCAGCTGACAGCCTCCTTCTCAGGCTCTCCCAGCCCAGCACTTCTGGCCAGAGTGATGGGTGGGCCCTTTCTCCTGCCCTCTTCATAAATAATGGCACCGTTACTGTGGGTCCTTGTCTGTGGTCATAATATTTTACGCTCCACTCCCCTACTGAATGGCTCCTACTACTTTGAGCAGATAAAAATGGACACGGCCGAGACAGGGCAGAGAAAATCAATAAGTAATAAAAGTTAACCTGAGAGTAAACGTGTTATCTCAATCACAGAAAGAGCCAAGAAGGTGTCTGAGTTATGAGATGAGCCCAGGGACACACCCCAGAAGCCGGGGGATGATGCAGCTTCGGGTGTGTGGGAGGGAGGCGGGGAACAGACTCAGAGGCTCCGGCCACAGCCCACTCGATCCAGGGGCTCCACAGGGGCTCCTCACAAGCCACAGCAGCGATGGAAGGAACTCGCCTCCACGCGCCTCTCGCGCCTCTCGCGATGTGCTCCTACGTCTGTTCAACAGAGGCATTTACTGAGCACCTACTGTATGCCGAGCCCTGGGATCCGACCATCTGGGTTCACATCTCATTTCTTCCACCTGCCAGCTGTGTGTCCCATGGCAGGTGACTTAACCTCTCTGTGCCCCAGTTTTTCCATTGGCACAAAGAAGCGTGTTAATATTTATCTTTCAGGAATGTGAGAGAAATGGAGGGGGCCAGTGGCTACAAACTGCTAAGATTGATGCCTGGCCCGGGGTAGGCTCTTGATAAATGTAGCAAAATTTTCCCATTGTATGAGGCCCCTCGCTGAACAAGACAGACTCAGTCCCTCCTCTCACGGAGCAGAACTTTAAGGTAGGGACTGTCAATTCTGTTCTAACAGGCGACGATACTGCGCCTCGAGAACCTTGGAAAGGTTGGACAGGCTGTCTTGTTCAGGTCACCTGGCTAGTCAGTGGCAGAGAAGAGACCCGAGTCCAGATCTGTCTGTATCTGTTACAATTGGGCCAGTAACAGAGACCCTGGCTAGCAGCAGCTGGAAAAAACAGCAGCTTATTTTTTTTTCGCCTGAAATAAGGTCCAGATGTGGGTGACTGCTGGCCCCAGTTCAGCTTTCCGTGATGGTGCAGGGGACGCAGCTTCCTTCCCCTCTACTGCCTTCAGCACATGTGGCCTCTGGTCTGGATTTGTAGCCTCATGGTCACAAAGTGGTTGCCGCAGCTCCGGACGTCACGTCCGGACGGCAGGCAGGACGAGGGGTTTGGGCAAAAAAGGTAGGGGATTTCTACCAACTGAGTCTGTCCCTTTTATTCAGGAAAAGAAGTCTTCCCCAGAACTCATCTAAGAGGGATTTGCTTCTGCTTCATTGGGTGGGGCGTAGTGACTCCGGGACAAATCGGTGGCCAAGGAGAGGAGATCCCACGGCTGACTGAGTCAAAACCACTCCCCGAAGGTGAGGAAGAGGAGATCCCGGCCACTGCTGCACAGATGGAGGCACTGATGAGTGATGAGTGGCGTCAGATGCACAGTGTAACTTCTGGAACACGTTGTGCCCCTGCCCTCCGACAGCCTGATGTTCTCCACCCCCGCCGGTGCACTGGAGCCCCTGACCGGGACAAGTCTGAAGCCGGCTTCTGGGGCTGCCGGGGCGAGCGAGGAGGTAGATGGACAAACGGGCCGTGCCATTCTGGGTGGTCATTTGTATGGTGAGGTGGGCATGTGCATTTTAGAAAAATCATAATGGTGCTATGTGGAGGGTGGACTGGGGGGCAGGGGGTAGGGAGGGTGGGCTGGGCAGCAGGTGGTTAGGGGGTGGGGTGAGGGGCAGGTGGGGGGAGGGGGGGGCTGGGCAGCAGGTGGAGCCTGGACCAGCGAGGAGGCTCTCGTGTCGGTCGAGGCTGGATGTGAGGGTTCCCTGCACCGCTGTGGGAACATCGAGGTGAAGAAGCTTCCCGTCAGAGACACCCCGGTGGTCGCTTAGATGCGGACGGGGGGAAGGTGCCGAGAGAGGGTGGTGGGTGACATAATGGAGACCTTGGGCCCGGGCCACTGGGTGGGTGCTCGGTGACACGTAGAAACGTGAGTCACTCGAAGCGGCGTGATCCCAGTCCGTGTCCCGACAGGTCCAAGGTAGAAAGACAGACCCTGTAGAAAGACAGGCTGGGGTAGGGCCTGTCTGTCCCCTGGGGGATGAAATCAGAGCAAAGTCAGCCCTCAATTCCCTTGACACCCTGTCTGCAGCTCTGACCACCGACGTCCCCGCCCCCCACCTCCCACATTACCCCCGGCTGTCACACCCCTAAGTCCTCCAGCACAGATCAGATGACCTCGCAGAGCAGTGGGCCAGCCAGGCACAGAACTGAGCGCGTGTCACGCGTTACCTCGTCTCAGCGAGACTTGGCAAGGTTTCCAGGGTAACTTACGCCGTCGTTGTGCAAACCACGGGGTTACCTTTCGGCCTTGATTTCCAGCTGTGTCTTTCTGTGACCGCACGAGGTAAGACGTTTTTAAAGAGCCGTCACAGGCCATCTCTCGTTCTCTTGCTTGGCTTCGGATGGAGGATAAGCCCCAAGTGTGTCATTTTCTTTCTGTACCCGCCGCAGCTCGGTCAGAGGCGGCCATCACGCCCCGCCCTTCTGGTCACCGGTGTCAGTACCGACGGTCAAGTACAGCGGCCCCCTGGACTCCTAAAGCTGTGCCTTCAACGGACATTTCTTTTTTTTTTTTTTTTTTTTTTATTTTTTCAATGTTTATTTATTTTTGGGACAGAGAGAGACAGAGCATGAATGGGGGAGGGGCAGAGAGAG
Organism: Leopardus geoffroyi; assembly: GCF_018350155.1. Taxonomy (NCBI): domain Eukaryota; kingdom Metazoa; phylum Chordata; class Mammalia; order Carnivora; family Felidae; genus Leopardus; species Leopardus geoffroyi. The sequence goes on from NC_059328.1 coordinate 22,466,503, forward strand.
AGGGAGACACAGAATCGGAAACAGGCTCCAGGCTCTGAGCCATCAGCCCAGAGCCCGACGCGGGGCTCGAACTCCCGGACCGCGAGATCGTGACCTGGCTGAAGTCGGACGCTTAACCGACTGTACCACCCAGGCGCCCCTTCAACGGACATTTCATCCCAGGCAGTCACAGGTGATAATTTAGGTGGTTATGAAGCCACGGCGTGCCATTGATCACCGGTATCTCATTGGCCTGGCAACGAGGTCATCACCTGTGTCCAAGCCTCATCAGTCCGAGGGCCCAGCCCCGAATCCCAACTCTCAGGGTGTATCTCTCAGAAACACCCCCCGTGCTCAGTGCTACACCATTCGAGGTCCCTTCAGGAAAACAGAATCTCCAACCAGCCCACACAGAGAGGACGGTCCGCAGAGACACGGGTCGTGAAGGGTTGTCGGGGCCGATGGAGCAGGAAGGGAAGGGAAGGGCCCCCAGGGCTTCGGGACTCGGCACGCTGCCGCCTGGGGCTGGGGAACCCGGGACGAACCCTACACCTGCTGTGGCCTCCGGTGGAGCTGAGCGCCACGGCCGCGGAGATCCCCGAGTCCCCGCTGCTGCTGGAGCCACAGGCCGCTGCTGAAAGGACGAGAGAGGCAGGAACAGATTCCTTACCTCTGCCTTCCCGGTCCTGGGCCAGCACCTCTCATCGTCCGAACCTGGCTGGAACCGGCAGTCAAGAGAGGCAGGGACACGTGACTTGCGGGTCCGGCATCGCACAGACAGTGGCCACCGAGCAGAGAGCCGAGACGACTGGACAAAGGACCAGCACATCGAGACTTGACTTTTGTACCAGCCAAATCCGTTCTGTGGCTTCCTGCTGGGTCCTGAGAGGGGGACGCTGAGACTCAGTTTCCCCATGAATAAAGTAGGGATAATAACAGCCCCTGGCAAGGTTTTTGGAGCATTGCGTTAAGTCAAGCACGTAGAAGAGCCTAACGAAAGGTACGGCCAAGGGAATAAGGTCGAGGGCCTTGTAATAGCGTTGTGTGGTGGGTGACCCCCGGCCGCTTCCTTGCCTCAGTGAGCTATGTGGCTGTGAATGACCTCTCAAACGACATGGACCCTTTGGGGTCGGAAGGAGCAAAAGATAGAGTTCTGGCTCTTCGGTAACTTTTTCAGAATGGGTATGGTGAGGAGTGGAGGGTAAGGGGCAAATGGGCCCCGTCTGGGAGGTCTGGCAGCAGAAGGTAGGACCCCAGCCCACCTAGGAGGCGAGGACAGAGATGTTGGGGACAGCTCCTCTCCTAAGGCTGGGGCCCCAGGTGAGGGGGAGGGTGGGGCCGAGAGTGAGGAGAGGGGGGCAGTCCCTCCTGCAGGTGGAGCCCAAGCAGCGGCCAAGGCCAAGTGGGCAGTTGGGGTCAGTTCTGGCCCTCGGGGCAGGGGGTGGGGCAGCCTTCTCAGGGCATCACTTAGTGCTGACACTTGCACCCAGGACTCAGGAGCTCCGCTGTGGGGCCCGGGTGCCTGCAAGTCCCATTGAGGCAGAGAGCCCGGATATCAGCGCCCCGGAAGGGATGTTCATTCAGCAGCAGTGTGCTGCAGGTGCTGGGGCACAGAACTGAGGAGGATGCCGCCGTGACGCCCTTTCCTGAGGTCCGAGGGGTCCAGGCAGAGGGCGGTGAGCAGGGGAAGGGATGGAGGCAGAGCAGGGCTCACCTGGGGGTAGGTGGGGACTCGGCCTGGCCTTGCAGCAGCGGTCACCAGATCCTGTCCTGCTGAAAGCCCAGGTCTGTCTCATCCCCCAGGCCAGGCCACAGACTAGGAGATTCGGGGACCTGGGATAAGTCATCACAGCGCAGCCCTGCCAGGCCAGGGGACAGCCAGGGGCCCGATGGTCTGTGGCAGGAAAATTAATTAACAAGTTGCATCGGGGGCTCACGGGAGAGCACGCATGGCCAGGTTGCAGACAGGCCTGAGTCTATCACGTGGCATCAGTCATGCAGAGAATCATCAGCCCCACTGGTGACAATGACAGAGGCAGGTGGGGCAAAAGAAGAAGCAAGGCTGGGAAAGAACACAGCCTGGGCTTCAAACCCCGGCTCGGCCACTTACCGTATAAGGTGGATGCGAAGTTTCACCTCCCTGAGCCTCAGTGTCCCCCTCTGAAACACGGGGGCAATAATTCAGCTGATCTCACGGGCTTGCACTGAGGATGATACTGAACAGTTTACTCCGAGTCCCTTCCCGCTAACTGGCTTTGCACCATTCCCTTCCCTCTGCTGGGAACGTTCAAACGCTTCTCCATCTGGTGAACCTTTCTCCATCCGTCAAAACCCAGGGCAGCTGTCCTCGCCTTTAATGATATTTACTGCTGGTGCCTGTGACTTCTCTTCCGCTTCTGCACTAACAGAATCCTGGCTTTTCCTGGGGAACGCTCTGTCCTCCAAACTCAGTTCTCGTGGTCCTGGAGGGGCTACTCAGCACCCTCAGGCTCTCTTTAAGTGCCTTATATGAGTCAACATGTTTAAAAAAAAAAAAAACTTTATTTATTTTTGAGAGCGAGCGAGAGAGAGCGGCTGTGCACCGACAGCGTGGGGCCCGATGTGAGGCTCGAACCCATGAACTGCGAGATCACGACCTGAGCCGAAGTCGGACGCTCAGGTCCCTGAGCCACCCAGGCGCCCCTGTGAGTCAACGCATTTAATTATCATAAAAAATGGTGATGAACATCAATATTTCTTACCACGGGAAGGGGGGTAGCAGGATCTCATCTGGATAAACCACAGTGATGGATATTTATGCTGAGGGCTGACAGTCAGAGCCCCCGGTGGGAAGCGCATTCGCTCTGGGCAGTTCACACACAGAGGCTTTCATGCCGGGGCTGCTTGTGGAGGTGACGGCGGGGTGAAGGGAGCAAGCGGGGAGGGCAGGCACCCCAAGAGCGGCGGCACCGGGCAGCTGTCAGCACCCGCGGATGAGGGGACGAGGACAGGGAGCACTGTTCCTGGAGCCCCGTGAGCGCTGGGGCCGTGGAGGGGCCGCCCCGGGAGCGGTGGTCGCAGGGAGGGCGCGGGCACTCAGGCTGTGGCCGCAGCAGGGAGGAGAGACCCTGACCTCCCTCTCCTCCCCCTGCCCGGGCTCCTGGGGGCCTCCGGCTGGTCCGAGACCCAGAAAGCCCGTCTGCCAGGAACCCCCCCAGTGCGGCGCATGGGGGTGGGCTTCCTCCGGGCACAGAGCAGGAGGGCGCGGGTGGAAATGGGTCAGGGAAGGGGACTAGTGCGGCGAAGTGCCAGGCATGGAATATTCCTGACCGGGTTAACGGTGTTACTTGGGTGTCTTGTAGGGATGTTAGATTCTTTGTATTTTGATGTCATTTTTTTTTTTTCAACGTTTATTTATTTTTGGGACAGAGAGAGACAGAGCATGAACGGGGGAGGGCAGAGAGAGAGGGAGACACAGAATCGGAAACAGGCTCCAGGCTCTGAGCCATCAGCCCAGAGCCCGACGCGGGGCTCGAACTCACGGACCGCGAGATCGTGACCTGGCTGAAGTCGGACGCTTAACCGACTGCGCCACCCAGGCGCCCCTTTGATGTCATTTTTTGCAGCAAGAATGAACCACTTGAAAACAGTGAAGCTTTTTATTTTAAGTGATCAGAAGGAGGAAGCTGGGGAGCCATAGAGAAACCCTGTGATGCCTCCACAGTCGGGGCCAGAGTGTGGGTGAGGCACAGGTGAACCTGACTTCATGGCCCCCCTGGGAAACGGAGTCTCAAACGCTCACGGTGGCTTGGCAGGTGCGATCATGCTGCAGGGACAAGTGGGAGGGAGCCCTGCGTGGCCTCGAGCAGGTCCCGCTCCTCTGGGCCTCAGTTTCCTTGTGACCAGAGACTAATGACTCTGAACCTGTTTATCATGGGGAAGAGAGAACAGACACACGGCCCCAGAAAGTGCTTGGGGTGCTTCCGGGGTTATTTGAGCCTAATGGTAAAGGCTCAGAGTCAGCGTTCTTTGGGACAGGCCAGAGTCGAGGGCTAGGGCTACTGAATCGGTCTGGGAAGGGCAAGGGACGCCCCCGGGGCAGCAAGGAGGAGCCTGGCAGCTGGAGGTGATGCAGAGACCGGGACTGGGGCTGAGGCAGAGTACCCCCTGCCCTTACTTGGATGCGTGATCCCTGAGCCTCAGTTTCCCCGGCTATAAAACAAAGGGGTTGCACAGATAATCCCCGTGGTCCGGTCTAACTCTGTGTCCACATCGGGTGGGGAATCTGGCAACAGGTGAAACTCAGGGACAGAGGTTTCCATCGGTGCCCTCGTCACCAGGAAAAGCCATCTCAGGTCTCACTCACTGCCAACGGCGTGAAGAGCTTTGGTCGCTTCCGTTCACTAAGTACTGTGATCGTACCCAATTCATGGCTAAGGAAACGGAGGCGCAGAGAAACCAGATGGTTTGCGCAAGACGAAGCCACTGAGGGACCAAGCTGGCAGGGACTGGAATTAGGAGCGCCTGACTCCAGAGCTCATGACGTCATTTGTGCATGGCGTCTGCTCCTGTTTGTTTGTGTGACTTGCGTCGGGTCTCAGCAGAGTCCCACCCGCCGACAGCAGGGACCACTTCCAAGCCCGTCACGATCCGGTGGAAGAAACTGAGGCAGAGAGCGGAAAGGCCACGACACACAGCCCTGCCTGCCTGTGTGGCCCCCACCCTCAGCCACATCCTTCTGCAAAGACAAAATGCCCATTGGTACGGGACCTTGTTGAACAGAATGAATGCAGAGCTTTGGACAAGTGTTGAGACAGGCAAGGGAGCCAGGTAATCTGGTTACTTGTGTCGAAATATTGCTTGATGTCGCTCGGTGATCTCTCGGTGAGGGGACAGATTGTCCTGCATATTGTCAGTGGGGGGTGGGGACAGAAGAGAGGGAGGTATGGAGAAGCAGAGACAGACTTGTCCCTCTGAGAGGGACAGACTTGCATGGCAGGACGTGGTGAGTATTGAACCAAGCTGCTTTTTGTGGGACTCGAATGTCCGAGAGAACTTTGGAAACATAAGCAGAGGCAGAAACCACTGGAAGGTCTCTGCACTGGTGTTCCCAGAGCGTGGGGACAAATTCCGTCAGCCGATCACAGTCTGGCCCCCGCCTGCCTTGTGGGTGTCAGGGATAGGGTTTGGGACTCGTCTCTGCACATCTCTTCCTGTCAGAGACAGTCTCTGGGTCACCTGGCATCCCACACAGCCTGGCTTGTGCCGGCTCTGAGGGCAGCGAATGGCCGGGTCCCAGAGACAGATGGAGGAGTCGGAGAAACAGACTCAGGCAACAGCGTGATTACGAGCCATCACCGCCCTGCCCGTGTTTCCTGAGCACTTGCTGTGTGTCAGGCACCGGGCTTCGTCACGTTACACGCATGACGGTCCCGCCCCAGGACTCCCGGGTCTGCTCAGCCCGGCGTCCCCCGTGCAGAGCACGGAGCAGCGGCTGCAAACATTTCATGTCAGGGAGGCCTGGCGCCACGGCCAGGGCTCACAGGCCAACCTCAGATGTCACTGGTGGCCCCCCAGCCCTCCTCTGCCCTTCCCATGGCCTGCCCCCTCTCTCTTACCCTCTAGGACTATTCCAGATCTCTGTCCCTCTCAAGGTCTGCTTCCAACCCCAGGCCCATCACTAGCTGCCGGTTCCCTTCGCCCCTTCAGGGCCGAGGATGAGAGGCCACGGGGAGCTCACTCCCATTCCCCTCCTCTCTTATCCTCACTCACCTCAGGGGCCCCTGCTGGGAGGCCACACCCTATACCTTCTACCAGATCTCGCTCCTTCCACCCCTGCAGAGGCTCCAGACCACCCCTCTCTCTTCCCAAGTCCTCAGCGTCCTCAGCTCACCGCTTTGCTCCCCTGTGTATAAGCCTTGCAAACCTTCCCCACCCTTGGACCTTCAGCGGGCCCTTCTCCTCCTATCCACTGGCCGCTGCCTTCTTTCCTTATCGGCAGCCCCACTATTTAATTATTTTTATTCATTTATTTATTTTGAGGGGAGCGGCAGGGAGAGAGAGGGAGAGAGAGAATCCCAAGCAGGCTCTGCACTGTTGGCCCAGAGCCCGACGCGGGGCTCAAACTCACAGACTGCGAGATCACGACCTGAGTCGAAGTCGGACGGTTAACCGACTGAGCCACCCAGGAGCCCCAGGTTCTTGTTATCCCTGCATTCCTGTCACCAAGCACAGTGCCTGGGGGAAGACAGATGGTTAATTAAGGGTTTCTTAGGAGAGTGAGAATTTGAACAATTGAATGAATGAATGAGAAATGAGTCTCACAGCAATCCGAGCTCTCTGGCCCAACCCCGAGGGCAATCTGGCCCTCCCAAAGCTGGCCGGGGACAGCAGGCCAACTGTCACAAGGCCCACCCAGTCCTGAAGACCTTTTACCCTGCACTGGGCCCTCTGCGACATGGGCACAGCCCAGGGCATCCTCCTGCCAGGAAATCCTAGGAGCCTCGGGCTCCCAGGGGGAGTTTTCAACTCCGGTAACTACAAGGGAGAGGAGCACAGTGAGACGCTATTAGAATCTGACATAATTCCTAGCAGGTGTCACTTCACAGGGATAGATATGTCTCCGCTGGACTTCAGGTCTCATCCAGAAGCACCCAGAAGAGCCATCTATTTGCAGCCAACGAGAAGGGCACGGAGGAATGATCCTTTCAACAGATCAGCTTATTCGTCCCAAAGGGAGGAACAATTAAAATTGTTGCTGCGGGAACGCAGTGGCTGCTTCCAAGCCCAGAGGGGCCAAAAGGCTTTTCTTCCCTGGCGGGGAGGGGACCCTCTGAGCACAGAGCATTCTGAGCCAGAATGCCTGGGGCCCGCTTGTCCCTCAAGTAATTTTCCAGGGAGACAAAGGCTGCAGAAGGGAGGGGGCGACCCCAGCTTTGCTGCACGTTGCTGGCGGGGCTGGGAATGGGCGTCTGCACGTCTGCACGAGGACACGCCTGGTTTTTCTGAAGGGCGGGGGTGGGGTGGGGGTGCAAATCGTGCTGAAATCCAAGAGCCATCCTGGACTGGTTCACGGGGTCCTGCCTGACATTGAGCTAGAAGAGGCTCTGGCCCAGGAAGCAGGGAAGCTGGAATCTGGTGTCGGCTCTGCCGCTCCCTTGCTGTGTGACTTTGGGTTGGTCTATCCCTTCTTTATAAGATGACGCGATCTCTAAGGGGACTTCCGGCCCCCAAAGTCTAGAACAGTCTCGGTCTCCACGTCTTTCTTTTTTTTTTTTTTTTCTTTTTTCAACGTTTTTTTTTTTTTTTTTTTTGGGACAGAGAGAGACAGAGCATGAACGGGGGAGGGGCAGAGAGAGAGGGAGACACAGAATCGGAAACAGGCTCCAGGCTCTGAGCCATCAGCCCAGAGCCTGACGCGGGGCTCGAACTCACGGACCGCGAGATCGTGACCTGGCTGAAGTCGGACGCTTAACCGACTGCGCCACCCAGGCGCCCCGGTCTCCACGTCTTTCAAGTGGGTATGATGTTCTGCCTCCCAGGGTGCTGTGAGGGGGGCTCCGGAAGTAGCTCCTGGGGGCAGCTGTCTGAAGGTAGAGCCTGGAACAGCGTTACCATCACTTGCACACCTGGAGCCAGGCGGTATGGAGGGGAGAGCTGGATCCACATGTGAGCGCTAGACAGAGTAAAGGGGACAGTGTCACTCCCCTCCAGGATGGAAGTTCTAATACTGGGAAGGGGTGTCCCTGGGGGGGGGGTCCCTGAGGCCGGGTCCCCCCTCACCGTTTCTACCTGCCAGACGGAGTCTCCTATCTCAACCTTCAAGTCCAAGGGCCTTGGCGGTGTTGGGCTATGAGCGAGGAGCATTGTGGGGAGGGCAGGTAGGAGGAGGGAGTGGGGGAAGAGGAGAGGAGAGGGATAGGCTTCTTGCTTTGGTGCAAAACATCAAAAGCGTGGGTCCTAGGAGACACCTGAGATCAGAGGCCGTCTCCATCGCTCACTAGCTGCGTGAGTAGGGGGAAATTCCTCGGTTTTCACATCTGTAAATCGGGACTGACGATGGCACATCTCTCATGGGGCTGACGCTGGCAAGGTGCTCGTACCGTGCTCCGCCCCGTGGCAGGGGCGAGGCGGGAGTCAGGGCTGTCAATCTACAAAGGGACGCGTCTTCAGGCTACCACAGCCGTCCTGCTGACAGAGAGGACAGGAAGGCAAGTGCATGCCTTCTTAGAGGGGAAACACGCAGTTGCCCAAGCGGGGAGAGAGAGAGAGAGAGAGAGAGAGAGATCGATCCCGGTCGTACACGAGGAGTGCAGTTAACGTTGACTAGGTAAGAGCAGGAAAGCTTTGCATCTGCCCGACAGCAATTACAGGAGGGTCGAGAACAGTTACGGATTCACATGCTCTTGGCGATTGTGATTCTTATCCCGCAAAGCTGAAGGCAAGTTTCATTCCAACGGTTCAAGCAGGAAGCAGGGTCAGCCGTGATCAGATGACTGTCACACGCGTACAGTGTGTAAATGTTAGTGAGACGGGAGGGGGGGTGACAGGGCACTGACCGTGTGCAGCCACCCTGGGCACCCGCGGGGGTCAGCATTCAATGTCAAATGAGGTGCGGCAGGTGGAACAGCAGCCCCCACGTCCCGCAGGAGGCAGGTGCGGTCCAGCTGTCCAAAGCCAAGGCTCTGACCACTCTTCAGAGTTGGCCAACACTGTGTCTTTGTGCCAGGCCCAGGAGATTGGGGGACAGGGCGGCCGGGAACGAGGGGTACAGACAGCTGGGGCGAGGGCACCTTCCACGCAGTCCTGATGGACTGGAAAGTCATATAACCAGGAAACCGGGTCTGTAAGGCCAGAAAGCAAGAAAATGTAAAAAACATTTTTCCAGAGTAATACCCTTAGATCATGGAATGTCCTGGCTGGAAAAGATGACCCCCCCCCCCCCCCCCCCCCCCCGTCTAGGGGTCATCTGGTACAGCATCCTTATTTTATTTTATTTTTTTTAGTTTGTTTATTTTTTAAGAGAGAGAGTGCAAGAGAGAGTGAGAGAGAGCAGGGAAGGTACAGAGAGAGAGGGAGACAGAGGATCCGAAGCAGGCTCTGCGCTGACAGCAGAGAGCCCAAGGCGGGTCTCGAACTCACAAACCGTGATATCATGTCCCCGAGCCAAAGTCAGACGCCCAACTGACTGAGCCACCCAGGCGCCCCTTACTTTAAAGCTGAGAAACTGTCACGCTGGTTCCCGGAGAACCTTCTCCAAGAAGGCAGGTTCTGTCTCCAGGGCCAAACTGGGATCAGTTTTAAAAAGCAGGGGTGGGGGAAGGGGGGGGGGGGGCGCCTAGGTGGCTCAGTCAGTTAAGCGTCTGGCTCTTGACTTCGGCTCGGGTCCTGATCTCACAGCTTGTACGTTCGAGCCTCTCTCAAAATCAATTAACAAACTCAAGAATAATTTAAGAAAGCAATGTTGGCTGCCTGCCCGTCTCTGCCCTCTCCTTGGACGAACGACTCCACCCCACCCCCACTACCTGCTGTGCCCGACGTGCTGCTCTTTGGGGCCCCTGGCACCTCCAACGGGACTGCACCTCCTGTGTTCGTGTGGCTCTGGCCCCTGCCTCCCTCACCAAGGGCATCCTCGAGGGTTCCCGGGGCAACTGTGAAAGGCAGCCTTGGCCGCCCCCAGGGAGTTACAGTCCAGCAGGGACCCCCGGTTCATTCCTTTGTGAACCAAAAGTGGGGGCTTTGGTAGTATGTTCCCAGGGAAGGGCAGAGAGCAGGACGGATGCCCCGCGGGGTCTGAGAACGAGGGAAGGGCCCCACACGTAGTGAGTTACGTGCCAGGCGATAGGGTAGACGGTGTTCGTGCGTCATTCCGTACGATGCAGCCCGTTTCACAAACGAAGGATGGGGTTCGGAGACGCTGGGCCACTCGCCTGAGAGCACACAGCTCGTACGTGCGGAGAGCACACACCCTTTTCCACCACTTCCCTGCTCTGAAAAGCTGGCCTGCGATTTGGCTGTGGAAGGCATACAGCCTGGCTCCTCGGGGCTCAGCGACCCTGCCCTTCCCACCTCCATGTGACAAGGTCACCGAGTGAGGGGCAGGACCCCGCGCGGCCACGGAGAAGAGCCCACCCTGACATGCTCGTATTCTTGCCTGGGATTTTAGCACTGCTGGGTCGGGAAGATTCCTCTAGAAACTGAACCCTGCCCCCAGTCCAGCATCATCAGATCAGTCGGGGGGACAGGTGATAGGGACGATAGGGACCTTTCCCCCGTGCACTCTATTAGGTCTAGGGCTCAGTAATCATTTGACTACTCCTTGGTCTTCCGGCAAATTACCTAACCTCTGACCCCTCTTACCCTCCTTGAAGTCAGGTCGTGGAAGACAGACAGCAGCAAACCGCGGTCCCTAACCAGCTTCTGAAACCTTTCTCGTCCTCCTCTCCCCCATCCGTTCCCCTGGGAATCTCAGAATCGAGTGAACGGGGACCCACGCTCTGGACGTAGGCTCTGACCCAAGCTAAGCTGGCCCAATAGCCCCGTCCTGGGATTTTGGAGGTGGACGCGAAAAGGTTCAGACCCTTCTCTGTCTTTCGTATGCCTGGGGGCCAAGGGCGGCCCTGTTCTTGCCGGTGGGCCGAGGCCCAGAGAGCGCTTCTCTGGGGGGACAAAACAAGAAAAGCCAAAGCTTCTCAGAGAGAAACAGCGATGCGGGCAAAGGAGAGCATTCTCTGGGTTTGCCTCTCGGCCGGCCCCCGGACACCCGGACCACTGCAACAAATCCGCGTTTTTGCTCCTGGAAACCGGAAGGGCCGAAGATAAGTAGAGATGTTCTTTGTAAAATGTCGGAACGGCAGACCGCGGTCCCGAGCGGGGCAGGGGCTGCCTCGTGCCCACCCGCAACCAAAACCACGGTGTGATGTGTCAGGCCCACGCTCTTTCCTGCAGCCCCTCCTGCTTCTGGTATTACTTCTCACGAGAACATCCTCCCACCTCTGAAAACTTCCTGCTTAACCTCTGATGGTACTCGGATGCCACTTCCTCCGGGTCATCTTCCAGGATTGGCCTGGCAGAGTTAATGCCAGTGTCCTGCCCACGAGTGCCCCACGTGACAGATGTCCTTCAGACACTTGACCTGGAGGCTCTGAGCTCGGGGTAGAGAGCACCTTGGCTGCCAGAGACCGTTGCGCAGGTGGAGGACGAAAACAGAGGTGCCGCCCTGGGTGCGGTGCTCCGTGGGCCTGTCTCACCCCCTGGCGTGCGGCCCTATACTCTGGGCCTCTGCCTCAGGGTCCCCAGGAGTCCCCAGCTCCCCAATGCCTGGGCCCTGAGCCCCTGGGCCAAGCACTCAGGACAAACCTCACCCATGCTGGATTCCTCTCTCCCTCCCTTCCTCTTCTGGGAGGACCAGAGAGCTGCCTCCCCCTGCCTGCTCGCGCTCAGGTCCTACTCGGCCCACCTCCTGTCCTCCCATCTCCCTGCAGGCAAGAATCTGAACCCGGGGCCAAGGCGACAATTTCCCCAGGTCCAGCCGTGGAGTCTCGGACTTCCGCTCCTTCCCAATCAACTGCCCTGAACGTGGCCTAGAAGCTAGCTCGACTCCCAGTGAGCCTGTAAATGAATGAACGAAGGCATGGGTGGGTGATTGAATGTCCCCAGACGGATCTTCCTGGCATTTTCAGCCCCAGGAGGCCACTGAACCTCCAGTCTAGCCCCCCCCCCCCCCCCCCGACTCTCCACGCTATTGCCTCCTGCCTCCGGCCAGTCTAGACAGGAGCCCGCCCCTCCCACCTGCCTCTCCCTCTCCTGGCGGTTCCGGAACAGGCCTGCCCCTGCAGGCTTGACCACCAGCTCCTTCTTCCTGGAATGCTTCTCCTCTCCTGCCCCTCCCCTCACTCTCCACGGTACCGATGGAGCCCCTTTGACAACACAAATCCTTGGCATGACAACCCGGCTTACGCCTGTCCCATGGCCCCTACTGGCCTCGGATAGACCACCAGGCTTTGGGACAGCCTGCATGGTCCCACGTGACCCGGTCCTTGTGGATTTTCCGTCTCTCTCCGGGCGCGGCGGCAGCCTATTCCTGGGATGTCCCAAGCTCCTTTCTGCCTCAGGGCCACTTGCACAGGCAGTTGCTGCCGTCAGGAAAGCCCTTCCCCTTCCTTTGCGCCTGACCGGCTTCTTCGGACTTGTCTGGTCCCAGTTCGAATGCTGCCTCAGGGAATCGGTTCTCTCGACTACTGTCTCATTCTTTCCCTTATTTGTGCGTGCCCCAGTTTCAATGTATGTAATCATCTGTTTGATTGTCTAGTTACCTCTGCCCCCTCCCGAGAATAGAAGCCCCGTGAGGGCAGGGAGCCTCCTGTTCTCCGTGCCTGGCACAAACTCGAACCCACGCCAAGGTACTGAATGAGGGAGGGAATGAACCAACAAGTTGAAGGTCCTCAGGCAGGGCCCCGGAGCGAGACAGAGACCTGGAGGCAGCGTTCCCTGGAGGGCATGACAGGAGCCTTCTCCTCCAAATGCCCATGACCCCTTGAGTGAGGAGGGAGGTCAGCGGGGTTGCAGTCATTGCGGGGACACGTTCAGGAACCCTCGTCCCATCTCAGGCCAGTATTTAATTCCACTCGGACCCACTCATCCCTTCTCCCAGGAGGATCACAACATTTTGACGTCACCAGGGGCCTGAAGATGCCAGGCTAACAACGTGGGCGCTGGGTGGGTGTCAGACAAGAGCCCTGCCCCTCAACGCCTTTAAAGGCGATCACCCAGTGGGGGAGGGGCTGTTTTGTCCTCAGTGCGGAGGGTAGGACGTGCCCCGTGCTGGGGGAGGGGGGGAGACCCCAGGAGGTCCTTGGTCTTTGGGAACCTAGAGGCACCACCCATGCCAGCCCACCCGTCTCCTCACGGGAGCTCACGGTGGCGCTCAACACGTGATTGGCCCAACAGAGGAGTTCATCTGATTGGCCCAGCTGACTGGAAGCGGCTACTGATTGGTTCCCGCTGTCATTTGCCTGCGTGATAAATACCCGCCTCCCCAGTCCTGGGATATTCGAAGGCATCCACCTTTGTGCCGCTCATTTGTACTGCCTGGACCCCACCAGGCAGCCTAGCACAGACCATAGCCCTTGAGAGCGTCGGGGGCATGTGACTCTTCCAGAATCCAGTGGCACGGTGGTGGGGGTTGGGTCCCCCACTCAAGTTCCGCCCCCCCACCTCCACCCCGAATTTCTTTCTCTTCCCACGACCAAAGAGAAAGCTGAAGAAACTCACTGGGAGGTTTTCCTGCTTTTTCCACAAGGCCTGTCCTCCTGAGTTTTTGGAACTGAGCGCCAGCTTGGGGGACCCCGCTCTCCAAGGCACAGGGAAGACTGGCCCTTGGTCGTTCCTCCTCTTCCCACCCCCCGTCCACCCGGCCCTGCCAGAAGCCTCCCACGTGCACGTGGGTGCATCCAAGAGCTTCCACGTGACCTCTGTAAGCCACCCCTTGGCATCCCTCAGGCCTGGGATGCTCACTGCATGATACCATCCACCTTCAAGAGGACAGACCCACGGAAGAGGCCCACTTGGCTCAGAAAGCGGGGCCTTCTGGAGTCCCAGGTACACAAACTGTGAGCCAAAACAGGAGAGAGAGAGAGACCCAGGTTTCAGATAGCCATGCGGATTCCACATCTCATGGGAAGAGGCCGGGCCAGAGTGGGCCAGAATGCCATCCTTTTCAAGTGCAGGGCTGAGGGCAGGGATCTGTCTTGCCCAGCTCCGAGGACGGTATGAAATGTAGCCGCCTGCCCCCCTCCCCCCCTTCACTTTCTAGGCCATCTTCCTGGTTCTGCCACGGAAAGGACACAAGAGGCTGGAGCAAGCCATTAAGAAAGTGAGACCCACAGGCTCAATGCCAAGGCCACATACAAAGGTCAAGAGATAGGACCATAGCTGGACCGTGGAGACTCGAAGATAGTGAGCCAGAAAAGGGGTCTGGGCTCGGGGGGGGGGGGGGGGGGCGGGGGTGTTCAAAATGGAGCCCCACCCCAACCCCTGCCTCCTCCTGAGTCCACCTAGACAGGTAAAGGGGCACAGGTGGCATCTTCCCGGGCTTCCTGAAGGGCAGAGGCAGGGCTGGCAGATCGGGCCAGAACTGCCTCAGCACCCTGAGCGTTGGAGCTTGAAATGGAAGCCATGGGCACCAGTTAGGAGCAGGTACAGACGGACAGACCTACAGCAAAACGGTTTAACCTGCACCATGAGATTGCCTGAATTTACATACACTCGGTGGTATTTCATTTTGCAAATGAGTACGATTTCAAGGGTCCCGATTTCAGGGAGCTCGTGAATTTTATAGATTCATCGTTCTTTCTGGGTCTTTCCCAAGACAGAAGAGTGAAGGAGAGACTTTGTCGTCTAAAGAGAAGGAGGAAGAAAAGCTAACGAGTTGTATAGTGGGAATCGCTTTCTATATATTGTGTCTTAAAGGCTTGGCTCCGTTGTCCCAAATTGGCAGCCACGAGGCCCTCGCTGGTGGGGAGGGAGTGGGGGAGGGTGTGCCCGGCCTGAATTGTTCGTAGAGGTACCAAGCAGGAGGCCGACAGGTCTGTGCTCCCATCATGAAGTGGAAAAGAAAAATCATTTTCCATGATCCTCAGATTTCATGAGCACAGGGAGCCCATTTCTGCAGACGGAGTTGAGGCCAGACCTGCCCTTGTCAAATGCCGGACAGAGAGACACAAGATGGTGGGAGATCAGGAGAGGGACAGCCACGGACCTCCACGTGGGATTCTGGAAAGGACACCCAGAGCGAACGATAGTTGTGGGAATAACAACCCCCCCGTGGATCCGGAACTTCACGGGCTAAAATGTCCCCTCGGACTCCCCAGCTCGGATCATACCTGCTACCTCGGTTGAAGGGCTCTGTGCCCGGCACTCTGAGGATTGTCTCCCCGAATCCCCACCGTGACTCGGAGGGAAGTGCTGTCATGCGTGATTCCCATTTCACAGACGAGGACACTGAGGCTCGGGGAAGGGGAGGGGCTCACCCAGGGTTTCCTAGGCAGGAGGCAGTGGAGCAGGACGCAAGTCCCAGAAGTGGGACTGTGGGGGTTAGGGTTAAATGAGGTAGCCCGTGTGGGTGTACAGGGTAACGTGGAGCTCCATAAATAGGAATGATTGTGCTTTTTCGCTGCTCTAGTTTACGTGACTTCCAGGAACATCCAGCTCCCACCAGTGACGCTCACGCCAGAGTTTGCACTGATGCTAGGATCCAATCAGAGCGGGTTGTAGATCTCGCCTTTCTCTCAGTTCAAGGGGAACAAGATGAGGCGTTGAAATAACCGTCCAGGTGCAACCAGCGCAGAAACCGCAGCTGAACAAAATGAAGGGTGTTCAGTGTCTGATGAGCTGCAATTTGCCTCATTTGTAACCTGTGTCCTACAGTGAATCGAAGGTGCAAACCCTGCCCTGCCTCCTCCCCACCCTTCCCCTACCCCCCACTCCGGTAGGACACGGGTCCTAGACCTTGAGGACTGGGAGCCTGGTGATCTGTGTCCCCGCATTTCCCTGCTCACTGTGGAGAAGGGATGGGGACAGAGTTCTGTAGAAGGGCCAGGACCCTTCCAGAGGTGTTGCTAAGGAGAGACAACAGGGGTGGCTGCCTTGGGGAGGCCAAAGAGAATAGCTCAGAGAGGTCTTGAGTGGAGCGTGCTCTAGGTCGTTGGCAACCACTTGTCCTCAGAGATGGCCTCCAACCCTCACCCTCGAATCATTGGTTCTGAGATTGGGTCTTCAAGGCACTTGGAAGCAATGGGGCCATCCCTCCTCCCCAAGCTCCACTCTCAAATTATCCAGGGATAATGGCCACCAGAGCCAGCCTCCATGAACCAGATCCTTGGCTTTCCACCTGTGGAGTCCACACCCAAGACAATTTGGAGAGGAGCCTAGGCTTTGAAGCAGGGCACCCCTGACTTCAATCACTGGGGAGTGGGCTGTGAGTGGGGCACGTCTCAGGCGGAAGCCAGGGCTCACTCTTAAAATAGAGACGGAGATAGAGGTAGAGGTACCTTAAAATAGAGGTAGAGATCACGGGATGTGTAAACTCCAGCAAGCTGCTCCTTGATGAAATCAAGGTTGGGGTCCTGCCTCTACCTTGACCCAGCTGTGAACCTCAGATGTGTTCCTTCGCCTCTTTGGTCCTCCGTTTCATTGTCTGTAAAATGGGAGTAGTGTTGCAGGGTTGCTGTGTGGATGAAATGTGATGAACATTCGCAGGGGTTCCGCAGAGGGCAGGGTCCATGGTCACCAAGGCAACCATAACTTGAGAGCACCCAGAGCCCTTGGTACAGGTGAAGGGAGAGTTTAGCTTCAATGGGCCCAACAGCAACCTTGCAAATATATGCATCTCATAGGAAACACCTGCGTTACTGGAAAATTGCTGAAGGTACCGATCTCCATAAAAACCCAAGCTTAACATCCTCAGGGTGGTGACAGTAATGCCACACCTGCTCCAGATTACCTGATGGGGCAGAGTGGGTCTTACTGAGGAAAAACACAAACTGCAAAGTAGGTTTTATTTACTGATTTTTATCTGCTTTACTGAAGTATGATTGACTTACAATAAACCACTCATATTTAAAGTGTACAAATTGATAAGTTTTTATTTTATCTTTATTAAAAAGTTTTTAATGTTTATTTATTTTTGAGAGAGAGGGAGAGAGACAGAGTATGAGCCAGGGGAGGGGCAGAGAGAGAGGGAGACACAGAATCCGAAGCAGGCTCCAGGCTCCGAGCTGTCAGCACAGAGCTCGACGCGGGGCTCCAACTCACAGACCGTGAGATCATGACCTGAGCCGAAGTCAGAGTCTTAACTGATTGAGCCACCCAGGTGCTCCTAAAAAATTTTTTTTTTAAATGCTTATTTATTTTTTGAGAGAGAGAGAGAGAGAGAGACAGAGCACAAGCGGTGGAGGGGCAGAGAGAGAGGGAGACACAGAATCCAAAGCAGCCTCCAGGCTCCGAACTGTCATCACAGAGCCCAACATGAGGCTAGAACTTGGGAACCACAAGATCATGACCTGAGCCAAAGTCAGATGCTCAACTGATTGAGCCACCCAGGCACCCTAGATAAGTTTTTAAAAAACATATTTTTATTGAGGTGTAATTGACTTACAACAGACCACAAAAGCATACAGTTGGATAGGTTTTGACAGATTTAAAACACCTATAAATTAATCACCACAATCAAGATCATGAATTTAACCATCATCTCCCCCTCTTCCTTTCCTTCTACCTCTTTGTAACCCTCCCTCATGCCAACCTCCCCACACACGGACCCCCAGGCAACCACTCATCTGCTTGTTGTTACTGTAGATTATATAGAATTATATGTAAATAGAACCATACAGAATGTCCTCTTTTTGGTCTGGTTTCTTTCAATCTGCATAATTATGATGTGATTTATCCATATTGTAGTGTGCATCAGTAATTCATTCAGTTTTTAAAGTTGCAGCTCATTTTAAAGAATAAACTCTTCATTTTAGAATAGTTTTAGAATTACAGAGAATTTGTGAAAATAGTACGGAGAGTTCCCATATACTTCCTACCCAGTTTCCTTTATTTTCAATTTTTTTTTAATTTGAAAGAGAGAGAGAGAGAGCATGAGTGGGGGAGAGAGGCAGAGGGAGAGAGAATCTTACAGGCTCTGTGCTCGGTGCAGAGCCAGACTTGGGACCCAATCACCATGAGATCATGACCTGAGCTGAAATCAAGAGTTGAAAATTCAACTGACCCAGGTTCCCCCTCTGTTTTTTAAAACCAACCTTTTGGGGCGCCTGGGTGGCGCAGTCGGTTAAGCGTCCGACTTCAGCCAGGTCACGATCTCGCGGTCCGTGAGTTCGAGCCCCGCGTCAGGCTCTGGGCTGATGGCTCAGAGCCTGGAGCCTGTTTCCGATTCTGTGTCTCCCTCTCTCTCTGCCCCTCCCCCGTTCATGCTCTGTCTCTCTCTGTCCCAAAAATAAATAAACGTTGTAAAAAAAAAAAATTTAAAACCAACCTTTCAATCCTCAGATTAACCCTATTTGGTCCTGACGTGTTATCCTTTTTTATATGATCAATGAGATATAATTGCAAACGTTGTTTAGAAATTTGTTTAGGATTTTTGCATCTATGTTCATATGGCAACCAGTCTATGATTTTCTTTCCAATGTTTTTGATTCTGATATCCAGTCAAGGGGTCTCTATCATTTACCTCTATCATTTCCTTCCTCCTGCTTGTTTGAGTTTAATTTGCTGATTTTTCTCTACGTTTGTACTAAAATGTTGTATACTGAATTATATGCCCTCCCAAGTCCATATGGGGTAGCTCTAACCCCCAAAGCGACTATATTCGGAGACAGGGTCTTTAGGAAGGTAATTAAGATAGAATGAAGTCATAAGGATGGGGTCCTTCTCCAACAGGACTGGTATCCTTATAAGGAGAGGGAGAGACACCAAGAGTGTGTGTGCATAGAGAAGAGGCCACATAAGGACACAGCAAGAAGGTGGCCATCTACAAGTCAGGAATAAAAGCCTCACAAGAAACTAACTCTGCCAACATCTCGATCTTGGGTTTCCAGCCTCCGGAACTGTAAGAAAATAGATTTCTGTTGTTTGTGCCACCCAGTCGTGGTATTTTGTCATGACCGCCCGAGCAGATGAATACATGTGTTTAGTGCTGTAAATTTCTCTCTGCATACTGCTCTGCCCCCCAAATTTTGATCTGCCTTATTTTAATTTTCCCTTTATTCAAAAAATATTTTTTTCTACTTCCCTTAAGATTTCCTTTCTGGGGGCGCCTGGGTGGCTCAGTCGGTTAAGCGGCCGACTTCGGCTCAGGTCATGATCTCACGGTCCGTGAGTTCGAGCCCCGCGTCAGGCTCTGGGCTGATGGCTCAGAGCCTGGAGCCTGTTTCAGATTCTGTGTCTCCCTCTCTCTGACCCTCCCCCGTTCATGCTCTGTCTCTTTCTGTCTCAAAAATAAATAAAACCTTAAAAAAAATTAAAAAAAAAAAAAGATTTCCTTTCTGACCTATATATTTTTTTAATTTCCAGATATTTGGTGATTTCCCAGTTATATCTCCATGATTGATTTCTAGTTTAATGCTACTATCATTTGAGAATATAGTTTTTATTATTGCTATTCTTTTCAGTGTGTTTTATGGTCTAGAATATGATTTATACCGACAAAGTTTCCATGTGCACTAGAGAATGTATCCTGCTATCGCTGGGAGGAGGGGTCTAGATATGTCAGCAAGGTAAGTTTGGTTGATAACGTTCTTTAGGTTATCCACATCCTTGCAGATTTTCTGCGTTTTCAATCTATCAGTTATAGACAGAGAAGTGCTGACATTTCCAACTATAACTGTGAACTTGTCTATTTCTCCTTTCGGTTCTGATTTTTCCTTAAATATTTTGAAGCTCTGTTGTTAGGTCCCTACATTTAGGATTGGTGGGTCTTCTTGGAGAATTGTCCCACATATCATTATGTAATGTTCCTCTTTATATCTGATGATATTTCTTGTTCTGAAGTCTATTTTTTCTGATATTAATATAGCCACACCAGCTTTCTTTTAGTTAGTGTTTGCAAGATATATCTTGCTACATCCTTTCACTGTGGAGCACCTGATGTCTTTATGTTTAGAGAGAGTTTATTGTGGACAACATATGGTTCAGTCTTGCTTTTTAAATTCAACCGGAAAATCTCTACATTTTAACTTGTGCGCTTAGTTCCTTAACTTTTATGGTGATTATTGATGTGGCTGGTTTGAAATCTATCATCTTGTTAGCTACTTCCTAATTTGTTCCATCTGCTATTTGTTTCTTTTTTCCTCTTCTGCCTTCTCCTAAGTGAACATTTTTGATAATTTCACTTTATCTCTTCTATTACCTTATTTAAAAAAAATTTAGTGGCTGCCATAGTGTTTATAACATACGTTTCAATTAGTTTGAGAATACCTTACAATAATATACCACTTTATAAATAGTGCAATGACAGGAAAACAGTATATTCCCAATTCCTACCTCTTATCCTTTGTACTATTTTTATCATATATTTCAATTTCACATATGCTATAACCATGTGATATGTTGTTTTTATTTTTATTTAGACAGTTATTTATGTTTCAGGACAATTGAAATAACAAAGAAAATTTATGTCTTGGTTAATTTCATTTATAATACTCTTTATTTGTGTAGTTCTTAGTTTATACTGATAAATTCCTTTCACCTGAAGAACTTACCTAAATACTTCTTAATCAGAGTAGGTCTACCAGAAATAAATTTCTTAAGTTTTTGTTTGTCTTAGAAAAGATTTATTTCTCCATAACTTCTAAAGATATTTTCACTGAGTATAAAATTTGGGGTTGACCTTTTTATATTTTTCCAGCACTTTTAAGTTACCTTTCCATTTTCTTCTTGTTTGCATGTTTTCTGACAAGAAGTCTGCTGTCATTCTTATCTCTTTTCCTCTGTGTGTATAGGTCCTATTTCTTTGGCTCTCTTTAGGATTTTCTCTTCATTTTGGGTTTTTAGCAATTAGTTCGAATTCATTTGCCTATGATTTTGGGGTTTGGAATTGATTCTGTTTGGAATTTTTAATTTTTGGAATTGATTCTGCTTGATGTTCTCTGAGCTCCTTGGACCTGTAGTTTGGTATATGTCATTCATTTTGGAAAATTCTTGGGTATTATTTCTTCAAATATTTCTCTGATCTTTTCTCTCTATTGTCCTTCTGGGATTACAATTACTTGCATATTATACTATTTGATATTGCCCCAGAGTTCTTGGATGCTTTGTTCTGTTTTTTGCCTCCCCTTCCTCCCTTCCTTCCTTCCTTCCTTGTTATCTCTTTTGCTTCAGTTGGATAATTCATCGATTTACTTATGAGTCTCTGATTCTTTTCTCAGCTATTTCAGGTCTACTGATGAGCGCATGGGAGGTATGCCTCATCTTTGTTACTGTGTTTTTGCCTTTTTAGCATTTCCATTTGATACTTTCTTAGAGTTTCCTTCTCTGCTGAAGCTAATCATTTGATCGTACATATCATCAGACTTTTTCATTAGAATCTTTAATATATTAATCATAGTAATTTAAAATTCTCTGATAGTTCCAACATCTGTGTCATATCTAAGTTTGGTTTTGATGATTGTTTTGTATCTTTTTTTGGTAGTTTTCTTTTTTCCTTGCCTTTTCATCTGTCTCATAACTTTTTATTGAATGCTGGAGATCTTTTTTAGGATGATAAATTCTGAGGTAAATGCTTTTTCATGTTTGGAGATATGCATACCTTTTCTTCTGCTAGACTTTTGTGTGGGAGTCGGTGTTAATCTAGTCAGGAGTTGGGCTTAGTTTGAGGTATGTGATTGCTATGGTTATCCTCAGTATGCCCTAGGCTTCAAGTTCATTTAGTGATACCTTGTGTTTAGGGTTTTGGGTGGTTTCTCAGAGGTTAGTTTCCAGTGTCTGCTCCCCATGTCCCTGACTTTGGGTCTTTCCTTTGTGCCACACCATACAGATGATCTTTTAAAGCTCCCCCAGACATTCCATTGTTATTTTTACTCAGTGCTTGCTAGCCAGTGTGGGAGGAGTGTGAGAGGGTATATTTATGATGATGTGATTCATTTTCAGTCTTAGGCAAGTACTATGCCCTTGTGTCTCCAGGTGTGGACTTCACAAGTGTTTCTGCTTCCAACCGTAACCCTGGGCCTGTTTTAAATATGCATTTCTGCCCCTCTCCATGGCTAGGACTTATTTTTATCCTACTTCCTTTCTGAAGTTACAGTGAGAACTGTTTTGTTTCTCTTTGCTCTGCAGAATCAGGCTTATGGTCCTTGGAGGAAATTGGTCTGGGTGGGTTTTTGCAGTAGGAAGCATCCATTCCCCTCTTTGATGCTTTCTCAGGAATATCCTTGGTTTTTTTTCCTCTGAGTGCCTGGGGTTTGCCAAAAAAAAAAACAAAAAGCAAAAAACAAACAAATAAAACCAGAAAAAAACTCTGAAACTTAAAAAATTTTTTTTGTCTGTTTGTTCCTATAGGTTTATATTCTTACATCTATGCAGATATGCTTTCAGACTCCACCTACACCATGGGATATCCTGGGTCTCTGCCTATTGGCCCTCACTGCAGATTTGACTTGCCAGTCTCCATAATTCCTTGTAACAATTCTCTTTCTTGCTACATAAACACATCCCACTGGTTCTGTTTCTCTAGAGAACACTGCCTACCCATGTGTTGGTATTGAGAGTGGTTCTAGAGGAACAGAATCTTAAAGATGAATTATTTTCTGAGTTAATTTTTGGGGTTTCTGGAATGGGCTCTCTAATCTAATTGAAGATGCTAATGACTCTGTAGTCCTAAAGAGAGCACTGATACCCTATGGTGTGATCTGGCAACAGAAATGTGCAAAATATCACCATTGGATAATCCCAGGCAAGCACTTACAAAAAGCAAGGGTCTGAGTGCCCAGGTATAAGATACATTTGAACAGTCTTATTAAAATAAGAAATATAATGAAATTGGATGGTTGCACCTAATGTCACTGGACAAAGTTGGGAAAAGAGAAGAATGAGCTCAGGGATTCTAATTCCCAGCTCAAGTGCCTTATAAATGACATGAGATCTTCTATGTTGCCCTAAAAGAGACTGTCTCCTATGGCCACAGGGCAGAGATTGCTAAGAAACAAATCCAGAATCTCATCCTGCAAGTGGTTGACCTAAAATGCAAATTGAATCCCTAGACTCACAAAGTGGGAGGGAGGGGCTGCCTCCCATGCTTGCAATCTCTCCGTATCCCCAACCCCTTAGAGAAGAAGAGGGGCATGAAGGCTCACCCCAGGGCCTCAGTATGATCTGAGGAGGATGCTGGTAGTCCTGTGGGGTCTTAAGCTCCCATTATGGGACACTGGAGACTAGAGAGAAGCTGACTGGCGCCTGGCTAGATCTGAGTGGGGTGCAGAATGGGAGCTTGATAGGTCTCAGAGTGCTTTTCCTCCTCGTACCTTCGACCTCAGACCTGCTCTGGAAGTTTCTCTGCACCCAGCTCATAAGGGCCCTCAGGGTTTCCCTGCGGCCCCATCCAGTACTGCCTATCCATCACATAGGAGGGTGGCTCAGCTCAGGATTGGTTCAGGTTCCTGGAGCCAGGCAGCCTTGTGGACGTCCACAGTGAATTCTCACTCCACAAGTTGATCTCACGATGGCACCACTGGGGCCAGATGGAGACCTCCTGTCCATCCTTTGGAGGATGGGCAGGTGTCTGCAGAAAACAGCAGGTCCCCAGCCAAGCCAGGTACCAGAGGCCTGAGGGCTGGGCCCTGCCACCTGGGCCTCAGGACCTGAGTCCTCATCACCCACGGTCATGCTCTATCCCCTGATTGGTCACCACACTGTCCCCCATGCTGCTACCCTGGGTGAATACTAACAACTAACCCTCCTGAGCTGTGTGTGCTGAACTCATGGCCCATTGCACTTAATTCTGACAGCTAATGGTCCCGGGCAGGAGGAACCATCATTGTGCCCCTTTCGCAGGGGAGCATAATGAGGCTGGGAGAGGGGAAACTGACAACCCGGAAGTGGGGGACCTGCTGGCCTCCAGGGCCCCTACGGATACACCTCCAGGGACAGACCTGCACCTGTACCCATTACCTACTCCCCACATGGCCTTACACCACTATCAGTCACCAGACCCCATCTCCCACGTCCTGCTTGCATCTGGTCACCCTACCCCTCTCCCTCACTGTGCACACTCGGAAGCACATGCTTATATGCACACACTCAGGTGCATTCATACATTCATAGACACAGGCACACACATGTACACATGCACGCCCGCAGGCACACCTGCTCATATACGTACATGCACAGGTGCGTGCGCACACACACACACACACACACACACACGCGCGCACAGGGCCCTTATCCCACACATGCAGTCACATCCAAATTCATCCCTCACCCACCAGCCTCCTTTTGCCCCTCAAGTGTCTCCTTATAACTCGTGCTTGCAAGTGTGTGATGCAACTTACTGTCAGATTCAAGCTGCAAGGACAGACAAGGCAGAGCTGACTCTCATTCCAATAGTCTATGCAGGAACCCGATTCCTCAGGTGATCATTATAATAATTAAAAATTTGGTTATCAGAATGGCAAGAGGGAGGCACTCACTGCTGGCTACAGGAGCAGAGTGTCTGACACGTTCCGAGGATGGGAGAGGGTGGGGGCAGACGGGAAGCTCCTGGTAAGGAGCCAAGGGAACACGGGGGACCTGAGAGGCAACCCTTATCTGGTTGGGCCACCTTGGCTGGCCCCACGGAGACAAGAAGAGCCAGCAGGGCTGGACCTCCTGTGACCAGGAGATGCTTGTCACGGGAGCTGGATGTTCCCAGAGAACGAGAGCTCACCAGGCTGTGGGGCACGGAAATCAACAGGGCTGCATGGCAGGACCATTGCGGGATGGAGTCACCTGCAGTCGGGGGTCCATCCCGGCCAGGTGCTTCCATGTGCCCCCGAGGGAGTCACTTGTCCACGCTGCGTTGTCGTGGCTCTGAGCAGCTTCACTGACAACTTTCCAGCCGGGTCCTCAGTGCAGCGCAACTTGATGACCCATCCGAGGGAGCTCTGAAGGAGCAGGGCCTTGTCCCCACTGCCTCTTCCTTGTCCTCAGCTCCCAGATCAGGGCCTGGCACCCAGCATGCTCCCAGAAAAAGTTTGTTTAAGGACACAGGGATGTGTAAACGCACGGGACAAATCCATGAAGTGGGCATTCGTCTCCCCTTCGACAGAGGAGGGGACCGACGCTCAGAGACTTGAAGGTCTTGCCTGAAGTCACCTGACTGGTGAGGGGACAGGGATTAGGAAGGGAGGGGTGGTGGTGGGGCTGGGGGAGCAGCATGGGTCCTGGGGACACACAGCCAGAGAGGTCCTGCCTTTAGACAATAAAGCCCATGTTTTTCAGGCTGCAGCCTTTCCTGGGGAAACGAGCCAGTACCCTTGAGGCCCAGTAGAGGTGGCCTTGGGGGAGAAGGGGGGCAGGGAGAGAGCTGCCTCATCGGCATAGAGGCTCTGCCTCCTCCAATCAGCTGGGCTCTGAGGGGCGGGGACGCCAGGGCCTGGCCAATCACCAGGAGGAGGCTGGGCACCGAGGCAGGTGGGGCAGGGCCAGGGAGCTTCCCCACTGGCTTTTCCCTCCTGGACCCCCTTTAGTCCTCCCAGCAGCGCCCCATCCAGAGCAGGAATAATCATCTCCACTGTGCAGATGAGGCAGCTGAGAGAGACCAGAGAGGCCCTGTGACTTCCCCAAGGTCACACAGCCGGTGAGCTGCAGAACCAGAACCGACCCAGGCTCTGCCTCCCAGCCCAGGGTGGCGTCCTATCCCTCTGGCTTCGTCCCTGCTGCCCTGGCCCAGGACCCCGGCCGGACACCCCCACCCCGGGCGTGTCCCCTGTGGCCCCCAGCCCCCTCTTCCCCACCAATCACCTCCACCCAGGGCTTAGTTCAGAGATGCTGCCGACCCCAAGCCCCCTGCCCAGCCTCATCCCTGAGCCCAGACCCTTTGCTCCAGCGGCTCCCGACATGGGGTCAGGGACCCGCAGAATGTCGGGGCTGACAGGGGTCCCAGGAAGGTCCGGTCCATCCCCCTGGGGGACACGTGGGGGCAGTAGTCCCTCACTGGCCGCCCTGTGCCCCCCTCCATCCCACAAGCCCCCCAGGGCCTGACTAGGGGCTCTGCTCTTCTCCCTGCGATTCTCCCCCAGCTTCCTGCCTCACTTCCCCGCAGCACAGGCTGCAGATCCAGGTCTAAGGTTTGATTTACAAACTTCCTGGGGAGGGAGGGTGGCTGCAGGGCCGGGTGATTTACTGTGCCAGGAAGTGTTTGCTTCTCATGAAGGATCTTCTCGGCCCCTCCTCACTGAAGGCTGGGATTTACTGAGGCTTCCCTCTCCCAGGGGCGGCCCCGGTGGCTTTGGGGCAGCAACAGAGGTAGGGGAGCCAAGGGGAGCCCCACGCAGTGAAGAGCAGACCTAGATCGTGGTTGGGGGAAGCAGAGGGACTTAGGGGTCACCGGGTTTGAATCCCTGCCCCACTGTGGACACACTGGGTGACCTCTGGCAGATCATTTAACCTCTGTGGGCCTCGATTTCCTCATCTGCAAACTGGGAACTGTGACATCTGTTCTACAAAGTGAGGAGGCTTAGATGGGAAGTCCCGGAAAAGGGACCCTTCGTTCAGTTACGGTAACCAGTGTGAGTTCTTCCCTCCGGCCCCGTTGAGTCTCCCCTGACTGTTTCACCTCCTCTAGGTCTCCCTCCTGGGTTTCCTCCAAGTCCTCTGCCCTTCACCGGCACTTCTGCTCCCAGGGGTTGTGGGTCTCATGCCTCTTGCGGGTTTAGCCTCCGCTGCAGCTGGCAGGAAAGGGGTCTCTGGAGGCCAACGTTCTGCTTGATCTCAGGGGGCATCAGAATTCTTTAATGTGTCTGATTTCTGGGAAGGCGGGAGGGACCGGTGGGGGCTCTGGCTGGGCAGCTGTCCCAGGATCGGGCGGTGGGGGGGGAGGGGGGGCAGGGCTGGGCTCGGAACCTTGCAGGGAGGGAGTGGGAAGAGTCGAGACTGGGCCCGAGCACCCCAGTGAGCTCCACGGCTTCCTCCATAGCCTGACCAGCAGCGGAGGAACAGCCCCCGCAAGACCGTTCTGGAGAAACAGGGCTCTGCAGTCCAGAACCTGCCAGAACCTGCCAGAACCCATGAGCATCTGAAACCCAGGGCTGGCTCTGCACCAACCCCAGCAGCAAATCCCTGGGTCCCCCGAGCCTCTGGCTTCTCACCTGTCGAGTGGGAGCGGTGGTCCCTCCCTTATTAGGGGTTGTGGCGAGGGCTCAGCCTGGAGACTAAAGCCTCCTCACGGTGCCCGACACGTAGTGGGTCCTCCGCGGAGGACAGCTGTGACTATGTGGAACCACGGTTTCGAAGCTTGAAGGAAAGTCAGGTGCGAGCTGTGGACGCGGGAGCCGACTGCTGGATTCTGTCGCTGACCGGGTGGCACCCGTGTCACGACTTGAAGAAGAAACCTAAGCTTTCTGTGCCTTGATCTGCTATCTGTGAAGTGGGGTGATAACTGTAGCTCCCTCACAGGGTGGTCGTGGGGGGGGGTCCCTGAGATAACACACGTAACGGGCAAGAATGGGGCGGCGCCCAGGAGGCCCCGATGGTCAGCTTCGTTACGGTTGTTTGTTCCTGGCCCCTCCAGACCTCTGCATGCAGCCTTTGTGACCCTGGGGTCTGCTAACAGAGCTCATGGTTTCCTCTGGGTCCGCCCTGCCCTCCTCCTGCTCCAACTTCTGACCCAACACCACCATCTCTCTCTCACACACACACACACACACACACACACACACACCTCTCCTGGCCCCTGACTTAGGGGTGGAGGGCCACCTCTGGTTCATTCCTATTGACAAGGTACAAGGAGGCCTCTCCCTGCCTCTCCGCCCCCCCCCCACCCCCCACAGCAGCCTGGGCACAGGGCAAGGGGCTCCTGGGCTGTGTCACCCCTCCCTGCCCCAAGCTGCCCCTGCCCCATCTTTTCTGGAACTTGGACTCTATCAGCCCCATTTGGAGCCGCTTAAAGTGGGGTAGGCTTATGACTGTCACTCTCTACTGTCCTCCAAATTTGCTGCAGGACCCTCCACGTTTGTCACTGATGGATGATCATTGCAGGCCAGATCCACCCACCCACAGACAGGTGGGACTTTTGCCTACAAGGTAGGTTTTATTTTCTTGTCTGTCTTATAAAAGTAAAGAATCTAACGATTTCACATAAAAGTAACATCAGAGAAGCCAACATCCTGGGCCTGCGTTTCATCCAGTGACAGTCACTGGTGCAGCAGCCCCTGGTCACGGACCCGGCTCTTCATCATTCCCACTGTCACGCGTGTCACTTACTCGGTCCCTGGCGGTATCTGAGCTTGTGACTGTGCTGCAGAGACCCCAGCCTGCCCTGTGTACAGATGGGTAAACTGAGCCCAAGGAGGCGTAGCACGTCCTGTGTCCACCCTGACTGTCACTTACCTGAGGGAGAGATCGTTTGTCGGTTTTAGGCACTGCTGTATCCCCAAACCCAGAGCAGTGCCTGGCATGTAGCAGGGGCTCAGTAACTATTTGCTGTGCATTAACATCCCTGAATGTCCCTCGGCAAGTTTTAGGCAGAGCCACGGCTGAAGTCGATTCCAGCCCAGCTGCTCTTTGCCTGAGATGATCAGATCCCAAGACTGGCTCCTCCCTCCCCCACGTACGTGTGTGGCCTCCTGGCCTCACACGACCCTCATGCACAGGCACACGCTCGTTGCCTCAACCCAGATGCTCTCAAAGCCCGACCCAAGTTAACCTGGAGAGGAAGATCAGCCTTTGGCCGACACCGCCAATCACCGCTCTGATATTCGAGCGTTCGGATCACTTTGTGGCATCACCGAAATAAAACGCAGACCTCCTCTATTACACGGGCTGTCCTTCTAAACTGCAGGTGGCAGAGAGCAGGAGGGAGGGTTTGGTGTGGGCAGACCCGGGTTCAAGCTCTGAATCCGCTGAGTCCCGTCTGCGTGGCCTTGGAAATGCCAGCTTTCTGGGCCTCAGTTTTCTCCCATATAAAACGGAGATAATGATAACTGATTCATCCGGTTGCTGCGAGGGGTAAGTGAAATAATCCAGGTGAAACAGCCGGTCCGGTGCCCGGCTCCGCCTGGTTAATGCTGCTGTTGTTGCTATAACACCGCTCATCTGTGACGCGGTGAGGAGAGACACGATGGACCGGCGCTCATTGGAATGCTTTCCCATGATGCTTTTCAAACGATTTCTTTGTCATCACGATCCCAAGTAATAAAATAGCGGTCCTCGGGTGCCAGGCCAGAGCTGGTCTGCAGATGGTTCCTGGTACAGGGATGAATGTGGGCACCCCTTGCGATGACCACCCCTAGGAGTTTTGGACCCTGGTCAAAGCCAGTGGGATTTCTGACACTCCCACTGAGGGGGATGCTTGTGATAAAGGGGGCAATGCCAGCACCCGCCTCACCTTCCCTTCCCCTACCGCCCTCCCCGAGTCGGAACCGGGCTCCACTCCCGACTACTCACCCCTAAACCCCAGGCGCTAGTAGCTGAGGTTCGTTGCTCTCTTTCTTCCCGACGAATACACAATCGCCTCCTAGGATGGGCAGATGACGATTGTAATAAAACTGGTTCATTACATCCCTCTACACAGCGCCGTTTAATGAACATGCAGCCAGCGGCACCAAGGCCTCTGAGCCAAATGCAAATGAAACATGTTCCACGGTATCATTTAATTAGCTGGGAGTGGGGGTGGGGAGAGAGGAGATAGTATGGGACACAGGCTGCAGAACAGGAGACAGTGAGAGCAGTGATGTCAGGGAGGGACAGAGAGAGAGGGAGGAAGGGAGGTAGGAGGGGATGGGCAAGGAAACAGGGCAGGGCGGAGGGGGATATGGGACCATGTTTTGTATTCGGCTCTCCAAATCACCCACCCATGGAAGACTGAGTGGGGCAGCCTCATTCTTCCCATTGGACAAGTGAGGACACCGGGTCCTATTCTGTGTGTTGTCATGGGCACTGGGGACCTCGCAATGGTTGAAACGGACAAGGTACCTGCTTCCGTGGTGTTCACAGTCTGGTAGAGGAGGTGCTGGCCGGGCTTGGCTTGGTGCTTCTGTGATTATGATGACAAAGACATTGGGCAAATAATCACACCAATGTGAGTACAAGTAAGCTGCGGGATTGTTGTGTGATAGTTGCATGCTTATGGTAAGAAGGTTGGGTAGCCTCTTTAGAGGGTGGGCTCTGAAAAGCGCCTCCCGGGTTCCAATCCTGGCCCGGCCGCATCCTGGCTGCGACACCTCGGGCAAATTGCCTGACCTTACTGGCCCTCAATTCCTCATCTAGAAAACTGAGCTCATAAAGTAACTACCTATTAGGATTCTCCTGAAATTAAATGTGTTAATAAATGCAAAAGACCCAGAACCAGTAGCTGATACATAGCAAGTGCTCAGTGTACGTTAGCTATTACTGTAGTAAGACCTAAAACGGAAAAGAAAAAGATTGAAGGGTCCTGGTTTTGATCGTAAGTCAGAGAGGTCCTCCATGAATAAGTGTCATGTAAGCTGAGACCTGAGGCAATGAGCAGAAATCAGTCATAGGAATGGAGAATAAAAGCTGGGGGCACCTAGTTTCTTATTTTTTTATTTTTTACTCTCCCTTGTCAGCATCTTTTGTCTCTTCTTCACTTAACACACCCCTAATTTTGGGGGGAGGGCAACAATGCCCCCCTTTGCTTTCAGTCCACATAAGTGGGGCTGACCCCAAGCTCTTGTTCCACGGTTAGCCCTCCATGCAGGCCTGGCTAACTAGTGAATTCTACTCCTGGTCACTCCTGGTTCAGAGGTGGGCAAATGATTCAAGCCAGGCCAGCAAGAGAAAATACCAGAAACTTTTGCTTAAACTATCAACAGAGAAGTGTGATAAACCTGCATGAGGGGTGCCTGGGTGGCTCCGTCAGTTAAGCGTCCAACTTCGGCCCAGGTCATGATCTCACGGTTCTTGGGTTGGAGCCCCGCATCGGGCTCTGTGCTGATGGCTCAGAGCCTGGAGCCTGCTTCGGATTCTGTGTCTCCCTCTCTCTCTCTGCCCCTCCCCTGCTCACGCTCTGTCTCTCCCTCCTTCAAAAATAAACGTTAAAAAAAATGAAAAAGAAAAAAAACTTGCATGATATAAGTTTGGAGCTACCTGTGGCCATCTCCCACCTGGAGGGTAGAACCCTGCTGAAAGTGAAGCCAATGCAGCAACAGGAAACCCAGTGAAGAGAGGGAAAGAGAAGGTCCTGACAATATCATTTGACTCCCTGGATCCCGCTGTACCTGAATCAGACTCTTCAAGTGACAGAACCAGTTAAACTCCCCCCCCCCCACTTCCTGCTTATATTTCACTTTTTATTTATTTAAATCAGATCGAGTCAGGTTTCTGTCCTTTGCAACGGAGAGAATCGTATGTGATGGTGCACATTCTTGTCAAAGGGAGCAGCATGTGACAGGGTCCCCCAGGAGAATCATGGTCTATGAAAGAATGTCAACGTGGCAGAAACATGGTGAGCAAGTAGGAGGTGATGACTGTCTTCATATATGAGTTCAGAAGGTCCAAGGAGCTTGAGCATAAACTGGAAAAAGCTGGGAGGTTCAATGTTGGATTGAGAGACTAGGCATGCCCAAAGCAAAGACATCTAATTCCTTTCATTTTTTTTTTTTTTTCTCAACGTTTATTTATTTTTGGGACAGAGAGAGACAGAGCATGAACGGGGGAGGGGCAGAGAGAGAGGGAGACACAGAATCAGAAACAGGCTCCAGGCTCTGAGCCATCAGCCCAGAGCCAGACGCGGGGCTCGAACTCATGGACCGCGAGATCGTGACCTGGCTGAAGTTGGACGCTTAACCGACTGCACCACCCAGGCACCCCCATCTAATTCCTTTCAACAGCTGCCTCTCCTGGCCTTCCCACAGGCCTCCCTTCTCGTTTAGCCCAGTATCGTGGGCTGTGCCGACAGCTCAGAGCTGGACACAGGGCTTGAATTCATGAACCGTGAGATCATGACCTGAGTCGAAGTCAGATGCCCAACTGACTGAGCCGCCCAGGCACCCCTCTAACCACATGTATTTACAAGAAGTCTCGTTTTCATAGGGGAGTGGTGTCTCCAGTTCTATATTTGTCTAGAGTAACATAGCTCATTGAAACCAGTTTATATCAGGATCCTGGCTTGGCATTTCTTGTTCCATCAAATATCTTGCTGTGGACTGAATGTTTCTGTCCCCCTGTACCTTTCAAATTCATATATTGAAACCCTAACCCTCATTCGATGGTATTCGGAGGTGAGGCATGGTGAAGTGATTGGATCATCGAGGGTAGAGCCTCATGATGGGATTACAATCCTTACCAAATGATACAGGAGAGAGCTTGCCTCCTTTCTCTGCTCTTTGCCACACGAGGATCCAGTGAGAAGTCAGCCAGCCACAAGCCAGGAAGTGGGCTCTCACCAGACACCAGATGTGCTAATGCCTTGATCTTGGATTTCCCAGCCTCCAGCATTGGGAGAAATAAATGGTTCTTGTTTAAGCCATACAGTCAATGGTATTGTCAAAGCAGCCTGAGCTGAGTAAGACCTACCCCCGTGTCTCTCCTCAAAAATACCCAATCCCCCAACAATGTTGTCAGAGCCCTGGGGACATGAATGCCTTCCCCTCCCCGTTACTGTACATAGAAAAGCTCTTGGGGGTTATAATAACAATAATAATAGCAAAGTTTTATTTATTTTTTTTTTATTTATTATTTTTTTTTATTTATTTTTCAACGTTTTTATTTATTTTTGGGACAGAGAGAGACAGAGCATGAACGGGGGAGGGGCAGAGAGAGAGGGAGACACAGAATCGGAAGCAGGCTCCAGGCTCTGAGCCATCAGCCCAGAGCCTGACGCGGGGCTCGAACTCACGGGCCGCGAGATCGTGACCTGGCTGAAGTCGGACGCTTAACCGACTGCGCCACCCAGGCGCCCCTATAATAGCAAAGTTTTAAAGCACATACCATGTACTGGTCTCTGTGTTGAGTTCTTTTGTTCTCATCATTTCTGTTAACCCTATACAGTAAGTGATCTTATTATCGTCATTTGCCCGATAGCAGCCAAAGCACAGAGAGAGGTGAAGAGGTAAGGCCAAGTTTACACAACTAGCGAAGGGGGGTAGTCTGACTCCAGAATCTGTGGCCCCATTTCTAATCACAACATATACTTTGCA
Source organism: Leopardus geoffroyi (assembly GCF_018350155.1). Classification (NCBI taxonomy): domain Eukaryota; kingdom Metazoa; phylum Chordata; class Mammalia; order Carnivora; family Felidae; genus Leopardus; species Leopardus geoffroyi. Next base: position 22,499,310 of record NC_059328.1, read on the forward strand.
AGAGCAAATTGCCTTGAGCCCTCAGAGAACTCCACCTGAAGACCAAAGGCCTCGGAGTTCTCCGTGGTGCTGAAATGCGGCCCTGTACCTCTCTGGCTCATCTCCACGTTTGCCTTCCTGGAGCCTGACCCTCTTGGTTCCGCCTCCTCCTAGTAACACCCCATGGTCCAACCTGACATCAGGTTACCCCTTTTCCCCTGAGCTGCCTCAGCTGAGCCCTGGACCAGCAGTACTGTAGTGAGGCTACGTCTCTATTGGCCTTTTCTCCTAACCCAATCTCATCCCCGAATTTAAAAGAAGAGATAGCACAGTTCCTGCCTTCAAGGAGCTACAGTCAATGTGGAAAGATAAGACAGGCAAGGGGCATATTAGGTAAGGCCTCGAAGTCTTGGCACAGTGTACAAGGTCCTGCAGAATCCACTCCAGTGTCATCCATTGCCTCTCACATCACCTGTGTGCCTGCGGCTCTCTGGACACAGGACACATCACTCACCTCTGGGACTACTCACATGCTTCTCTGTCTAACCTGTAAGACAGGAGTGTAGACTTAAACACCAGTGCTATCACTGAGTGAGTCTGGAAGGGGGCAGGGGCAAGGTCAGGGCCTTAGGAGCTTTGTTGAAGGATTTTGATTTTTCTCCTGAAGGCCGTGTGGGGTCATTGACAAATTTTGAGTGGGGCTTGACATGGAGACAAGGCTGGAGACCAGGAGACCGTAGAGGAGGCCGTTGGAAGGTTCAGATGAGAAATGACAGTGGCTGACCAAATAGAGAGGACATCGCTTTCATTATATGTCCCACCCTATTTCCCTCCCAGAACCCATCACGCTCCAAATATGACAGCAAATACAAGATGCTCTGGCACAGAGGATAAAGCTTAAGGTGCAGGCATTGATGAGGAGTCTAAGGGGTTGGGCCGGAGCCATCCAGTCTGCTGCTACAGGTCAGGGCTGATCCAGGGCTCAGGCAGTGAGCCTGCCAGTGCGGTCAAGTGGCCTCAGCAGTGGGGAGGGGGAGGGACAGCTTGCTGAGGCTATGAGGGCAGTGTCCGACGGGCTCTGATGGCGACCTTCATCCATTAAGATGCCTTGGATGAGTTGGGGCAGAGGGCCAGGCGCCAGTCCCTCCTGAATCTCTGAATTCCATGGCCAGAGTTTAGGTTTCCCGGAATTGTCCCCAACTCCACCATCTTGTTGGTGGTGTAAAAGCTAGTGATTTAGGACATACAGTTAGAAAGAGAGATGAGTAAGAGTTCATCTGGGAGGCCAGCTCATGGCTCCGCAGGCCAGCTTTGGGGTCCTACACCTCCCTGGATCCCACCCCACTGCCACACTGCTGGGGATGGTGCAGCCGTGATCCCGCACCCAGGGGCCTCCTGTGGGAGACTCCAGTCCGGGCTCTGGGCTGCCTCAGGCTACCCCTGCCCTTGAGGAGCCCCTGGGCTAGAGGAGTAGGGGAGTGGGGAACAGGACAGCAGGTAGACCCGGAGTTGAGAGTGGGATAAGCCTAGAGGTTGTGAAGATCCTGAGGAGGGCCTCCTAGCCTCACCTGCTAGTCAGGAAAGGCTTCCTGGAGGAGGTGCTACAGAGCAGAGGGCTCAAGGGTGAGTTGGAATTAGACAGGTGACGGTGGAGGAAGGGGATTTGGGGAGAAAGGCTGGGTGTGGGAGTGGGACTGTAAGGAGCCTGGGTCTGGGGATGCCAGTGGAAGGTGGGGCGCCAGAGGTGAGTGGGACTTCACACTCATCCTGGGGCTCCTCTCTGTCTCCCAAATCCCATGAGGCCACAAGGGTCACAACCTCCTGCTCTGATGGAGTCCTGGGCCTGATGGGACCACGCTTCCCAGGCAGTCCTCCTGTGGCCCTCTGCCCCCTCCTGGGGGTTCGGGGCGTTAGGTCTGGTGAGGTCTGGGGAGAAAGAGCTGCCAGGAGGTCACCTGCCTCTCTGCAGGCAATTTGCCAAGGAGGTTTCCAGAAAGGGCAGCTGCAATGACCTCAAGTGAACTGTAAAACTCTATTTGGTTTAAAGGCCTTGCGGGTCAGGATATTGGCAGCAGGCACACTGAGGGTTCTGAGCAGGAGGGGCCCAGAAGTCAGAGGATTGGCCCTGGAGTTCCTTACTCAGCAGACCCTGGCCCGGCATCTTCCACAGGCCTGGCCCTTATACAGGGCCTGGGGATTAGAGGCAGGTGTGACCCAGGGTGGCTGTGGGGAGCTCACAACCCAGACCTGATAGGGAGACCATGAAACAGTCAGGCAAATGCTTGTCTGGGGACACATGGGAGTGTGCGGGAGGGGCCCCTAACCTGGGAGGGGGTGGTGAGACGGAAAGAGATGACACCATGCAAATGACCTGGGTTTAAATCCCAGCTCCACCACTCTCGGCCAAGAACTTCATATCTCTGAACCTCAGTTTCCTCTTCTGTAAAATGGGGATAATAATTATCCCCCAAGGTCGTTGGAGCATTAGATGAGAGGATCATACAACGCCCACAGCCTGGAGCGTAGTAACTGCTCAATACACACGAGTCATTAGTATCGAGCACTGAGCGAGGCTGTGAAGGAAGCTGGTGTCGGGCGGGGGAGGCCTGGAGAGGGTTTCCGGGAAGGAGGGCCAGCACCTGTGCGCAGCTGGGGCTGGGGGTTCAGAGTGTGAGCAGGGGTGGGGAGGGATGGGGCTGGGGAGGCTCAGGAGGCCCTGTAGTCCACGGGAATTGTTGGGACTTTCGTCCTCAGAGCAGGGGAGCCATGGCAGGTGTTTGAGAGGGGGCCTGGCATGTTCATATGAGCTGGGGACGGTGCACTGGAAGCCGGGTCAGGACCCCAGGTGGCTGTGTGGCGTCTGGGGAGAGAAGATGATGCTCTGGACCGGGTGGGGACAGGGGGCAGAGCTGGGGAGAGACAGCAAGGAGGCAGGGCTGGGGACCCCCAGATTAGGGGCTGCAGGGAGGCATACTGCGGACGCCCAGCTTTGTGGTGGGGGCAACGGAAGGGAAGGAGGGGCTGAGCTCAGGGCCCCTGAGGGAGGAGGTGCCCAGCCTGGGCCACAGGAGGACAAGGCAGCCAGACCCTTTGGTCACCCTGCGCCCCAGCACTGCCAGCCCCACCCCTCCCCTCACAACCACCCGGACCCCTTTCTCACAGCCGGAACCTCCCTGAGCCCAGCAGCGGGTGCGGCCCAGCCTGCCCAGCACCTCTGTGGGCGCTCAGGCCCACTGTGGGTCCAGTGACCCCCGCCCCTCAGCCCCCGGCTGCCAGAGACGGTGACCTCGATCAAGTCCCACTGTGCATCTTCTCTCCTATTCATGCGGAGTGAGCATCACTGTTGGGAACGTGGGGGAGCCCCCAGCTGAGCCCCCGGCAGAGAGAAGGGGCGTGGGGAAAGGGACCCCCCCACACAGTCAGGACTCACACCTGGGGCCACAGAAGCCCAGACCAGGTGGGGACAGGGGCAGACGGAGACACTGAGAGGGACTCGGTGACAGAACAAGTGACAGGAGAGAAGCAGAGCGGGGAAGTCAGAGGGAGGACAGAGCGGGGAGGGCTCGTTGGGGGGCCGGGCGGTCCCCGGGTCTCAAAGGCCGCTTCTCTGTGGTTCATATTCTCAGAGAAAAGAAATCACTCTCCACGCAATTAATCTAATTAGACGTAAGCCAGTTGTGGACACTGTGCGGCAGGTGGGTGATGAGGAAAAATTACTTCCCTGCAAAGAGTTTAAGCGTCATTTTCGGTCCATGATCTAAGAACTGAATAGAGTGGGCTCTCTGCCCTCTGCCCCCTCCGGCTCTCCCCACCTGCCGCCAGCCGGGGACCAGAGGGCTCCCTGAGAAGGGGCACCGGCTCAGACAGCGGGCCGGGCTGGCCCCTGCACAGTGACTGTCACGACAGCTGAGGACAGCCGTGTACTCACCTAACACGCACGTGTACGCGCACAGACACACGGACGCGGGCGCCCAGACACGATCTGACAGGGACGCCCGGGCACACGGGAGCCCTGGCTCCGCCCTGGCTCACTACTGATTGGCCGTGTGACCTCTGGCACTTTCTGTTTCCCATTTTTCAAATCGAGGCTGACCGAGAACGTACGTGTTGGGGGCAGCCCAGGAGAGTCCGAGGAGACGCCTCGCATCAGGCCTGTGGCCGGAGGGCCGGGAGTCCAGTCCCACGGGCAGCCACCCGCACCCACGTCTCACCTGGGACACTCCGCTCCCAGCTCCGAGGGGCGGGATTTGTCACCCGGCGCCAGGCCCAGGGCGCACCATCTGTTCCCTGAGTGTTACTCTGAGATTTCAGCTGGCGAGGGAAGGAAGAGGAAAGGGCGGCTGGAGCCAGAGGCCAACGTGGATTCCCTGATGCCTGTGGCTCGTCAGCAAGAGCTGGGCCCTGGGGACAGTCTGGGGGAACGTGGGCTCCCCGAGGGGCCTTGAGTCCCAGGTAGGAGCACAGCCCAGAGGCCAGGCTGGGAGCAAACAGAGGTGGTGAGCGTGTCACTGAGGGTGACGGAGTCCCTCTTATCCCTGAGGGGTGACCTAAGGCCCTGCCTGTCACTGAGGGCCCTGCCTGTCACTGAGGGGTGATCGAAAGGCTCTGTGTGTCACTGAAGGGTCACCTAAGGGCCCCACATGTCACTAAGAGCCATGCCTTGCTGCTCCCTTTCCTGCATAACTGTGGCCACCAGAGACCCCCCTGATAGGACCCGACAGCCCCAGGATCAATCCTGGCCCAGCCCAGGGAGTTGAAGAATTCTGGGCAGGTAACGGGGGTGGGGGTGGGACTTGGAGTCTGGCCTGGGTTCGAATCCCAGCCACCGACTCACTGTGGGACCCGAGCACCTGCTTCCTGCCTCTGGATCTCGGGTCCTCACCCTCCCAACAGGGCGAGGAGCCTGCCCGGACCCCACGTGGGCTGACCGAGCACAGGGGCATCCGCAGGTGCTCGGTAGATGTTTATTCTCATCCCCTCTGTGGCACCCACGTGCCTGGCAAGCCAGCACCCGGTAAATCTCCATGAACCTGGTGAGATAGTGAAATGAGCTCACGTTTGGGTCTGGGTCTTATGGCACAAAATCTAAACGTGAGTCGGGCAATGCAACAACCAGAGGGCCAGCTGGGTGGAGCCATGAGAGGTTTGGCTGTGAGACATCAAGGAAGACTTCCTGGAGGAGGCAGGCCTTGGGCCGGGTAGGATATGGATGGAGGAGGGGAAGGCAGGCTAGGAGGGGAGACTGCATGTGCACAGACAGGGAGGTGGGAGGCAGGGGTCAAGCTGAGACCACTCTGTCTTGTGAGGCTGGCCCCGGGCAGTGTAGTGTGTGTGTGTGTGTGTGTGTGTGTGTGTGTGTGTGTTGGGGGTGTCCTTGCACAGTGCTGGGCTTCCAGGGGATGCTGGGTAACAGGGGCTCTCTCCTCTCTGTCAGCTCACCCAGGTCACCTGCTCTCCTCTGTCCCCAGGGCTGGCCTCCCCACTGGGGCCAGAGGTGACAGGCTTCAGTTCACGGACCTGGGGGACATGGATGCATCAGGCCTCTCGGGGAAGACCACCAAGCCCTGTCTGCTGTGGAACAAGGACCCTGGAACCTTAGACCTGGGAGGCCCCCCCAGCCCCTCCACCCTGTAGGAAGCCAGCACAGAGAGGTTAAGGGAGTGGCCCCAAGTTGCCCAGCCCCCAAGGTGGGTCCCCTAGTGCTCTGCTCTCCAACCGGCCTCAGGCTACAAACACCTGAGCCCAGAGCCTCATAGGTTCCTCTTCTCCCTCTGCCCGCCCCGCCCCCGCCCTGCCCCCACACCCACCCACGCACTTCCAGGCGGAGAAGAGCTGGGAGAGGTTCCTGAGAGTCCAGGCCAGCGATCTGTGGCCCCATCGGTGAGGCCTGGGCTGGGAAGGGGAGGGTTAAGCCCTGAGCAGCCCTTCCTGGTTGGTGTGTAACTTGCAGTTTCTAAAGGCCATCAGGAGCTCCACAGAGCAAACGTTTTCCCTCTTAATGACACTGCAGCAGATTCGGGAGGGGTCCATCTCTCAGAGAGCATTCAAGAGACGCCATCCATTACCCAGAATGGTCTGGGCTGGCAGCTGGAATAACTTTCCCAGAGAGCTGGGTGGAGGAGGGGTCTTCTCTTCCCTGTTGTCATCAAATCCTCCTGCCTCCCCTGGTCCTGGATCTGGGGGTGGGCAGGACGCCATGGTAGCAGGGATCTTGGTCTTTCATGTTTCTCAGAAGGTCAAGGATTTCCTTCTACAACTGAATCAAGCTACGGTTCTATTATGTGATGATTTTTATGTGTCAACTTGACTTAACTAAGGGGTGCCCAGATAGGACTCCTTTGGGGGCAGGTGAGGAGAAGCCTCCGCGGCTGTGACCTTGACCAATGCCCATAAAAGAGAGAAGGTGGAGGAAGAAGGAGGGAAGGAGAGGGAGGTGAGGAGGGGGCCAGGGAGTTAGGAGGGTAAGAGAAGGAGAAGGGGGAGAAGGAGAGGCAGTAAAGGGACAATGACAAGGAGAGAGAGGGAGGGACAGGCAGATGCCAGCAAACCACAGGGAGGGCAGACAGAGGGCCATGGCCAGAGGACAGCCGGTCACGCTAGAAGGCAGTCTCCGTGGTGTACCACAGGGCTCTGTCCCCCGCCCAGGCCGCTTGGTTCACTGGGAAGAACTACAGCCACCAACCGAGCAGATCCACAGAGGACAGAAGCCGGAGGGACACGGGACACTGCCGGCCTCCAGCTGAACTCAGGGCGAGATTCGTGCGGCAGATGGGACGTAATACGGACACTTGGAAAAGTTCTGCGTTTCTGTTCGAACATTAACTGCACAAGTAGAGGGGGAGGGAGACGTGTCTTGTCAGCGATTCCCGTAAAAGCCCGGCTGGAGGCTCCCCCTGACTTGCCGGGGAAGGGGGGCTTGGTGACACTGGAGGACGTCCATGCAGGTGGAGGGTTCAGGGAGGAGGAGGTGAGAGCCCACCATCCTCTGGGGCCTCCTGAGCCTGCTCTGTAAGGAGGGAGAACGAGCACAGGTGCAGGGAATGTTCCGGAAGGCTGGCAGAGTAGGAGAAGACAGAGGCAGAAAACAGTAGCATCAGGAGGCCGATGGGGCCTGGGTGGTAACCCCAGCGCTGGCTCTTCCTGGGACCTCTGACAAGTCCCTTGACCTCTCTGAGCCTCGGTCCCCGCGTCAGTAACACGGGAGTGATCACGGTGCTGCTTCTCTCGGTGGCTGTCAGGATCCTGTGTACAGAACTGAGCACCAGCACTTTGCATGCCCCCCACCCTTCAGCTTTGCCAGTCCTGTCTCCTGCTCCACCTCCCTTCTCTGCAGGAGGCAACTCCCAGGCCGAGGACTTGTTCCTTGGGGAGGCCCTTCCCATCCCCGGCCCTCAGGAGCAGGGACTTTGTAGCTGGGCCTCTGTTCAAACCAGGCCCTGTCACATCTCAGGCGAGTGACATGGGCAGGTCCTTGAATTACAGTTTCCTCATCTGGGAAAAGGAGCCTAGAATCTGTTTCCAGATCCAAGAAGGACCCGTTCTCTGATGGATTCCGGCACGCAGTAGGTGCTCGATAATTCGATGGTGTGTGTATAGACCTCCCGGCACATAGTAATCACTCAACCAATGATGGTTTTAAATGTTTGTCAGGGAAATGTGCGGAAGCAGGGCAGGGAAAAGTCAAGCTTAATGCCCTGGACAGGCCACCCCTTTCCCCACCGCACGCGCCTTCCCAGTGGCCACACCCCCAGGCTCTCTCCTGCAGGTGCCCGACCTCAGGCCAGGCTCAGGAAGGGAGCCCTGGAAAGTTGGGTGTCTCCTCCCTCTGGATCCTGCTTATCAGCTTCCGGCAGCCCTGAGTTCCAGCACCAGCCCGGCAGCAGCTGTGAGGAGCCCAGGTGGGCAGAGGGCGGAGGGGACTCTGCCTCTGGCTCCCTGGGTGACCTTGGGCAGGATCATGCCCCCTTGGGGCTCTTTGCAGAGTCTCTGGCTTCCCACTGCAGTCTTTGTCCACAGGCCTGATGCCCAGGCTGGAACTGACCCTCGGGGAAGGGGCTGGCAGCCAGCGGACCCCCCTGCCCCCCCCGCTCCCCCGCCACACCCACCACCCACCAGGAAGCTGCCTTGCTTATCTCCGGCCACTCTGCCTCGGTGCCCCCCAGGTCTCCATGGCCACCGCAAGTGTGGGCCAGGGTCCTAGCCTCACTTGCCTCCTGCGGATGATGACAGTGATGGTCCCGGCAAGGGGATGAGGATGGAAAGTTCTCCCCCTGCCACTCGGATGCCCAGGGTCAGCCACGTCCCCTCTGGGGGCCCCAGGGGGTGGGGGATGGAGAGGGCACCTGGTCCTCCTGGGAGGATGAATTATGTGCCTGTGCCATATCTCAGCGACGGGGCGGGGTCAAGCGCATCCTGCATATTTTTTTTTTTTTTTTTTAATTTTTTTTTTTTTCAACGTTTATTTATTTTTGGGACAGAGAGAGACAGAGCATGAACGGGGGAGGGGCAGAGTGAGAGGGAGACACAGAATCGGAAACAGGCTCCAGGCTCTGAGCCATCAGCCCAGAGCCCGACGCGGGGCTCGAACTCACGGACCGCGAGATCGTGACCTGGCTGAAGTCGGACGCTTAACCGACTGCGCCACCCAGGCGCCCCCATCCTGCATATTCTTGGCCGGGGACCAGGAGTAGTTCTCTGCACCCCTGCCCTGCCTCAGGTTTCCTGTCTTGACCCTTCTCTCGCGCTGTGGGAAAGGGGGAGCAAGGGATACAGAACCCGGAGCCAGCAGCCGGCTGCCATCACCCCACGACCCAAGCACAGCGGACCCCTCCACCGGCCTCCTCCGGGCCCCGCCAAGGCCCCTTCTGTGTCCACCCTCGGGGAGGCCCTGGTGGGCCCGGCTGGGAAAAGGAGCCCCGGATGAAGTGGGACATGTGGCACCAGCGGGGAAGCCCTTCTTGACCCCAAGCCACCCTCTTCTGTTCCCACAGCCCTGGGGTCCTCAGAGTCCTCCCCCCCAGAGCCAGAATCTCATGGTCCTACCTTGAAGCGCCAAAGAGACCCAAGGCAGGAAGCCTCACGGGGCTCACCTTTCCTCCTAACACAGCTCCACTGGGTCTTCTGAAGGCACAGGCGGGAGTCCCCTCCCCAGCCCTCGCAGGGCGAGGGCTCTCTCCTGGGTCCCCCCAGACTCCTTCCCTCCTCCCAGGTAATGAGCTGGAAGCTTCCAAAATGAGGCTGCTTCATCATTTAATGGACCGGAACAGCCTCAGAGGGAGAGGGGATGGGATGGGAGAGGAGATGAATGGGGGAGGGAGGGGGTGCTGGCACCCCACAGCCTGCTAGCCCTGGGGTCTGTCTACAGAATTGTCGCCAGTGTGGGTGGCTCACTAAGGGACAGAAGAGGGCTCTCGCCTGTCCCCGCAACTCTCCCTGTGAAGCCTCCCCTCCCACACCCTGCGCTCATGGGACGTAGCGGGGTGAGACCAGCCCCATCCCAGATGCTGCACACTGGCCACCCCAGTGATGCCAACCAAGCTCACCCCCTCAATCCGGTCCTGGCACTCCCCCGAACGAGCCCTGTATCCCTGCCCGGCTCTTGCTGCAAAGGCTCCCACCGCTCCTCCGGGGGGGTCCCCCACGGGCACGGGGGGCCGGGGGAGGGGGGCGCCACGCCCTCCTCACCACCAGGCCTTTGCACAGGCCGTTCTCTCCTCTGTCTCCACCTTCCCTCCCTGGGCTCCCGCTGTCCACCTCCCCCCACCCCAAGCTTCTCCAGTCTGGCTCTTCTCTGTGCTATAAGCCACAGTTCTCTCCTCCAGCCCCCGCCAGGGGACCGGAAGCCCCTTGGGGCTCTGTGTCTGGCTCAGTCACGACCGCTTCCCCAGAATGCAGGGTGTTGCAGGACACCTCGGCCAGCATTTATTGAACACTGACTGTGTGCTGTGGTCTCTGCTCAGCCTTTAACACGACTATGTCAGTTACCCATCAATTACCCATCAAGATCGTCTTCAAGGAGGTATTGGAGATAGGACAGCGTGGGGGCTTCAGGGCCAGGCCGGTAGGGTTTGAATACATCTCTGCATTCATTGGCTGGGTAGATCTTTTTTTTTTTTTTTTTTTTTTTTAATGTTTATTTTTGAGAGAGAGAGAGGCAGAGCATGAACGGGGGAGGGGCAGAGAGAGAGGGAGACACAGAATCCCAAGCAGGCTCCAGGCTCGAGCTGTCGGCACAGAGCCTGAGGCGGGGCTCGAACTCACGGACTGTGAGATCATGACCTGAGCCGAAGTCGGCCGCTTAACCGACTGAGCCACCCCAGGCGTCCCTGGCTGGGTGGATCTTTACTAAGTCACGTAAGCTCTCCGTGCCTCAGTTTCCTCATGCATGGTGGAACCAGTAATGATAACACCTGCCTCACAGAGGTGTTTCTAAAGATCAAATGAGTGAACACAGCCCCTTACCTATACCAAGCGCAATATGATGTCAGCTATTCGCATTATCCTCCCTTAGCCTACCTCCCCCTCCCTTTCTCCCCTCCCTTGCACCACCAAGCCTAAGTGGACCCGGGGAGCTCACATCGATGCTTGTTTCCTAAAGGCTCATTTGCCGATTGAGGGGCGTGCAAGTGTGCTACGTAGCCCTCACTTGTGTTTCTCTGTACTAGCAACCAAAAAACCGGCAATAAAACAAAAATACTATTTGCTGTCATCACAAAACCCAGGAATACGTACAAAGAGATTCAACCAAAAAAGAGTATCAGCCTTTCCTGTTCAGCACGTAACAAAGGGGCGCCTGGCTGGCTCACTCAGTAGAACGTGCGTCTCTTGATGTCGGGGTCGTGAGTTCAAGCCCCGTGTTGGGCGTAGAGCTTACGTAAAAAAAAAAAAAAAAAAAAGATGGTGATAAAAATGGTCCAAATACACCAAAGGGCACGTCACGGTGCGTTTAGGATGGCCAAGACGCTTGTGAAAAGGGGGACCACATTACTCATCAGAGAAACACAAAAGAAACCACAACAGATACTCTACTCCCACTAAAACGGCTAAAATTAGTAGGGCCGACCCTACTAAGTGTAGGCGAAGCTGTGGGGACGCCGGGGCTCTGGCAGGGCCGGTGGGAACACAGGCCGCCGCCCGGCTTTGGAAGACAGTTCGGAAGGCTCTTCTCATGTTAGGTCTACATCTCATCTGTGACTTACTGGTTCCACCTCGGCGATTTCCCGGGAGGAGTGAAAACATACATCCACAAAAAGCCTGTTACGAAAGCGTCTGGGGGCAGCTTCATGTGTGTTAACCCGAAATTGGAAACAAACGCCCATCTTTTTCTTTTCAGGTTCTCCCGGAGCTACTCCCTCCTTAAATCACCTGCCCAAGAATCCCCACCGGCTTCAGCCGCCTCCCCATCTCCGACCCACCCATCCCAGAAGCCATCGCTAGAGCTGGGGGCCTGGGCGCCGCACCCACACCCTGGAATCTGGGCTGCGGGAGTGATTCCTTCGGGAGACGGGAGAAGGCCGAGCGGTGGTTCCCAAGGACAATGAGGCCAGGCGGGCAGAGCTGCCCTCTGTCCCTCGCAGGTGGCAGGGTCCCTCTCGCACCCCGACTCCGGCCATGTGCTCCCCTCAACCCTCCCCACTCAGCTTCCACATCCGTCTCACCAATCAGTTTGATTCACAGAAGCCTATAAACAAGCCGGAGAAAGGCAGAAAGCCAGCGTCTCCCAGGGCGGCCACAGTCTATTGGCAAATGTCCCACCACTGTGCAGATGATATAGATTTCTTCCATTTTTGTGGAAACAGAGCTAAGCCAATTAGTATGTTTCCTTCCCTCTTTAGGTCTCGGATGACAATGGAATCTTTTTGCCCCATGGCGAACTGGGCCCCAGGTAGGGGTGTAATCTCTGCAAAGATAGTTCATTACTATCTTACAAGGGGAGGGGGGTAGGCTAGTGAGTTCCTTCTAAGAGGATTGCTCTGCATTTGTCTTGTTTAATTACACTGTTATCTCCTGGATCAAAGCTCTTTGATAATCAGGCGGATGGTGGTGGTGGGGGGTGGGGGAAGAAGCTTCCAGATATGAATACAATGAATGTGGGAGAATGCCTGGGGCCAGACGTTCTGCCCAGTTGGTTGGTTGTCGGCAGGTGTGTTGGCCTGGGGAGGGGCTGCTCTGTTCCAGGAGGTAATACCTGGGATTTGGGTCAGAGCAACCTTGGTTCTCTCTGGAGCTACTGTTTCCTGGGCACCTACCCCGTGCCAGGGGCTTTACGTGGATTTTCTAACTTAAGCTTCACAGAGATCATTTCACAGACAAAGGACCGGAGGTAGACAGGTGTGTGCAGGCACCGGGCTGGGTGCAGAAGGGCAGGGGATGAACCTGTCGTAGGCCTCCAGGAGGCTCAGAGACAGCAGGTTGTGCCCTCGGCACTCGAGTTGAAGCTGGAACTGGAAGCCAGGCCTCCTGTCTCAAATGTTTCTGCTCGTTCTTCTCCCTCTTCGCTGCCATCTGGTAGCTCTTTCTGGGTCTTGGTTTCTCCGTCTGTGAAATGGGTCCCAGAGATAAAACAAGATGAGTGTGAAGCCGTCTTGGGCTTGGGGGTGGTATGTTTTGAAAAAGGTGGCCTGGAATGGCATGGAGGGGGCTGGCATGGAGGGGTCGGTCTCTGTGGCCCAAAAACAAGGGGCTTCTAGACCCTGGCACCAGGCGTAGGGCTCAGACCTCATCAGGGAGTTGCTTCTGTCCCTGTCACTCGATCCCTTTAACCCCTCCTCCCAAAGCCTCCCAAGGAGGGCAGTGACCTCTCTCCCTCGGAGGAGGACTATACCCCTCTTCCAGCCTGGTCTCCCTCCTGGATCCCTTACCCCAAGGTGTCTGTGGGGGGTCCCCGAGTGGGCCTTTTTCCATCTCCAGGCTGTGATGTCCAGTGGCTTTGCCAGGCCTGGGACTGGCGGCCCAGATCTGACAGCTGTGGGAGGTGGCATGGGGGACAATTCAGGGTGACCAAGGGAGCCCTAGACAGTTACCAGTTCAACCGCCAGGAGTTGTCAAAGTTCCCATATAGGACAAGACATTAAGTATTTTAGGACTGATGGTCCAAGAGACAAATCAAGGATACGATGTAGGTCTTTGTGTAACCAGACAGAAAACAAACCCCTGCAAATTAAAAAAAATTTTTTTTTGACATTTTATTTATTTTTGAGAGAGAGAGAGAGAGAGAGAGAGAGAGACAGAGCACAAGTGGCAGAGGGGCAGAGAGAGAGGGAGATGCAGCATCTGAAGCAGGCTCCAGGCTCCAAGCTGTCAACACAGAGCCCGACGTGGGGCTCGAACTCAGGGACTGTGAGATCATGATCTGAGCCGAAGTGAGATGTTTAACCGACTGAGCCACCCAGGCGCCCCCAAGCCCCCACAAATTTTTTAAATGTTTTCATTTATTTTTGAGAGAGAGAGAGAGAGAGTGAACAGGGGAGGGGCAGAGAGAGAGAGAGGGAGACACAGAATCCAAAGCAGGCTCTAGGCTCTGAGCTGTCAGCACAGAGCCCGATGCGGGGCTTGAACTCGTGAACCATGAGATCATGACCTGAGCCAAAGTTGGACGCTCATCCGACTGAGCCACCCAGGCGCCCCCACAATTTAAAAAAAAGTTTATTTATTTATTTTGAGAGAGAGAGAGAGAGAGAGAGCACGCGCACATGAATGGGGGGAGGAGCAGAGAGAAAGAGAGAACCCCAAGCAGGCACCCCATCAGCTCAGAGCCCAATGTGGGGCTCTAACTCACGAACCGTGAGATCATGACCTGAGCTGAAATCAAGAGTCGGATGCTTAACCGACTGAGCCACCCTGGTGCCCCAAACCCCCACAATTTTTTAACTGACACAATTCAAAACTTACTTATGACCCTGAGGTTTGAATTTCATATAATTTCATGTCATAAAATATTCTTCTCTTGATTATTTTTCCAGCATTTAAAAATGTCAGAACCATTCTTGACTCACAAAGCGTACCCAAACAGGTGACGGGCCAGGTGTGAGCTGCGGGGGTCGTTCGCGGGCCTCAGTTTATCCCCTCTCAGCCCCAAACTCCCCCTTGAGTGAAGGGGGAGAGACCACCACATCATGCTTTGTCGGTAGAGGGCGCCCGAGGGACGCTGCCGGGGAAGGGGCTTCTCCCAGGTCAGCCTGGGTTCCTTTTGCTTTTTCTGGCCTCTGCTGCACCTGCATCGGCTGGTGTGGGTGTGGCGAGCCGTCCAGTGGTGCTTAGCCCTCCCCCGCCCCACAGTGTGTGGTCCCTTGGCCAGCTCACAGCTCCCTCTGGGTCTGGTGACCACCTCCCTGTGTATTTCCAGGGAGGCTCCTGGGTCTCAGGGAATGGCTTGTCCCAATCCCCGAGGCCAAGTCCCCGAGGCCAAGTCTGCCGGGCTCCGGGCTCCGGGTTCCCTCTGCCGCAGGTGCCCGCGAACCCTAGCCTTCCTGCTGAGGTCTGGTGCGTCGCGGGGGGACCCTGGCTGGGCCGTCCTGGAGAACCAACCATGATCCGGCCTCCTCCAGGATTCCAGCCCCACCTGCCTGGCCTCCATTTCTTCCCTCCCCCGGATCCTGTTCCTTTCCCGGGAAACCCAGCTGAACCCGCAGGACGGCCGCTGCTCGGAGCCCCCGGAGGGCGCCCCGGATGAACGGTGAACGGGGAGAGACCTCCACGGCGGGGCAGGGCGAGTGCATCAGAAAAAAACAAACAGGACTGAAACGTAAACAGAACTGAAACGGAACTGCTTTGTCTTTTCTTGAGTGAGCTACACCAGGGAAGTCCACTAGCATCCAAGGCTGTGCCCAACATCCTCTTTGTAATTAATATCCCGGGGGAAAATGTGGGGGGCTGGGAGCATGTCTGCCAAAGTGCTGGCCCCCCGGGCTCTGTCACCTGGGGCTTTGGGCCCATTTAGCCCACTCAACCCGTGGGGGTGAGCTCAGGAGAGCCCGGGGTTGATCAACCTCTACAATTACAGCAGAGAACACTGCCAAGGAGCTCCTAGCCAGGCAGGGGCCCGGAGAGACTGGAGGAGAGTAGCCAGGAGGGGTCCCAGCCCTGTTTTGGGGGTGTTCCCAGGGAGTTATGAGTGGAAGAACCCAAAAGCAGTTTGACACAGACTGGGGTCAAGTACCAAGGCCTTCCTGGACGTGTCCATTTCTGCTGGCAGGTTAACCAGGCTCAGGTTGGGTCGAGGAGACTGGGAAGGGAGGTTCTCCTGGGACGTTGGGCTCACGCCTAGGACCCTGGATCCTCGATGGGAGAGACTGGGGTGAGCCAGGTGATGACAGAGGAGATAGGGTGCATGGAGTCAGGGACCCCCCCGGGACCCACACTGAGCTCTGAGAGGAGCTTGGAGTCAGGGGCCCAGCGTCCTGTCACTGCAGATGCTGACGCAGGGGGGCAGAGGGGCACGGGAGCTTCCTTGATCTTCCGATCTGCCCGTCCTTTCACGGCATCTGCGATGCACCGGAGCTGGGAATTAGAGCGTCTTTCATAGACTCAAAGCTACCTTAATGGAGTCTCTGAATCGCAGAATCTGAACGTCTTATCCTTTTCACAGAGTCCTAGAATTATAGGATCACAGATGCATTCAGAGAATCACGGGCCCAAAGAATCTTAGAATTAAGGAATTGCTCAGAAAGACTTGTAACCACACTCACAGCGTGCCTGGCCCTGAGGAATACAGAATGATTCAGAGACATGTGAAGCTGAAATAGACATCCTGGAACCAGAACCTTAGCACCGGAAGCGACCTTAATCCAGTGCCACGCTGGTAATTCAGGATGCCCTCTCTTCCCTGTCCTGTGAGTGATAACTGGGATTCTTGTGGGAATGGGGAGCTCACCCCCCAACAAGCAAACCTGTCCCGCTGTTGGGCAGATCCTTCCCTCCCTCCCTGTATCCCTCCGTGACACCCCTTTCCCACCTACCTCCTTCCCTCCCTCCAGGTCTAGAGCATCCAGTCGTCCTGGTAGTAGGGGGGGCCACACTGGCTCCAGCCCCTGTCCTGGGGTCTCCCTAATCCTTCCTCGAGGCTCGCCCTCTGGTCTCTCAGCTTGGCGACCCTCTTTTCCTCTGAATTCTTGCTTTGCCCGGTGGGGTATCTGTTAATCCGTGGGCTGGCCTCCCAGCACAGCCCATGCTAAAGTTCCTTAAAAAGAAATCCATACCCTGGAATCATTCCTGTTATCTAGAGAGCGGGGGAATATTAATCACCCCTAGTGCCTTTCTTGTCTCTTGAAAACCTCCATCCCAGAGTGCTTCGCTAAAGGAAATAAATCCTAATGAATAAAAGACAACACCATTCTGAATTTGTGCTTTCCTGCTCACAGAGATTAGAACCAGCAAGGGAGGAGGAGGGAGAGATTGATCGGGGGCTGGGAGGGAGGCAGGGGGACTGGAAAAGGAAACCAGAGAAAGAAACAGCCACCCAGCTGGGGGAGGAACCACGGGGGCTGTGAGGGGAGCCTGGGTGGCTCGGTCGGTTGAGCGTCCGACTTCCGCTCAGGTTATGATCTCACGGTTCGTGGGTTCGACCCCCCACGTCGGGCTCTGCTCTCTGGACACAGCTTACACTTTTTGTTGTGGTGGAAAATTTGGTTTGCTCCAAGAAAGTAAAACACGCCACCGAGCTCTCTGAGTCCCAGGTATGGATCCAGGTAGGCACGGACGGCCGGGTTTCTGTGTCCCAACAGCTCCCAAGCCCAGCCACCCGGGTGCCAACGGTGGGTGCTGAGAGCTCCTGGTGGCCACCAAGCGAGGCTTTCTTCCTGACTGTAGACCTTGGCTCTGTGGTGGGCGGCCAGATGGGGGCGGGCACCGGTATCGGGATGGCAGGGCATCGGTGTGAGGGGGGAAGAAAGAGCACTCCTGGCTAGGTGGCCGAGGCCCCTGAAAGTCCCCATGTCACCGGTCTGTGGATGGAAACGCAGCCCTTGGTCTTGCCAGCTCAGCGCTGCTCTAAATGGCCCACGTGTAGTAACTCCTAACAACACGGGGAGGTTAGTAATCCTCCTAACAACCCGGGGAGGTCTATTGCGTTAGCGTTCCTATTTGACATACGGGGAAACTGAGGCACCGGGGATGAATGCTTTGCCGGAAGCCATGGAAGTGGTGAGCGTCAGAGCCAGTGTTTGAACCTGGGCACTCGGGTTTCAGAGTCCGGGCCCTCCAAGGTCACGCCTGCCAGCCAGCCAGCGGGGGGGTGGGGGGGTGGGGGGGGTGGTGGGTAGGGGGGCGGGGAGGCCGAGAATTTGCATCTCTAACAAGTCTCTGGGTGGTGCTGATGTTGCTGGTCGGGAAACCCCACGTCGACAAACGCTGGTCTCCAGGCTTAGCATTTACTGAGTACTCGCTGCGTGACAGGCCCCGCTGTTGTTACGGGGACCACGCTGGGTACTTCTCTCTCTGCCTCAGTTGCCAGCTCCGCCAAATGGGTTTCTCGTGAGGCTGCGGCAACACGCAGTGTGAGACGCTGGGCCCGGAGCCGCAGGCAGCCAGGAGGCAGTGAAGTGTGTTAGCTGGACACTGGGGATCTCAGCCGGGTTAGCCCATGATCCTGTGCCAGTTTGGACAAGATACTGACTAGACAGAGGGCTGAACGAGGCTGGCCTCAGCTGCTCAGAGGTCTGGCTTTGGGCTGGTCCTATGGCAGCACTGGGAGAGGCGGGTGGCAGGGGCAGGGTGGGCATTCTCTGCTCCAGCATCTTCTGGTCCCAGCACCATCTCTTAACTTCCCTTCCTGCCTTGCTGGGGCTTCCTGGGGTCACTTCCAAACAATCCACTCACTCCCACGTCCTTCTTTGAGAACTCAGCTTGGCACGGCCCTGAAACACGAGCTGCGGCCACGGCCCCCCACCAGTTCTTCCTCGGTCATGGTCACGCACACTGGCACCTGTTCATGTCACCCCCAACCCCATCCCCATCACGAGCCCCTTCCTGACGCCGATCTCCAAGGGGGTTCCAGACCTGAGGGCAGGGCTGGGGTGTGGTGACCTAGGGCCCTCCCGCTGGATGACAGATCCAAGGGGGCACCGCCCCCTTCCCGTGTGGAGGTGATTCTCAAAGCGGAGCGTGTAGACGGTGCAATGAGTCAAGTCACATCTGGAACGAATTCTTCACCGGTGTGATTTTTTACACCCCTCTTGATGTGGTATTTTTATTTTTTATTTTTTTGCCTCGTGCAATGACACAAATTCCAGGGGATTGATGCCCAAGCAGGGTCCCAGGAGGGTGGGTGACTGACGCAGCGGGAGGGAGATAGGCGGGAAATCTGGGGGGAGTGCTGCTCTCCAGTTGACCAGCTGTGTGGCTCTGGGCGGGTGGCTAGCTGCCTCTGAGCCTCGGATTCATTAAAAAGTCAGCCCCGGAGCGTCTTAGAGATAATCCAGTCCGACTCATTTTTCACAGATGGGAAAGATGAGGCCCGCAGAGGCCTGGGAGGGGAGGATGCCTCACGGGAGGCCCTGAGGTCTGGGTATCTGAGCAGAACCGGGCCATACTTCCTGGGGGGTCCCCTGCGGCAGGGGAGCTAAATTCCAGCCTGGGCGACCTGGGGCCGGTTACCTGACTTCTCCGTTTCTTCATCTCAGGAGGCCCACTCACAGAAAAGCGATTCAGCAAAGAGGCGGGCTTCTTTGCCTTTCAATACCGCACATGTGGGTTTTTTAGACTTCTATCCCGGGCCTTTCTAGCCACAGCCCTGCCTCTGTCTCTGCCTCCCTGGTGAAAACAGCGGCCTGGCTTCTAAGCCCAGACCAGGGCTCATGTATCTGCCCGTCACTGGGCACCTCACAGATCACTGGGCAAATAGATTTCTGGTAAATTGTTCATTTGATGAATTGACTATTTAATAAATAGATTTTTTTTTTATTTTTAGTAAATTAACCCAGAATCTCTTCTTCTTAGGACTTTTCAAAAGGACTGTTAAATAAGATAATGCATGGGGGTGCCTGGGTGGCCCAGTCGGTGAAGCATCTGACTTCGGCTCAGGTCCTGATCTCTCGGTCCGTGAGTTGGAGCCCCGCGTCGGGCTCTGTGCTGACGGCTCAGAGCCTGGAGCCTGCTTCGGATTCCGTGTCTCCCCCTCTCTCTCTGCCCCTTCCCTGCTTGTGTGCTTTCTCTCTCTCTGAAAAATAAGTAAGTGTTAAAAAAAAAAAAAAAAGAAAAGTAAAAAACAGATAACGCGTGAAAATGATTTATTATAGGGCTGGCACATGGTCAGTACTCACTGAATGTTTCCACTGTCATTATTGCTGTTGTCGGTGGTGTTGACGCTGTTACTGTAGTGACAAAGTACTGCGGATGCTGGGCCAGCTCGGGTGGCAATACCCTAATCGTGGTGGAGGGGCAGTGGGGTCCTGATCCGGCAGACGGAGGGGCTGTGGGAGCAGAGCAGGGCCCGGTCCCAGGCAAGGGCCCCATTAGGGACCAAGCTAGGACCAGGTGCAGAGGTGGCCATGCTCAGGGTTTCAGAGCAGGGACGGAGGCCTGGGACCCGTCGCTCTAGCCACGGCGTTGGTCCCTGAGCTCAGGGAGA
Organism: Leopardus geoffroyi; assembly: GCF_018350155.1. NCBI lineage: Eukaryota > Metazoa > Chordata > Mammalia > Carnivora > Felidae > Leopardus > Leopardus geoffroyi. The sequence goes on from NC_059328.1 coordinate 22,518,853, forward strand.
GGCCCAGCCTGAGGGTGGCCTCTGCCCCCGGAGCCCCTTCCGGCTCTAACACTCTGAGCTGCAGAATCTGCTCTCCCGGCAGGCTGAGCGCACCTGCAAACACGGTGAAGGCTCCAGGCACCAGAACGCCTCCCCGTCGTGCCCGAAATCCCCGTTAGCACATTATGCCCCTCGGGGTCGGCAGTGGGCCCTCTTCAGAGCCCCTGGGAGGGGGGCCACGGGAGCTCACTCGCCCCACTGCTCACTTCTGTGCCTCCTGTCCCTCCTGGTGTCCAGAGACACCGGCCCGGGGAAACCCGTGTTCCTATTTGTGCTCAGCGCCCCCCGCCCAGCGGAACGCTGTGCTTCCGGTCCCACAGTGAGGGGCACCGGGAGGTTCCACTCTCCTGTCCTCTCTTGTTGGCCCAGGCAGGTGCTGAGTCTGAGCTGGGCTCAGTCACCTCGGACCCAAATAATTCCCTTTCTGCTTCAGTTGATCTAGGTGGTCGGCTTCACCGCTTGCAGCTAAAAATATGCCAGACGATTTTGCGCCTTGCTCCGTCTTCGCGGGGTGGAGCGGTGGGCACGAGCGAGGGACTGCTCTGTGCCAGGCGACGCGTTTCCTCCCAGCAGATCACGTCGTCTGCTGCAACCCTTCGAAGTCATCGGCCCCATTTTATAGACTAGGACGCTGAGGCCCACGGAGCTCGAGGGGCCCTCGGGCAGCTCTGAACTGGGAACCGGTCTGGACACTCTGCTGCACGGAGCTCTCTTCCCTCCCAGCTTGGTGCTCAGGCCCTCGGGTGTCAGAGGACGGAGACCAAGGGGCACCATCCGCTGTCTGCCCAGGCCCGTCTGGACCTGGCAGGAGGGTCAGGGCCTCCAAGCTGGGGGAGAGGAGACAGGTGCGTGAGGTGGGGGTTGAAACCTGAGCATCAGAAAAGGCCAGATTTACGCACATAAGATCTCTTTTAATTATAGTTTAAAAATTTCTCAAGTTGAGGCACTGCGGGAAATCTTGAAAAAAATGCCCACTAAACTCGAGAGTTCTGCTCTCTGCATCCAGAGGACAGCGATCCTGTCTTCTCCCGACTATCTGCTTCAGCCCCTCCGAGGGAATTTCCACCCTCTCTCTCTTTTCTCCTTTTTTCTCCAACCGCACTCCTAGCTGTAATCAACGAGGCTCTCTGGAACCTCTGGAATTGGCGTGGGCAGGGACGGACTCATGTTTCCTGCTGTCCCCAGCACGGATGGGAAGGGAGTTGGGGCTCTCTGGTCAGTAGGGCCCACTGGGCTGTCTGAAATCGAAGCTGGGAACTGATTGCAGAAATGAGGGGTGGCAGGTGCTCTCAGGCCTGACGGAGCCGGGAAGGGGACCTCGGAGGCCCGGTGCCGGGACCACGTGGCTGGCCAAGAGCGAAACCCGGACTCTGGGCCCCGCCCGTCTGACGCCCCGCCCATGCTCAGACAAGTGCCCAGGCACGGGGTCCTCCGTGGGTCCTTCACGGCTCATCCCCGGTGCCTAGGGCAGTGCCGAGAAAGCAGTAAGTGCCCAGCAAATACTTGGTAAATAAATGAATGAGTATGAGATCCCTTCTATTTCCCCAACATTTTCGTACATGGGGGGTGTTTTCATTCACCCCAGGCTCCCCAGTCCAGAAGTAGGAACCCAACTTTCAAAATAAAGTTCTGGGTTTGGGGAGGTTCAGTGACTCACCCAGTGCTCCAACGGGCTCGGAGGGACTTGAACTTGGGACCTGGGCTCCTGGAGGGTTCTGGGTATTCTGTAGGGTAAGCTAGGGGTGCTGCTCCACGCGGTGGGTCAGGGTGTAGACTCTGGGCACATCCACACCTGGTTTGAGTTCTAATTCTGCCTCTCCAGATGCGTGTCATGGTGGGCCGCTTGCTTAGCCTCCCTGGGTCTCAGTTTCCTCTTCTGTGAAATGGGGATGATAGTAATCCTAGTCTCCAGGGCAGTTGTGAGCGGGGGGTCCTCAACTTTGTCATCGTTGCAGTTTGGGCCAGATAAGCCCTTGTCATCGGAGCTGTCCTATGCATCGTAGGGTGTGTTCAGCGTGGCTGGTCTCTACCCACTAGATGCCACCAGCACATCCCCCCTCCCCCACCATGTGTGATAACCAAAAATGTCCCTGGACATTGTCAAACATCCCCTGGGGACAACCACTGGAGCAGATCTCTTAGAGAGCCGGCACCTGGAGAGGACGAAGGATTGGGATTTACTGTTATCATTGTCGTGATGCGTGTCCGGGGGCCCCACCTGGCCTGTCACTGCCGTGTCCCTGGGACCTGTGCTGGCCCGGGCACACAGCAGGTGCTCGGAAGCCACTGCCAGTGGCGGGGGCGGGGGGGGGGGGGCAGGGGTCTCCTCTGAGCAGCCAGATGCAGCCTCCCTGACCCCCCCCCCCTCCTGCCCCAGGGACCGCAGCAGAGGCAGGTGACTCTCAAAGAAGGCGCGGTTTCCGGAATTTCTCGATCTGTTTTTCCCTTTTCTTCTCACTCTCACCCTCCGTTTTCGTGCCAGCTGGGCTGTGGCAGAGCAGGTGGCAAAGTGACAGGAAGCCGAGGGCTCTGCGCTCTTTCTCGGGCTTTTATCCGCCCGATTTTACGCAGCCAGATCCTTGGCCTTCACCCAGCTGGAGAAATGTCAAATCTCTATTAAATCATAGGGCGCGAGTGAGCAGGAGGAGAACACTTATCACCCACCCGCGCCCCCAGTGGGGACGGACCGTCTCCGCCTGGCTCCGTGTCCTCTGAGGGCTTTGCTCATTTTCTCTGTCCCTCTCCACAGTCACGCCAGCGGAATGTGGAGCACTTTTCCCGGAATGCGAGCTGGGAGGCTGGGGGTGCTTGTCTGCCAGCGGGATCCCCGGCCCCGGGCGGTGCAGCTGGGCCGAGGACGGCGGAATGGGGTCACGGAAACTAGCTTGTGGCTCGTGTTACCTCCCCTCTTTCCATTTTTATTGGTCTATCTTAACAGCTTTGTTGAGGCATAACAGACATAAAATAAATTCCCTTTTAAAAATACGCCATGTCGCGGCGGCGGGGGACCCGGGAGGACTCAGTCGGTTGAGTGTCCGACTTCGGCTCCGGTCACGATCTCACGGTTCATGGGTTCAAGTCCCGCGTCGGGCGCTGTGCTGACAGCTCAGAGCCTGGAGCCTGCTTCCGATCCTGTGTCTCTGGCTCTCTCTGGCCCTCCCCCACTCACACACACACACTCTCTCTCTCTCTCTGTCAGAAATAAAATAAAACGTTAAATAAAACTGAAAACATGTGCCCTGTGGTAAGTTTGTACACGTGCCATCCCCACGGTCAAGATAAGGAACACTTTTCCTCATGCGCCTTGGTCATCCCACCATCCCACCCTCCCCATGGCCCCTCTGCTGATCTGCTGGCTGTGACTATAGATTAAATTTCATTTTCCACCATTTTATGTCAGTGGAATCATACAGGATGCGTACTCAGCTTAGTTCTATTGAGATTCATCTACGTTGTGTGTTTCGGTAGCTTGTTTTATTTGTTTACTTATTTATTTATTTACTGAGAGGGACGGAGTGGGATTGGGGGAGGGGAGAGAGAGAGAGAGAGAGAGAGAGAGAGAGAGAGAGAGAGAATTCCAAGCAGGCTCCGTGCCCAGCTTGGAGCCCATCGCAAGGCTGATCTCAGACCCGAGCCGAAATCAAGAGTTAGCCGCTCAACCAACTGAGCCCCCCAGGCGCCCCGTGGTAGGTTCATTTTAAGGCTGAGTAGTATGTCACTGTATGGATATACAATAATTGATCTATTCATTCGCCTGTCGAGGGATATTTGAGTCGTCTCAGGTTTGGGCTGTTACCAAATACAATTGTTATGAACATTCACGCACGAGCCTGTGTATGGAGAATAGATTTTCTCTTCTTCCCAACAGATACCAAAGAGCGGAATGGTTGCATAATGTGGTAGGTGTACGTTTCAGGTTTTAAGAGACAAATACATTGCCTTCCACACAGTATGCACATCAGTATGTAAGTTCTAGCTCCACATCCTTACCAGTCCCGATGCGCTTAGTCGTTTTACTTTTAATCATCCTCATTAGGTGAATTTTTGTATATCTTGTCTACGAGTCCTTTATTAAATGCATGGTTTGCAACTATGTTCTCCTAGTTTCTGACCTATCTTTACACTCTTTATTATTATTATTATTTTTTTTTTTTGAAGAGTAGAAGTTGTACATTTCGATGGAGGCTGACTTGTCAATTTCTTCTTTCCGTGCAAGTAGGAGTGTCCCAAGAGAAGAGAAAGGGGAATTGGAAGTTATTTTGTTGTAAGGCACCTACCCTACGCATGAAGTATACACTGTTATTTGAAGGCAGATTTAAATTAGTTAGAAATGCATATTGGGAACCCTAGGGCAAATGTTTAAGTAATTGATACACAAATAGAGGGTATAAAATGGTAGCATATAGTATGCTCAATTAAAACCCAAGTTAAAGCATGCTTGAAAAGAGGTGACAGTAGTGGGATCAAATAACAAATCCAATAAGTAAAAAACAGGTGCAAACATGGTCAATATTAACCCACCAAAACCAATAATCACCTTAATATGAATGGTCCAAATATACCAATGAAAAGATTTAAAAAAAAAAAAAAAAAAAAAGAGAGAGATTTTTCACCAAACTCCAGGTCATAAATATTTTCTCCTGTGCTTTTTCTAGAAGTTTTTATAGCTATAGATTTTGGATTTAGGTTTATCATGAATATTGAGTTAGTTTTTGTAGATGGGACAAGGTGTGAATGAAGGAGTTCATTGTTGTTTTCCTTATGGACAGCTATGCGTTTTAGCATCATTGTTGAAAAGACCATCCTTTTTACACCGAATTGCCTTTGCCCTGTGTCAAAAGTCAGTTGTCTATATATGTATGGGCTGATGTCTAGACTGAAAACTTTGTCTCTCCACCAACACCACATGCCCTTATTTTCTGAAGCCTTACAATAAATCTTCAAGATGGGCAGTGTTAGTCCTCGACTTTTTTTTCTTCTTTTTGGCCATTGTAGGTCTTTGCACGTTTATGTGATTTTTAGGATCAATTTTCCAATTTCTACTAAAAAGGCTGTTGGGATTTCACCAACGATTGCACTGAATCTACTGATCAGTCTGGGGAGAACTGACATCTTCCAACCAAGAGTATGGGGCTACTCCCCGTTTACCTAGGTCCTCCTCAATTTCTGTCAGCCGTGTTTGGAAATTTTCAGAGTTTGGGTTCAGCGCGTCTCTTGTCAGATTTATTCTGACAAGTATTTCACGTTTTTGATGCTATTGTAAATGGGGCTTTAAAATTCTTATTTCTGGTTTTCATTGCTAGTATATAGAAATACAATTGATTTTCATATATTGATGTTTTTATTTTACAACCTCGCGAAATTCACTTACTTGTCCCAGCAGCTTTTATTGTAAATCGCATTATATTTTCTACATAGGCAATCACGACATCTACGAATAAAGACAGGTTTACTTTTTCCTTTCCAGTCTTCTGCCTTTATTTCTTCTCTTGAAATATCGTACCAGCTAGAACCACCCATAAAAACGTGTGTAGAAGAGGTGAGCACAGGTATTTTGGTCTTGTTCTTGATCTTGATAGTATTTTGCTATTAAGAATGCAAGAATGCTGTTAGTGGTTCATGAGTTGGAGTCCCGTGTGGGGCTCCGTGATGTCAGCGTGGGATTCTCTCTCTCTTTCTCTCTGCCCCCCGCCCTGCTGCTGTCTCACATGCTCTCTTGCTCTCTCTCTCTCTCAAAATAAAGAACCTTAAAAAAGAAAAAAAGAATGCTGTTAGCTGTAGGTGTTTCATAAATGCCCTTGGTCAGGCTGAGAAAGTTCCCTTTTGTTCCCAGTTTGCTGATCATTCATATTATAAATTAAGGTAGGATTTTGTCAAACGTATTTTTGGCACCTATTGTGATGATCATATGGTTTTTCTTTTTTGGTTATTTAATATGGTGAATTACATTGACTGAAAAAAGAAGGTTTTGGTTTTGATTTCCTATACGGTTTTTCTGATTTCAATTTTGTAGATTTCTTCTCTGTTCCTTATTACTTCCTTTCTTCTGCTGAGTTTGGGTGTAATGGCTTTTTAAAAAAAGTTTCTTGGGGCGCCTGGATAGCTCAGTCGGTTGAGGGTCTGACTTCTGCTCGGGTCATGATCTCGCGTTCATGAGCCCCACGTCGGGCTCTGTGCTGACAGCTCAGAGCTTGGAGCCTGCTTTCGATCCTGTGTCTCCCCCTGTCTCTGCCCCCCCGCCCCCTACTCACACTCTGTCTTTCCCACAAAAATAAATAAAGATAAAAAAAAGGTTTTTTTTAAGCATCTATTTATTTCAGCTCAGGTCATGATCTCAAGGGTGGTGAGATCGAGCCCCACGTCAGGCTCACACTGATAGTGCCAGAACCTGCTTGGGAGTCTCTTACCTTCTCTCTCTGCCCCTCTCCCATTTGCACTATCTCTGTCTCTCAAAATAAAGAAACTTTCAAAAAATGTTTTAAAAAACTTAAAAGTTTCTTCACATGGAAACTGAAATCATTAATTTGAAATCTTTGTTCTTTCAAACAGATGAAGAGTGTTACCGTTTCCCTCTTCCTAGCCTCCCCTCCCCCCAATTTTTAATATGTTGTATTTTCATTTTTGTTCACCTCAAAATGCTTTCAAGTTTCCCTACCAGTTCCTTCTTTGACCCAGGGGTTGTTGAAGAGTATGTTAGCGAATTTCCACATGTTTGGGGACTTCATAGGAACCTGTCAAACCATTTTCCAGAGTGGCTCTACTGTTTTGCATTTTCACCAGCGGTGTCCAGAAAGTTCTGGCTGATCTGCTTCCTTGCTAGCTTGGGTTTTTTATTTTAGCCATTCTGATAGGCATGTGGGCAGGGGTGTAGCATTGTAGTTGTAATTTGCAGACTTCTAATGGCTCCTCGTGTTGAGCAACTTTCCGTGCACCGATTTGCCATCTGTCTCTGCCCTTTGATAACAATGTCTCTTCATGTCTTTGCCCACTTTTAATTGTGTTGTTTGTTTTACTGTTGAGTTTATAGATCTTCATACATTCTTTAGGCACTCTAGACACTACCCTTCGTTGGATATGCGGTTTGCAAAGATTGTCTCCTGTTTTGTAGTTGGTCTTGTCATCCTCTTAATGAAGTATTTTGAAGAGTAAACGGTTTTAATTTTGACGAATTCCAATGTATAAGTTATTGCCTTTTATTTTTATTTTTATTTAAAAAAATTTTTTTTCAATGTTTATTTATTTTTGGGACAGAGAGAGACAGAGCATGAACGGGGGAGGGGCAGAGAGAGAGGGAGACACAGAATCAGAAACAGGCTCCAGGCTCTGAGCCATCAGCCCAGAGCCCGACGCGGGGCTCGAACTCACGGACCGCGAGATCGTGACCTGGCTGAAGTCGGACGCTTAACCGACTGCGCCACCCAGGCGCCCCTAAGTTATTGCCTTTTAAAGATTTTGCTTTTGGTGTCAGTTGTAAGAACTCTTCATCTAAACCCAGGTTGTGAATGTTTTACCCAAAAAATTTTAGTTTTACATTTTGTTTTTAATTTTTTTAACCTTTTTTATTTTTGAGAGAGAGAGAGAGAGAGAGAGAAAGAGTGAGAGAGCACGAGTGGGGGAGTGGTAGAGAGAGAAGGAGACACAGAGTGCGAAGCAGGCTCCAGGCTCCAAGCTGTCAGCACAGAACCTGACTCGGGGCTCAAACTCACAAACCACGAGGTCATGACCTGAGCCGAAGCCGGATGCTTAACCGACTGAGCCACCCAGGCGTCCCTTGTTTTCTATCTTTATCTAAATGATCTACATTACTTTTTAGTTCATCTTGTGTAAAGTGTGAGGTTTAGATCAAGATTTTTCTGTTTTGGGGTTTATGTTATTTATTTATTTACTTACATTTTTACTTATGTATTTGGGGGAGTATAGGGATGACCAATTGTCACAGCACCATTTGTTGAAAAGACACCTTCCACCATTGAATTACTTTTGCATTTTTGTCAAATATGAAATGGTTGTATTTGTGTAAGCTTATTTCTGGGCTATTTTGTCCCATTAGTTCACATGTCTGAGCCACATTGTCTTGGTTATTGTAGCTTTATAGTCTTAAAATCAAGGTATGTGTTTCCTCCAACATTCTTCTTCATGTTCAAAGTTGTTTATTCCTGTTCATTTGCCTTTTCATAGAAATTTTAGAGTCAATTTCTCTATGTATACAAGAAAATTCTGTTTGGATTTTGATTGGCATTACATTAAATTAATAGATCACTTTGGGGTATATTGACCTCTTTACCCTATTGAGTCTTTCAATCCATGAACATGGTATATCTTTCCATTTACTTAGGTCTTTTTAAAATTTCTTTCAACAGCATTTTGTAGGTTTTGGCATACAGATGCTGTACATTTTATTATATTTGTACTTAGGTATTGCAATTTTCTTAGGGCTATTATAAGATGGTATTGTGCTTTCATACATTTTCATTGGCTGTAGAATTATGGATTTACCATTTGTGTGTGCATGTGTATGTGTGTTTCAATTATCTTTTAAAGAAACTTAAATAATAAAAAAATCTTACATTTCTGATGCTCTTTATTCCTTTGTGTAGATATGAATGTTCATCTGATATCATCTTCCTTCTGCCTGCAGGTCTATCTTTAATGTTTCTTGTGTTGAAGATCTTTATATGTCTGCAAAAGTTTTTATTTTACTTTCATTTTGAAAGACATTTTCACTGCTTAAAGAATTATAGGTTCACAGATCAGTTTTCTTCCTTTCGGTCCCTAAAGGCTGTTCCTCACTGTCTTGCTCTCATTGTTTCTGAAGAGAAATTCAGTGTCATTGTTCTCTTTGTTTCTTTGAACTTAAACGTTTCTTTATTCTCTGTTGACTTTTAAGAACTTCTCTTTATCATGGGCTTTAAGAAATTTGATTCTGGTGTGCTTTTCTTCTTGTTTCTTGTGTTTGGCACCTGTTGAGATTCTTTATCTCTGGGTTTAAAGACTTTATCAAATTTAGATTTTTTATCAAATTTCTTCAAGTATTGAAGAATTTATCAAATTTCTTTATCAAATTTCTTTATCAAATTTCGTCAAGTATTTTTCTGCCCTCATGCCCTTTCTCCTCTCTCCTCTGGGGACTCAGATTGCAACTGTATTCGTTTCCCTGTAGTTGTCTCACAGCTCATGGATGTTCTTTTTACTTTTGTAATTTTTTTTTCTCTTTGTGTTTCATTTTGGATAGTTCCCATTGCTATGCCTTCAAGTTCACCCATCTTTTCTTTGGTAATTTCTAATCTACTAATCCCATCTGGTAAACTTTTCATCTCATTGTAGTCCTCATCTCTAAAAGTTTGATGTGGCTCTTTTAAAAGATATTTCTCCATGTCTTAAACAACTTTTTGAACATATAGAATATAGTGATAATAAATGTTTTAACGTACTTGTCTGCAAATTCTTTTTTTAAAATTTTTTTAATGTTTATTTATTTTTGACAGAGAGAGAGAGACAGAGCATGAGCAGGGGAGGGGCAGAGAGAGAGGGAGACACAGAATCCGAAGCAGGCTCCAGGCTCTGAGCTGCCAGCACAGAGCCCGATGCAGGGCTCGAACTCACAGACCGCGAGATCACGACCTGAGCTGAAGTTGGATGTTCAACCGACTGAGCCATCTAGGCAACCCTCCAAATTCTAACATTTCTGTCAGTTTAGGTTTTAATTACTCAATTTTCTCCTCTTTATGGGTCATAAACTCCTACTTTGTATGCCTAGTAATTTTTAATTGGATGCCAGACATTCTTCATTTTGCCTTGTAGGATGGTGGATATTTTTATATCCTCATACATATTCTTGAGCTTTGTTCTGGGACCTACTTAAGTTGCTTAGAAAGAGTTTGATCCTTTTGGGTCTTGCTTTTAAGCATCCTTTGGTGGGACCAGAGCCGTGTTTAGCTTAGGGCTAATTCCCCCCCCTCCCCCCCCCACTGAGGTAAGAATCTTCTGAGTTCACTAGCCAGTGCTCTGTGAGTCAATCTATTTCCCAGTCTAGATGGTGGGAGCAGCCACCTTCCCAGGCCAGTGTGAGCACCGGACAACTTTCCCTCCAGTCTTCTCAGACGATCCTTTCCCAGGACTCAAGTGCTCTCTTTACACATGTGTGCTGATTATATTCGGCTGAATACTCGAGGAGGACCCTTTGCATATTCCAGGGCTCCTTGTGCAGCTCTCCCCTCCACAGTAGGCTGTTGCCTTGTTCTCCCGGGACTCAGGGCCCATCTCCTCAATTCAGGGTGTCCACAGCTCCGCCCGAGGTCACCCTCCCTGTGCTGGAAACTCTCCCGTAAGCTGGAGCAACCATGGGTTCACCTCACTCATTTCCTGTCTCTCAGGGATCGCGATTCCTCATTGCCTGAAGCTCTTGAAAACTCTTGTTTCATATTTTTGTTTGTTCGGTTGGTTGGTTGGTCGGTCAGTCGCTTCAGGGAGGAAGGTTAAGTCCAGACCCTGGCTGGACACGGAAGTCTGGCACGTGGGTTTTCCCGCCGCCACAGAGGGGCAAGGCAGACAGCTCTTTCCTGTTCGAAGACCAAACAAAGAAGACTCTCGGGCCTCTGTTAGTCTCTGGCCCAGACCCGGCTTTGCCTGGGGAGGGCAGGTGCAACACAGACAGCCTGTTCTTGCAAGTTGGTCCACCCGTGGGCCCCACACAGGAATGCACTTCTTTATTAATATCACAGCTCCCCGGGTCTCAGACGCTGTGGGTTTCGAGGCCCACCATCAATTTCATAATAATTTTTTCTTATTATAAACAAAGAGGCATGAACACTTTAAATATACTCTTCTGTTATGAGACACATTCCACTTTTAAAAAAATTTTTTTTAACGTTTATTTATTTTTGAGACAGAGAGAGTCAGAAAGAGGGAGACACAGAATCCGAAACAGGCTCCAGGCTCCGAGCTGTCAGCACAGAGCCCGACGCCGCGGGGCTCGAACTCATGGACGTGAGATCATGACCTGAGCCGAAGTCGGACGCCTAACCGACCAAGCCACCCAGGCGCCCCAACACATTCCACTTTTTAGAAACATAAAAATAATAATTAAAAAAGGAAACAAGTTGAAAGAAGCGCAGAATTGACAGGTAACGTGTTTGGAGCGTCCAATATGTACCAGGCTCCCGCTCAGGGCCTTGCAGGCATGACCTCATTTAATCCTCCCGCGGGGACTGCGGTGTGGGCCACTGTTACGGTGGCCATTTTACAGATGAGTAAACTGAGGCTCCGAGTGGTCGTGTCTCGTGCCCACGCTCACCCAGCTGCTAAGTGACGCAGCTGTGACTGGAACTCAGTCCTGGCGGGTTCCCCCAAAGCCCAAACACTCAGGCACTGGCCTGCGAGGCCGCTCAGTCAGCGCTCGCCCAGGCGCGGAGCGGAGACCCCGGAGCAGAAGCGGGTCCCGCTGGAGCGCGTGTGAGTCCCTCTCTCTTCAGGTAGCCCTCTCCGGGGGGCGCACAGCCCGGACTTGACCTTCAGGGCCACCGTCTTTTCGGGTTCGCGCCGTCCTGTGCGGAAGGGCAGATCTCCGCAGTCAACAGACCGCTGTTAGAATTGGAGAATGCAAACGAAACATGATGCAGTCTCCGAAAAAATGTTTTAGCGCTGTCTTCTTTTCCCTTGGGATGAAATTGTGGTTCTCTGAAATGTAGTGGTTTTTTTTTTTTCCCCACTTCAAATTCTGCATTGTTTTTGTAACTGTGTTGTAAATATTAGGAGCCCCGGCCCCCTGGGCCACCAGTCGGGGACGCAGCGCTGTGCTACAGGGCGTGGAGCGGGTCCGGAGGCAGCCTCCACTTGCCGGAGTCGCACCCCAGGGAGACGAAAGGAGCCCTGGCCTCTGGTGGGAGTGCGGGTGGTGACCCATGCAGGCTGCTGGCACCACTGTGAGCCTCCCCTGTGCTAGGTCCTGGCAGTGTTGACTCAGATCTTCTACCCACTCTGTAAGGGACGTGCTGTTATTATTCCTGCTTCACCGATGGGGAAACTGAGGTACAGTTTCCTTGTCCAGGGTCAGAGCCACTATGCGTGGGGAAGGAGATGGAACCCAGGCTGGGCACAGCCGTGGCTCCTGCAGCGAAGGTGAAATCAGGCTTCAGCCAGTGGTCGGGTGTCCTGCCCCCAGGGCCTTGGGGTTCCTGGAAGGTCAGCCCCCGCTGGGGCCCCCCGCTGGTCCTCTCAGGAGCAGCGTGTGTGTGTGTGTGTGTGTGTGTGTGTGTGTGTGTGTGTGGCTTTAGTCAGCACCTGGAGACCCTGGCCCAGGGCCCGCCCTTCCCTGGCCCAGGGCTGGGTCTCCTGAGCCCGCCTGGGAGCCTCACCCCTGCGCTGGGCAGCTCAGTGGCTTTAAGGAGTGTGTCTGAGCTGCCCCGCCCTGTGTGCTATTACTGGGGCGCTGGCACCCTCTTGCTGTCACCCCCCTCCCCGCCCCCCAGCTGGACGTGAGGCTAACGCCTGTCCTTTGCATCCTCCGGGGTTCCTGGCCTTGCGTGTGGGCAGAATCAGCGGCCAGGAGGCGGCAGGGCCCCTTCTCTCTCTCTCTTTGCTGCGTGAGACTCTTTGCGCTCATTTCTCGGGAAGCAGAAGATGCTGCTGCGGGCACCGGGCACCTGTTCCTCCCCCTCCTCAGCCCATCACTCTGCAGCGAGAGGGGGGTTTCGGGGTCTTTCCTGGGGGCAGTTTTGATGGGGGAGGGACAGAGAGCACAGGGGCCGGAGGGCAGGGGGCGACAGAATGTTCTGGAAGGGAAGTGGGAAGCCCCAGATGCCCCTTCCTCCCTCTCTCACTGTCCCCCGCATGGCCACAGTGATTCATCAGGTGCCTTTTGGCACGGAGTCACCAAAAGGCTCTGCTGAGGGGATCACGGCCCCCAGGGGTGTCTGCAGGGTTTCCCTCCTCCTGCGCTGGCTCTTGTGCGATCCCTTCTTGCTCTGCACTCCCCGTATTCTTTAAGGGCATCTGGTCCAGACATTTCATTTCTCCCCTGGGAAGTGAGGCTCAGAGAGGGGCAGTGACCTGCCCAAAGTCACACAGCAGGTCCGAGCAGGTTCAGGATGACAGCCCGGGCCTCCTGACTCTGGTCTGGAACTTTCTCCGATGCCGGTGATCAGGACTGCCAGGCTGGTGGGCAGCTGGTACCAGGCCACAGGGCCGCGGGGACCCAGTGTCGGTGCCGAGAGGTCCTCGCTGCCAAGTGGCTGCGTTTGTCTCAAGTGTGGCTTTTATTTCGCTCTCTGAGTGGTTCAATTCCGGGACTTTTTTTAATCTGTGGTTTTAGTCTCATCTTTCATTGTGCTTTCTCTCTGGGTAATCTGAGGCTTGCAGGCAGCTAAGTACGACGTGTACATTCAAATGAAATGCAATAAAAAAATAATCGAACGTGTTTCTTTCATGTCTGAGCCACGGATTAATTCTCTGGCACATTCTATTTCCTCTTCACTCCCTCTGCTTTTTGTCTGAGATTTTTCCTCCCGTTTTTAGAATCTCCAGGATTTGAATGACCCCATGGTCCCTGCTCACTGAAGAGGCACAGATGGTCCCAGCTTTACAGCCCAAGTCCCCGCGATCAATCGATGACACCGCTGGGGCAGAGAGGGACCTGTGGGTGTCCCATGAGCCTAGGAGGGGCCTGCCCTGGGGGCAGACAGACTTGTCCCTGTGCAAGCACTGGGAAAAGGCAGGTTCTTTGTGGCTCTAGAACTGAGCCTGGATGTTTGTGATCCTGACTCTCAGCCAAAGCAACCATCGTGGGTCCCCAGTGAGTGGCGGGATAGGCAGGGACACCGACGTGGCCATGAAGCGTGGGCTTAGCCCAGGAGCAGAGCGAGAGGCATGGAACGGAGGCGGCGGGAAGGGTTCTCCTGCCTCAGTTTTCTCCCCGCAGGGCCTTGGGTGAGCGTCCCGACCTCCCGAGCCTCATGTCCCCATCTGGAATATGGGAACACGTCTGCACCCAGTATGAGGGGGGTGGGGTGGGGGGTGAAATGATATGACACTGTAAGCCATCAGCGCGGTGCTTGGCGCGCAGCGGGTCCCGAATAAACGGGGGCCAGTACTGGTCGTGGCCCATGCTCTCCTGCCCTCCCGGCCTCCCTCCCTGCCTCATCCATCCAACTCTCTTTGGGAACTGCTGTGTGCCAGGCCGAGTGCCAGGCGTCAGGGAGAGAGGAAGAAAACCTCCAGTCACCCCCAGTGGCTCAGGCTCCAGAAGTGACACTGAAACGAGCGCTGTTAGGGGACAGAAGCTGGGTTTTCCGGGGATGGAGGAGGGACAAGCAGAGCTGGCACCAAAGGAACCAGAGAGGGCCTCCTTGAGGAGATGACATGTGAGCTGAGCCTGGAAGGGGACTTGAGTGTCAGGGCCAGGGGAGGGGAGGGACCCTCCAGGAGAGGGGACACAGGGCAAAGGCCACAGAGCACGCAGAGTGTGGTGGGCTGGGGACCGAGTGCTGTTCTGGGGGCCACGGCTGGGAGGCCCGCAGATGACCCTCTCTGGCCCGGAGCTCACAGCCAGTGGGGGGCACAGACACTCACCCAACAACTGGCAAGCTGCCTTGTGAGCAGTGCACTGGGGACAAGGTTCCCAAGTCTTGACCTTGTCAGGAAGGTGAGAAGGGCTTCCCTGAGGAGGGGACCCTTGCACTGAGACCTGAGGGGTAGGGAGGCGAATCTCTGAGGAGATGAGGAGGAGGGGTGCTCCAGGCTGCAGGGATGGCTGCAGGGACGGCATGTGCAAAGGCCCTGTGGTAGGAGGGAGGGTGGTGAATTCAGGGCCCAAATGGTGGTTTCTGAGGCTGCGTGGAGACTTGAAGGGACAGAATAACCTGGAGGGGGTGACTGGGGTTGAGGGTGACCCCAGGGTTCCTGATAGAGGTGAAGCCTCCATTGTGGTCATAACCCGGGAGCCAGGTTTGGGGGGAAGGTCATGGTCACCCAGGTCACGCCTCTGTGGTCTTTCCCTTCTGACCTCCCAGGTATAAGAGGTTTCTTCCTGCTTTTTTGTCCAGTGTCTTCTCCACCCCTGCCCGGTCCCAAAGGGACGCACCCCTAAGGGGCAAGGAAGAGAGAGGCCCAGAGAGGGAGTGAGATTTCCCACGGCCACACAGCGAGCTTGGGCAGAGCTGGAGGCAGCTCCCGGAGTAGAGCCTTCCGCTGCATCATCGCCTGCTGCCCCCTGGACGTCGCAGCCGGGGTCGAGGTCCCCACTCTTCAGGCTTTGCCCTGCAGGCCGTGGCTAATGGCTCTGCCGCTCCCTGAATCCACCGTCAAAGAGCCACTGTGCCTACAGCGTCGGTTTTTCAAATGGCTCAAAAAAGAAGTTGACAAATGGGTCCCGTCCTTTCCCAGGAGATTTTAGATTGCCTTTTTCTTGATCACTTTTATTCATCTTCTACGGCTGTGTCTCTAACACACAGATTCCCGGTCTCCCGTGGCAGCGGGAGGTACCGGGAAAACGGCTCCTGCAGAGCTGAGGGCACCCGTCGGGAGGCGGCCCGGGGCTGCCCTGCCTCGTCCTCTCCCGTGAGCCCTGGGATTCTGCATCCCGTGCAGGGGGTGGTGAGCTCCCCATCACTAGCGGGGTCCCCAGAGCCTGGGCCACGCTTTGCAGGAACTGAGGCACAAAGTGCCGGGCTGGGGCCGTGACCGGGACCTGAACTCTGCACGCCTCCCCGCCCTGCCCTTCATTCCACCCCAAGGAGGCAAAAAAAAAAAAAAAAAAAAGCGGAGACAGAAGAGGGAGTGGGGAGGACAAGAGGGGGAGGGGGAGGGAACTTGCAGTTGTCCCAGGGCAGGGCAGCGCCTGGACTTGGCCCTTTCGGGTCTGATTTGTCCCCTGAGCCTCCAATCCTTCCCCTGGGTCTATCCCCCCTGGTGAGGCTGTGAGGACCCCAAGGCCAAGGACGTGGGACAGGCAGTCAATCTGGACGGGAACTCAGGTCCTTCTGACTCTCTCCCAAAGGCAGTGGTTTCCAAAAGAACACAGGCTGCTGGGAATACCTCGTGCCAGGCTCTGAGCTGAGCGCTTCCTTTGCCGCATGTTGCTTAACGCACGGAAGGCCGATAGCCAGACATTAGGCGGGGACATGCACGCGGGTGGGCAGGTCTGGGGACACCTCTGTGTGTGGCTCTGTATCTCCAGCCCTGCCTTCTTCACCGGCTCTGGCCTCGGTCTGTGGGACCTTTGGGGAGGCCCCTCTGTCTTCGTCTGTGGGATGAGGGCCCTTCCCTGCCCCTAGTCAGAAATTCGAGGGGTGGGGCTGACCCCCGAGGAGTCACGGGTGGCTCAGCACGGGGCTCGGTCGGGTCCTATTCCTTCGAACGCCCCACCCCCCGAGAGGACATTTTCTATTCCCTGTTTCTCAGGTGAGGACCCCGAGGTTCAGGGAGGTGAGGTGACCTTGCCAAGGTCACACAACAGGTGATGGGAGGTGAAGCCAGGAACAGAATGTCTGCTCTAAATTAAGAGCCCCCCTCAGCCTGGGCTAAGCCCCTGGACCCCTACCTGTGGCCCCGATCCCTGCCCCCATCCTGAGGGTCGCGTTTCATCTCAACCCTGGCTGAACGCATCACACCTTGATTTGCCTCTCTGGGTGGGGGCCTGACGTTAAGTCCTATTGCCTCCATGCTTAGATTTATGCAAATGAGACCGTCTAGAAGCCTCTGGAAACCACCCGGTAGACAAGCTTAGGCAGACCCAGAGTACCTCCCCCGAGGTTCGTGCTTCAGGATGCCCCCTTCTAGAAAGGCTTCTTTCACACTTATGCAGCCACTCCCCACTGATGGGAGGAGGAGACAGCGAGAGACAGACCGCAGGGAACCAGCCCCCTTGGCCTCTCCCGACAGGTACTGTTCCCTGAGTATCTGCCACGTGCCAACATTTCACACGCATCACCTCATTTGACCCTCACAACAGTCAGATGAGATTAATAATATCTTAACCCTTATTTTACAGATGAGAAAAACAGAGGCTCAGAGAGGTCGAGCAACTCGCCTGACGCCACACGGCCAGTGAGCGCTAGAGCCAGGATTTAACCCGCTTCTGACACTCAGACCTCCCACAGACAAAATGATTGCCTCGTTTTGGCTCCATCAGATCTGGCTCTGTGTTCCCCATGCCCGGACATGACCCTGATCCCTGGGTCCCCGTGGGACGCAGTGAGCCTGTGCCCTCGCCGGGCATCCTCCCTGACCTGCCCCTGTCCAGCTCTCCTCCCCCTCCTCAGACTGAGTTTCATCCATTTCCCCGGAGCCCCTCCCTCTGTCTGTCCTCCACGACTTTGCAACGTCGGTTCCCTCTGCCTAGAGAGGCCGCTCCCTTCCTCTCCGCCTGGAAAATTCCTGTTCGCAACTCCTTTCGGGACTCAGGTGGGTGGGATAACACCTCCTCCGGGAAGCTCCCAGGATCTCCCCGGCTCAATCACGTGTCTCCCTCTGGGCTCACGGCCCCATCCTTACCTGCAGCCTGGAGCAGAACCGCGTTCGGATCGGGTGCGCCGTTCGCGTGTCTGCCTCCCGCCCGGACTGCGAGATTGCCGAGGGCTGGAGCCATCGCCCTGAGTTCCGCTGGCTGCTGGGGCCTGCCCAGAGCAGGTGTCAGTAAATTGACCCCCGTGGAGTGAGCGGACAATCCCGCGCAGGCCTGGGGACATCTGCACGGTCTCCCAGGGACGGAACTCGAGGGTGCCGACACCAGACTCCCTGTCGCTCAGGGGACCTGGCAGGAGAGGGCCCGGGAGGCCATTGGTGGCACCGGCAGGAGTCACGTGGCCCTTCAAGTCCCCGTGATGGGACCTGGAACAGCTCACTTGCGGCTCTCTGCCTCAGTCTCCTCATGTGTAAAATGGGTCAATAGCAGCCTGTCCCAGCCTGCATCTGAGGATTCAGGGAGGGAAAGATTCAGGGAGCAGGTACACAGTCGTAGCTTCATAGATGCGTTCCTCCAGAGTCGTCTTCTCCCCTCCCCCAGGACCACATGACACTTAGGGTCGAATCACTGCCCCTTTCCCTCCAAAGTGAAGGCTCTTTCCTCAAGCGGCCGTTTGCCTGGAGGCCCCTCGGACAGACATTCAGCTGTCAGGAAATGCAGCTCCAGCTGCAGGGTCCCCAGAGCAGGGCCACCGTAGGGGGGATTAGCTTCTCCAGCCGGGCCCCGGTTTTCCGAGGCCGCTCAGGCACTGTAGGGATGGCCGCGCCTGCTGGGTTGTCCTGGGCTGGACGTCCCATGGCGTCTTGGCTCCGTGGATACAGAGATGGACACGTGGCTGGTCATCACCACTGTGGGTGTCCCCCCCACCGCGTTGTTCTCAGTAACTGTGCCCGTGTTGCTGACACCAGGAGGGCTTCAGAGCCTCTGGAGACCAGGCAGCGGGTGTTTCCTGTTTCTTTCCCTTCAGGGGACTTGGTGCGGGGTTGTGGCAAGAGCTAACATTACAGGGCGATGCCGACAGTGGACTGAGACCTCGAGGCTGTGGGTCCGGCACCAGGCCCGGGACCTGCCTCTTGCCAGCGGGGACACCCGGGGTGGTTGGAGGGAGGCTCTGGGCACAGACACGGGGCCTGGCAGAGAATGAAGCCGCAGTAAACAGGGGCTTTGAGGCAAACCGGTGGGGGTTTGGAACCCCAGCTTGGCCGCATACGGGCCTAGGCACCCCTCTGAGCCTCAGTTTCCCATTCTGTCTGGGGCGGGGGGAGGATGAGGCAGAGGCCATGCCTGTGAACGGCACAGAGAAGCTGCCTCCCTGGACCAGCCTGCTGCATCGTGGGGGG
Source organism: Leopardus geoffroyi (assembly GCF_018350155.1). Classification (NCBI taxonomy): domain Eukaryota; kingdom Metazoa; phylum Chordata; class Mammalia; order Carnivora; family Felidae; genus Leopardus; species Leopardus geoffroyi. Next base: position 22,537,690 of record NC_059328.1, read on the forward strand.
CTCTAGGGCCCGCCCTGATCACGGCTCTAATTTCCGCCTCCAGCCATCCTCCTCAAGACTGAAGACCACCCCCAGGGCCCTTCACGTGACCCTGATTCAGCCTTCAGCAAGCACCTCCTCTGGGCCCGTCATGTGCGAGGCTCTGGGTGGGGATATACGGCTAGTGGGGAAGATACTCATTCATTCATTCATTCATTCATTCAACAGGCTCTGCAATGTGCCAGGCACTGTTCCAGGCACTGGGGAAACAGTCATGAGCAAAGCAGACCCCACGCCCTCGTGGTGCTCACATCGATGCCTCCTGCTCCTGGAAGGAGGGGGACAGACCTCAGGTGCACGTAGCAGGCCTTGCTTCCTGGACAGGGCGAGGCCCCTGGGCTCCAGGTGGCCCCAGCCTGTCATCCCTCCGACCTCCTCCCTGGTGGCCCCCTGTGGGTGTGCAGGGCCCGTGGCCACCCCCGCTCCTGGGCCCTTCTCTACTCGCCAGAGCTCCAGGCTCGACACGTCCCCGGCAGCAGCCCGTGTCTGGCACCTGCCACCGTGAGAGCCCAGCATGGATAGACCGCGTGGATTATGCACCGGTAAGTGGATAGACCCGCTTATCGCTACTGACCCCTCAGGGCCACACAGCAAGGAGGGTGATGGGGGAACAAACACCTGGTGGGGGAGCACTGTAGGATTGTGGGGACAATGTGTGGGTGGGGACACAGGCTGAGCCCATGATCCTAGAGCCAGTCATCAGAAGCATCGGGACCCGGCCCAGCTCTGGCCAACTCCAGGGTCCCCGTGTTTAAGCGTTGACTCTACTGTCTACGGAAAAAGCAGCCGGGCTCCACACTCAGGCGGGTCCCGGGCTGTGCTCAGTCCTTTACCGACGTGGTGACCCTGGGTGAATTGTTGGACCTCTCCGCGGCCCAGTTTCCTCATCTGTAAAATGAGGATAATACCACTCGCCTCTCAAGATGCCTGGGAAATTGAAGATCAACCTCTTTCAAAGGCTCTGGCACATCACGAAACGAACCCACCACGTCCTTGCTTCTTCCCTCTGTCCCTCCCTCTCTTCTTTCCTCACTCCCTCCCTCTCTTCCTTCCAGGAGACAGGAAGGTGACAGGACCAGACCCCGCGCGCGTGCATCTGGCGTGTCCACAGACACGCTTATCGGGGCCCCGCGGCCGCGGGCAGGTGCACACCCGCTATGTGACATGCCACCACCTGGGCCCACGTCCACCCAGCGCCAGCCTCCCGGAGCCCCGAGCAGCCCAGCTTCCTTGGGGCTCCCAGGAAACGGAAAAAAAACCAGAGACGCCAAAACCGAGTCACAAACACTGGGACAGAACGGAAATGTTTACGTTGTGCACACGTACCCTTTTATCAACAGCTGCGTGAGGTGCGACTCACCAAGTTTCTCGGGAAAAAGCACGTGTGTCCCGCAGGCGAGGCCGAGGGGACAGGAACCAGGACACAAGTTGGAGGCTGTTAGAGAAGCTCCCATCGTCTGTCCATCTGTCCCCCGTCCCTGGGGCCGTGAGGACCCTCCCTTAGAGACAGCATCAGAAGGTCACCTTGGAGACCTTGTGAGCGTTCAGCCCTTCCCCTGCACAGTCATATGCATGCACACGCACGTGTGTGTGCACATGCACGCCCTCGGTGGGGAGACAGGGCATCTGACATTTGCTGACATGCTGTTTTTAGAGATGGAGCCACTATGTGTCATTCTTGTCACTTCTGAAGACAACAGAGAAATGACAGCGTTTGGGTCTGGGGACGGCCTGTCACTGAGGACTACCCCAGGGGCATCTCTGCGCACTGTGGATCCGCAGTGGGCCCCAGACCCTCTCCCAGGGGTCTGGGGGGTGAGGCAGGCGGGGAGGAGACGTCTGGGCTCGCACGTGTGACTTGTGGCACCTGCGGCTGAGGTGGAAGTCACCAACAAGCCCACCGACAAGGTTAGGAGGTGGAGGTAATAGGCTAAAGCTGAATCTCCTGGTTTGCAACCTTTTAAAGGGTATGTTCGAAGGAGGATAGATATCGTCCCTATTCACCTCGTGCTGACTGCATCTCCGAGGGGAGCAGGGGCGCCAGGGCCGTGCGGGGCTGGGGCCCCAGCCTGCGTCCATTCCATCCTGCAGACTCCTCTGGCACAGGCCCCAGAAATACGAGGCATCAAGGCATCGGTAGGAACAAACGACCACCACAAAAGATTCATCAGTTTGGGCCAAAAAAAAAAAAAAAAAAAAAAAAGAAAGAAAAAACATCCTCCCTGAATAACCCACAATTATGTCGCGCGGTTAACAGAGTTCTCGCGATAGAATGGGTCTTACCCCACCCTTTGATCTTGGGTGCTGGAAAAACGAGTTCTGTCAAATCTCTTCAAGCCAACTGTCAAAGGAAAGCACGTGGGGGGGGGGGGGAGGCGGATCTCTTACTCTGATGGCAAAATTCATTTCGATTTGATTCTTTAATCCCGTCTGCCTGCAGACCTTGGAGCTGAAATTTTCAAGCCGGTTTGCTGTGAATGGTTTGTTCTCATTTTCCCCCACCGCCTCCTCGTCGGGTGCCCCGTCCGCCAGCTCTCACGGGATAACGCAGCCAAGGGGCGCAGCTGGGGTGACGACGACCGCTTGGTTCCTCGGGACAGTTTTTAGGGGGAAAATGACAGAGCACAAAGCGGGCCTCGCAGGGTCTGTCTGGGGAGGGGCGCTCGCTGTCAGAGGCTCCAGCAGCCCGGGGGATGGAAGACAGGGCACCGGGTAGGCAGGGGGATTTACAGACCCGGTGTCGTGTGCCGTGTGGCAGGACGGAGAGACGGGGAGCTTCTGGGGGGATGGCGGTGCCTCACCCCCAATGTCGCTTTTCTGCTGACCCCCTGCTCCCCACCCGGCCCCTCTTCCGTCCCCCATCGCCACGTAACTGCCAGAACCTTGTTTTGTGTTTGCAATGCACTTTTGCATCCCTTAGTTGCATTTAGTCATTAATGTACTCCTTTCCTCACTCCTGGTCCTCAGCTCCTGGCCGTTGGGGCTCACTGTGGGCTGTGATCCAGGCACAGCTCTGGGGCACAAATACATTAAGACACAACATTCACCTTCGGCAATCCAGGTCCGATATGGGAGACAGAGGTGTAGGCAAATAGCCGTGACTCTGTGTGTGGAGGGTTGTGAGAGACGTGAGCCGGGCACAGAGCAAGGGCTTCCACGAGTGAGGAAGGCCTGGGTACCCAGTGACGGAAAACCCAACAACAAATGGTCCACGCAACTGAGACGTGCAATGATGGGGCACACAAAGATGTCTGGAAGGAGTTTGGTGAGATGGTCAATGACGCCAACAGCCAGGGTCTTTCCCTCTTTCCTATATATCATCTTCGACGGTATTGGCTGTGTTTCGTGGGGAAACAATATGCGCTTATGCAGAACATAAGCGTATGTTAACGATGGATGATTATATTCCATGTTTATAGATTTACCAACATATGCAAAGCCGCTTCTGACAATTCTACACCTACAGGCGCATCACGATTTAATGACTGCACGGGAGGCTCCCGGCCAGCCCCACGACGTGAGCCGGGGCGCCCGGTGTGGGACAAACGTGCAGCCCAGCCCTGCACGCACTCGGGCCTGCGCCCGTCGCCACCTCTCCAGCCTTCCGGTCCTCCCGGCTTCCCAGAGACACGGAGCCCGTGGGGGATCGGCCTGGGAGAGACCCTGAAGACCGCAGACGGTGACTTCCCCCTTTTCCAGCTGGGGAAACTGAGGCCCATTCCCTCATTCCCTCTCCCAGCCAACAGCGTGCCGAGTGTCTGACGTGCCCCAGGCTCTGGTCTAGACTAGGGGGACTCAGCTGCTGCTCTCTGGGGGGGACACAGAGGACAATGCCAGGTGGTGATGAGCACTGTGAGGAGGCCTCGAGTGAGTGTGGGAAGAGAGTGGGACTGGGAGTCCAGGAAGCAGGTGACCTCAGTCCAAAAGTGAAAAAGGTGAGGCAGAACCAAGCATCCTGGGACAATGTGTGCAAAGGCATGTGGGGTGGGGGACCGAGCGTGCCCAGGGAGGGCATCCCTGTCCCCACTCTTGGGTTCAGCAAACGCTTATGGCTCTTGGTCCCATGCAAGGTACCGGGCTGAGGGCGAGGGGAACACAAACACAGGGAGGGTCCTGTCTCCAGGGCCCCCCTCAGAGGCGGTCAGCGCGACGATGGGGGGATGTCCCAGGAGCTGAGAGACGCAGAGGCAGCGCAGGGTGGACCCCGGACACGTCCAGGTTCAGTCCTGGTGCTGACCCTTCCTTCTTCGGCTCCCCAGCCTCAGTTTCCCCCCCTGTACAATGGGGAGCTTGGGTGTTCATCATTCTTCCCCACGGCAGTACAGACTCCCCTACTGGACCATGAGCTGGACGGGCCGCACGGGGTGGGCGTCTCATCCCTCCCGCCCTGACTCCCCTTCTTTGTGTGAACTGTCCCCCGATGCCAGCTTCTCCTCCTGAGTCACTCTTGTAGTGGCCCCCGGGGCGGGGGGCGGTGCTCGGTGATTGGAGGGGGCACCTTGGGTGTCCAAGCCCGGCTGGAATTCTTCCTGGGATTGTATGCTCTGGCACCGACAGAAAGCTGCTTTCTCTGCCTTCTGGGGGCAAAAACTAAGAGGCGCCCCTCAGCCTCCTCCCTTCCCGCCCTCCCAGCCCCACCGCTGTTTAGAAGGAAATGGATTCACAGACAGGATCTTGAACCAGGGCTGGGCAGGGCGGGAGGCGGGAGGGAGGTCGGACAGCCCCTGCCGCCCCTGCATTGCCCAGGTAGTCGAACCTCCAAATTCGGGCTTCTGCTTACCTCTGAGCTCCCGTCATTTGCAACCACAATGTCTTCGTGACGTGTCCACAGTCTTAGCGGCAGCCATTGAAGGCACCCGCTTGCTTGAGGACACGGGGTGGGGGTGGGGGGCTCCTTTTACCATCTCAGCCCCACAGAGGGGTGGGTCCTGTTATCCTCACCCCCCTCTTACAGAGGAGGACACAGAGGAGGCAGCAGAGCGAGGCGGGACTTGCCCCGGGTCTCCGCAGTCCGCAAGTGACAGCCGCGAGTGGGCCATACGCAGCCCCTGACACACACGCACCGGGCCCTCGGTGAAAGCGTGTCGGCTTGACCAGGCAGCGCGTGGCGCGGCCAGGAGGCCTGGGGGGTGTGAGAGGTGGCCACAGGGATGGAGACACAGAGGAGTCAGAGCGTGTGTCCAGTGGAAGGCCGGCACGCGGTGCTTTGGGACACTGTCCTTTGGGAGGCACAGCGCAGGGCTGGCTTTCCTAGCATCCACCTCGACCCCCGCGGAGTGCAGGGCGGGATCAGTGGCTCTATTTACCGATGAGAAAAGTACAGCTCAGGGAGGGACAGGGACTCCGTGAAGGCCCCACATCCAGTGGGGTCAAGATCAGGATCGGAAGCCGGGGCTTTGGGCCCTTCAGTGGGGCCCTGGGGCCTCCCGATGCCTGCCCGGTGCGCCCACCCCCAGCTCTATGAGCGTCCGGGTCTCTGGCTGCCCAGGGCCTGTGCCCAGGTTGCCCCGGGGGGTCTGGCTGCTCCGGAGGGAGGGCCTGAGACTAGCTGTGTGGACAGAGGGGCGGACAGGGAATGACCGGAAAGGTGAGCTGTGCTGGGGAAGAGTGAGGGGTGGCTCCCGCGTCTGGGCAGAGAGCACTGTTTTGGGGTGTGGGGGGTCAAAGGAGGTGGGAATGAGGGGCAAGGCGGGCCGCAGCTCTGGGTCACTGGAGAGAGTTCTCGCACGTTGGCCCCAGGCGGTCTCCTCCAGAATCACCCGCAAGCGCCCTTCCTGGAGCGGCTGGGGTCTGGCTAGGTCAGCCAGCTGCGTCTCCATCGCGCGGCCCTAGGGTCTGGGGCTCCTGCACATCCGGGGAGCAGGTTCAGGTCTCCAGGCCCGTCCTGCTCAGAGACGCCCCGGGGGCTCCCTACAGCCCGCTGGAGGAGCCCCAAGTCCTCTCGGCTCTGCGGTCGCTCCGTTTCAGGTCCCAGACCTGCCTCGACTCACCCGCCCCGCCATCTCCTCCACTCCCCGTGGGCACCCCTTCCCCGGGCGCAGGGCAGCGGGGACCAGCGGACATGAAACAGAGGGTTCGCTTCAGAGCCACTCCGCACCAGCCACTCCGCACTGGATTCAGTCCTCCCCGAGGCCGGCAGCCACCCCGGCCCCACCCCTGTCACAGCGGGTGAGACGGGGGCCCAGAGGTCCCAGGGTGAGGATTTCAGCTGCCCTGTCTCTGTCCGGAGCTTCGTTCTTTAAGCACCTGTTCATGCATATTCAACAGTGTTTACTGTGCCTGGACTCTGAGCCAAGCGCAGTCCTGGGGGCCGAGGGCGCAGCGGCACCAGACCTGGCCTGGGGCTGCCAGGAGGTTCCCACAGGCAGACTGTCATCTATCTATTATCTATCTATCATCTATCTATCTATCTATCTATTATCTATCTATCCATCTACCTATCCATCCATCCATTTATCTATCATCTATCTATCATCTCTCTATTATCTATCTATCATCTATCTGTCTGTCTATTATCTATCCATCTATCTATTATCTATCTGTTATCTATCTATCTACCTATTATCTATCTACCTGTTATCTATCTATCATCTCTCTCTCTCTCCCTATTATCTATTATCTATCTAGTATCATCTATCTATCTATCTATCTATTCATCTATCCATTATCTATCATCTATCTACCTATCATCTGTCTACCTATTATCTATCTATCACCTATTATCTATCATCTATTATCTATCATCTATCTATTATCTATTTATCTCTCTCTCTTTTATCTACCTATCTACCTATTATCTATTATGTATCTATCTATTATCTATCCATCTACCTATCCATCCATCCATTTATCTATCATCTACCTATCATCTCTCTATTATCTATCTATCATCTATCTGTCTATTATCTATCCATCTATCTATTATCTATCTGTTATCTATCTATCTACCTATTATCTATCTATCATCTCTCTCTCTCTCTTTCTACCTATTATCTATTATCTATCTAGTATCATCTATCTATCTATCTATCTATCTATCTATTCATCTATCCATCTATTATCTATCATCTATCTACCTATCATCTATCTGTCTACCTATTATCTATCTATCGATCTATCTATCTACCTACCTACTTATTATGTACCTATTATCTATCTATCTATCTATCTATCTATCTATTATCTATTATCTATCATCTATTATCTATCTATTTATCTCTCTTTCTATCTACCTATTATCTATTATCTATCTATCATCTATTATCTATCTATCTATCTATCTATCTATTATCTATCTATCCATTTACCTATCCATCCATGCATTTATCTATCATCTATCATCTATCATCTCTCTATTATCTATCTATCATCTATCTGTCTGTCTATCTGTTTGTCTATTATCTATCCATCTATCTATTATCTATCTGTTATCTATCTACCTATTATCTATCTATCTATCTATCTATCTATCTACCTATTACCTATCTATCATCTATCTATATCTCTCTCTCTACTTATTATTTATTATCTATCTAGTATCATCTATCTATCTATCTATCTATCTATCTATTCATCTATCGTCTATCATCTATCTACCTATCATCTATCTGTCTACCTATTATCTATCTATCTATCTACTTATTATCTATCTATTATCTATCTATCTATCATCTGTTGTCTATCATCTATTATCTATCATCTATCTATTATCTATTTATCTCTCTCTCTTTCTATCTACCTATTATCTATTATCTATCTGTCTATCTATCTATCTATCTATCTATCTATCTATCCATCTATTATCTATCATTTATCTACCCGTCTATCATCTATCTATCTATCTGTCTATCTGTCTACCTATTATCTTTCTACCTATTATTTATTATCTATCTATCTATCTATCTATCTATCCATCCATCCATTATCTATCATCTCTCTCTATTATCTATCCATCTATCGATCCATCTATCTATCATTTATTATCTATCTATCTATCTATCTTCTATCTCCCCATCATCTCTCACTCCCACCCTCTCTCATCTATCCATCTACATCGGTACCCACACCTCTCAGTTATAGTACACTTTGTGCTCTCCACCACTCACCCACCACACCATTTAGGACTCACCTCCATGATGGAAGCCTCCAGTCTCCCGACTTTTGAGTTGACATGAGCGATGCCAGAGCTGATGAGCAGCACAGTAAGACTAAGACCGGGCCTCTCCCTTGGGCTCCGTCTGTCACCACTGCCGCCTCTGTGCCAGAGATGCTCCCACGCTGCCCCCTGGGCCCGGGGGTCCGGGAGCGTCCCCCTCTTACATCTGACTGTCTTGTTCTGTAACCCTTCCTTTATGCTTGTGACAATGATGTCGAGCTCTGTGTTGGTAATCTCCAATGATTTTAACATTCCATTATCCAATTTTGCTTAACAGGCTCTGATTCTAATCTTCTTTGAGTGCAACCCTCCGTGAATCTGTGAAAAGCCACTCTGTCCCCGGCATGCACAGCCGGCCCCCACCCTGAGCCCTCCTGCTTCCCTTTGATCCACATCCAAGCCATCTTCAGCCGTTCCCTTCTCCAGGGCCCACTTCAGACGTTCTGAGTTTATGGCTGTCACAAAATGTTATTGGCCATGATAATGGCAATTAGAACAATTACGCCGGGCCATAAACTAGCGCAGGATTTAGGACTGACAGTGAGTTTCCTGAGCCCAGGCAGCTACCATCCCATCCGCCTGACAGGCCTCCGCAGTCACAGAGTGACGCTGCCCCCACCACCAGGCGGGGGTTCGTTGGCTGTTTGGGTTCCAGGCTCCCCCTCCCTTCCCTACGGAGCCTCCTGCTCTCTCCCCTCCCTGCTCTCAGGACAGCATCTCTGCTGGGGCCTCACCTGAGGGTGTTGTGACTTCAGATTCTAGACCCCAACAGTGGAGGCTCAGTCTGGGTGAATGGGCTTGAGCCCCGGGCCTGGTGGAGGGAGGTGATGTGGCCCAGTGGTTAGGCCACCGGCTCTGGATGACTGTAGTTTCCAGTCTGGGCTCTGCCACTGCCTCCCCGTGAGATGGAGGGCAAGTTACTTAACCTCTCTGAGCCTCCTTAGTTTTCCCCTCTGTAAAGTGTGCACCGTTATACCGACGACACGTCTGATTCTTGTAAGGATTTGACAAAGCAACTGGAGACAGATTCCTGGGCTCGCGCGACACCTGCGGGCAGCGCTCGGGGGGACACTCTGGGCACCCAGGGGGTCAGTGTCCCGGATCCTCCTCTGTCACGCGCGGACCGCGACCGTCCCTGGTGGCAGGATGGTGTGCGGACCCCACGCCCTCACGTGCGGTAAATGTCCGCTGCCGGGTGAGCCCCCGATGCGCGTTAAAGGGCGTGGTCACCACGACTGTCATCACCGTCCCTATTCAGCTGGCAGGGAAATGCCCCCGTGCTGTCTTTGGGCACGGAGCCCCCGGCACAGGCCCGGGCATAGAGCAGGGAGAGCAGGGACTGGGGAGCAGGCCGCCCGGGCTCAAGGCCCAGCTCCACCACTTCTGAGCTGTGTGCCCTTGGACGAGTTTCTGAACCTCTCTGAGCTACAGTACCTGCATCTGTAAAAGCGGGGATAGCCACTGCGTCTCCACCGCAGGCCTGTTGGAGTAATCAAGTGGGTTAATGCAGGCAAAGCGCTCCACACAGCGCCTGGCACGCGGAATGGGCTCTTCTCACCCCGGGCCCCGAGGGAGTGCGGCGCCGAGCGGCCCCTAACGGGCTCCCTTCCTGCCACCGCCGCACCGAGAGATGAGAAAGCCAGGCCAAGGGACACGAGATGAAACGTCTGGGGACGAGACAGTGGACGCCGTGCTAAATTATGCAGGGCGGACGATTAGAGAACGAAATGATCCATGATGAAGGGCTAACTGGGCAGGACCGAGGCTCGGGGCGCAGGAGCCAGGGGTGAGGGAGAGGCGCCCGCAGCCTGGCCTCGGTGGCCCTGCTCTCCTTAATGACAATGAGTTTTCTTTTAATACAAGTAATGAATACTTACTGTAAAACACTGGGAAAATGCAAAATGTATATAAAGCGCTGACCTCTCGCCAGCAAAGATAGTAGCTAATGCCTTTCTTTATTCATTTTCGAGTTATAGACAAGTGCGTATTTTTCTAATTGAGTTCCCACTGGTGGGACTGCGTTATGATCACTTACCGTTCATGTCACTGACGAGGGACCGGTCTCCGGTCCTAGACAGAATGAAACAACACCTGTCACCGGCCAGACGCGACTGACTGTTGTATTGGTCACACTTGCTCACAGCCTGGGGGCGGAGCCTGTCTCCTGCCAGTCAGGGCCACAGGAGGCCTGCACTCCGAGCCAGGGGACCAGCAGGGCCTGTGGAGGCAGGCTTTGCAGTAACAAGAGGGTGATGCCTCTGATTCTCGAGGGAGGGTGTAATTGGCTTGTGGGGGACAATTCCTCACTGGAGGGTGGCTGGAGCCCCTCGGCCGAGGTCCAGCTGGACAAGGCACCTTGTCCCTTGGGTTGGGTTGGTAGCTGGGTTGGGAGGCATATCTGGCAGAAGCAGGGGAACTCTCCACCAGGCCTTTGAGGTCCTGTGAGGTTCAGGGCTGTCAAGGTAACACATGAAATTTGAGGGCTTACAACACAGGCTGTCAGGATGAGCTGGTGTCTGGTGGGTGACTTCCTCCCTCTCCTAAAACGATAAAGGTCAATTCTCGCTCCTGTCACACGTCCAACTGTGGTCAGCGGAGAGGATTCTGCTCACCACAAACACCCGGGGACCAGGCTGACGGGGCGCCACTGTCCTAGGGTGTCAGAATGTCCCCATGTTCTTCTCGGTCACGGTGATGGGGAAAAACAAGTAGGAGCACTGAGCTCTCACCCTTACATGCTCCCTCCTGGAAGGGTCTCTCCCCACCTCTATTCTCATTTCTTGGCCAAAGCAGGTCTCGGGGCCACTCAGGGCATGGGGACGTGTGGTTGTCCTGTGGGGGTGCCGGAAGGACAACTGAGTCTCAGCGAACCCCAGCCACGTCCTCTGCATGCTGCACGCTCAGATTTGGGTCCACACCCGACACTCCGGATTGACCAGTTTTCCGTCTTATTATGTATTCTTTTTTAAAATTAATTAATCGATTAATTAATTACTTTCATCGTCATACGTGCCCGCCTTAATCCCCATCACCAATTTAATCCATTCCCCCCCCCCCCCCACTTCCCCTCTGGTAACATCAGGTTGCTCTGTAAAGTTAAGAGTCTGTTTCTTGGTTTGCCTCCTTTTTAAAATTTTTTTTTTTAACTTAGCTCATTTGTTTTGTTTCTTAAATTCCACATATGAGAGAAATCATATAGTATTTGTTTTGCTTCGACTGACTTATTTCGTTTGGCCTCATACTCTCTAGCTCCAAACGGCAAGATTTCATGCTTTTTCATGGCCGAATAATGTTCCGTTGCGTATATTATACCTACCGCTTTTCTTTATCCATTCATCTGTTGACGGATACTTGGCTCTTTCCATCGTTTGGCTATTGTAGATAATGCTGCCATACACATCGGGGTGCACGTATCCCTTTGAGTTAGTGTTTTTTGGGTAAATACCCAGTGGTGCGATTAATGGATCGCAGGGTAGTTCTATTTTTAATTCTTGAGGCACCTCCGTGCTGTTTTCCCCAGTGGCTGCACCAGTTTGCATTCCCACCAACAGTGCACGAGGGTCCCCTTTTCTCCACATCCTCGTCAACGCTTGTTGCTTCTTGGGTTGTTGATTTTAGCCATTCAGACAGGCGTGAGGTGTTTTGATTTGCATTTCCCTGGCGAAGAGTGATGCTGAGCATTTTTTCACGCGTCCGTTGGCCATCTGGATGTCTTCTTTGGAGAAATGTCTGTTCAGGGTTTGCCCGGTGTCACCTGCTCTGACGGCCCTTCCCTGACCCCCGTTTACAACTGCGACCCCTGTACCTCGGGCACCTTCTAGCACCCTCCCCTGCTGGCTTTTCCTCCGGCTCTGACCCCGACTCTCACTCTCTGCAGCTCACCGTTCATGCTTGGTGAGGCTCCTCCTTCCAGAATCGGGGCTTCTCCCCGCTGCCCAGGACGTACTGCCCACAGTGCCCCCCCCCCCCCCCCGTGGACGTCGGAGCGCTGGCCGCGCCCCACGAGCCAGGCTGTCCCGTGTGAGATGCTGTCCCCTGCTTCTCCCAACAGCCCCCGAAGCGTCCGCTAGTGACAGGGCTGTTCTGCAGGGGGGAAGCAGGTGGCCTGGCTCGGGAACTGTGGGTTTCACGGGACTTGGGGGTGGGGTCGGGTCCCGGGCGCCTCCAGGGTCCAGGGCTGGGCCGGCAGGCAGGTGGGATGCTGTTCCGGAGTGTTCCAGGAACGGGACCGTCGAGCAGCCCGCGCCGCGGGGACACCTGCTCGTTTGATGGGGAGGGACGCAATCTCCTGACCGTCCATCCGCACCCCTCTGCTGCCTCTGGGCTCCCAGCGGGTCCACCCTGGGGCTGCACAGACAGGAGACCAGGACACCCCCTAACAGCCCGGGACACGCCCTCCTCTCCAGGCCAGCTCCCCCCCGCCCCCAGCTTCCTCTTCACCACCCACCAGGGACCCGGGCCCGTCTGCTTACCAGGGGCCCAGCCCCTGCATAGACCCTAAGAAGCGCTCAGGCAGCTGCGCGGGCGGGGGCGGGGGCGGTGCGCCTCCGTGTGGACCCCGAGGGGCGCCCCCTGGTGGTGCAGCTACTAGAAGGCGTCTGGTCCCCCGCTGATGGGACAAGGGCTGCATCAGTAAACGTTTTGTTTCCCAGCCTGTCTATACCAACGTCATGTCAACTCTGCAGTACCCAGGGCTTCTCTGCCACATCCAGGCCAGGCCCCGTCACTGCTCCCCTGCGCCTTGGGGTGCCTCTTTGCGGTCCTGCGGCTCCCCCTCTCTTGCCCTCAACCACCCCTTCCCCACACGGCCGCGAGAGGGCGCCCTACAAGCATAAGTCAATGCGGTGTCTTGGGGTCCTATGGCACGTGTCCGGAAGTCCCTTCCTGGCCGAAAAGCCAAGGGCAGTCTGGCTGCGCCCGTCTCTACAGCATCACCACCCGCCACGTTCCCCCCATTCAAGGTGGTCAAGCCACACGGGCCTTTCTTCTGCCACTCGAACCTCTGAGCCTTTGCCTATGCTGTTCCCTCCGCCCGGAACGTCCTCCAGGGCATCTCACCTGGCTGGGTCCTATGTGGCGGTCACGTCTGTGCAAAGAAGTGTCACGTCCTCCGGGAAGCTCACTCAACAAGGTGGGTCCCCTGTGGCCCCATCACGTTGTAGCTGATTATTTGCACAGTTACTGCTTCCACGTCAGGCTGTCCTTCATGACTAGAGACCCCGCAGGGCACGGTCTGTGTCTGCCTCAGTCACCCCGCACCCCGGAACCTGGCTCTGTACTTGGTACACGGCAGGAGCGTGAGCGTCCTGGGGTCCCAGCCTGTCCAGGGCCCCGGGAGGCAGGAGGACCTTGTGGGTGGAGGAAGGGAGTGACAAGGATAGGGGACCTGGGCCCGCGGGCCCCGAGGGATGCCAGCGGGGTCTCCCTGCTCTGCTCACAGCTGCCTGGGTGGTCGGGGTGGAGCCAGAAGCCCCACATCTCCGGCATGCGCAGTTGTGACTAATCAGGTCCCAAGCCCTGCTAACATGGCAGGGCGACTGGACCACTAGGAACGTCCCCCACAGATGCTCTGTTGGCTAAGGTGCGGAGTCACTGTGACCTCAGCCTCCTGCCCTTTCCCAGAGCATCTGGGACAGTCTGGCTCCAACCTCAGCCTGCCCACGACTTGCATCTCTGCTCACAGCCTGAATGGAAGGTGCCTCTGAGCGTCCCTGGTTTTATACTAAGTGGTCTCTGATTTTTGGGGGGGGGCTCCTGGCCCCTGTTCCTAGACAGATATCTTTGGGGCCTCGGGCCCCAGGGCTGGATGGTAAAATACCACGGAAAAAGCTCTCCTAGCAGAGAGTTAATGAAAATGGTCCATTACGAAGTAAATGGAACTAACTGTTAGCTAAAAAATAATTCGGCTAAATGACTCTCATCTCGTCTCCCTGTAATCACGCCCATGCACGTCTGCCTCTGCCTCCTTTCCTCTCCCTGCCTCCCCCCTTCACGGTGCCGCCTTTCCTGCCTTTTATTTTTTAGTTTTTTTTTAACGTTTTATTTATTTTTGAGACAGAGAGAGACAGAGCTTGAGCAGGGGAGGGGCAGAGAGAGAGGGAGACACAGAATCCGAGGCAGGCTCCAGGCTCCGAGCTGTCAGTACGGAGCCTGACGCGGGGCTCGAACCCCCAAACCGCGAGATCATGACCAGAGTGCAAAGTCGGTCGGTCAACCGACTGAGCCATCCAGGCGCCCCTGCTTTTCTTGTCTCTTATTCTTCTTTTCTGCTTAACAGGAGACGACATTTACAACAACATCATTTTCATGAAGATTTGCAGGGAAAGATGGGCAGAAACCCCCGCAGAGCCGACCATGTGGCTTCTTTCACAGGAACCAAAGAAACCATTTTGCAAATTGCAAAAAAAAAAAAAAAAAAAAAAAGTCATGGGAGCCTAGAACACTGTTAAAGTCAGTTACCGCTGGGGATGGAGAAGAGGTGGCCTGGGGCCAAAGGGGGTCCAAACGAGGGGCCCGCCCCACCTCTCCCCAGCCGTCCGCCTCATTCCTTCCCTCCAGCCTCATATCCCGCAGTCTCGCCTCCCTGACCTGACCCTGAGCTGCACCCTGAACCTTAGAAAGCTCATAATCACAATACGTAATGTCTATTGAGAACACGGTATGTCCCAGATGCTGAATTGAGTACTTGAAATTAGAAGTGCCTTACACGGGGCGCCTGGGTGGTGCAGTCGGTTAGGCGTCCGACTTCAGCCAGGTCACGATCTCGCGGTCCGTGAGTTCGAGCCCCGCGTCAGGCTCTGGGCTGATGGCTCAGAGCCTGGAGCCTGTTTCCGATTCTGTGTCTCCCTCTCTCTCTGCCCCTCCCCCGTTCATGCTCTGTCTCTCTCTGTCCCAAAAATGAATAAACGTTGAAAAATTAAAAAAAAAAAAAGAAGTGCCTTACGCATTCACCCCACATATCATTTACATATTCTCTTTTCCTCCGTTCACTGGGCATTTACCCGATGCCACCGTAGTCAAGACACCGTGGTGAGAAGCGAACCAGTATTTACCGAGCGCCATTATCTCAGTTTACCCCTCCAGTGATCCCTTCCGACGGTCAAGGAAGCGGGCTCATGGTTCGGGCTGAGGTTCACACCGCCTCTGTTCTGGGTCTCGTGGGCACCCAGCGAGGGTCGAGCAGAGAGCGAGCCCTCTCATCCGCGTCCGTCCTACCTGTATGGGGCTCCCGCTCTGCCCAGGGGACGGAATTGCTGTTGCCACGGCTGTGACTGTCATAACGACAGGCACAGCTACACTGCCTTGCAGAGCCCGCCCTGTGACTGGCACTGTGTGCTGTGATGGCCATTCGCCCGCAGTAACCTTGCGAGGCAAGACCCGGCCCTGGAGACAGATACGAATCTTCCGTCTTAGAGGCTAAGGATTTGCCCAGGCCTCCAGCAGGCCGGCGGCCGGACCAGGAAGTGATCCCACCACCTTTGCCAGCCTCACACACCAGGATGTGCGATTTCAAGAAAGGCAGGAAGGCCACATCTGCCAGATGAATGGAGAAGCTGAGGAATCTGGCCGCAGAAGGAAGCATGAGACACAAGAGCAGGGAAGCCAAGATGAAACTTGACAGAGAGGGGGGCGGCCAGGGCAACCAGGTCAGGGTCAAGTTCCTTAAGTTCCGAAGGACCCCCTGGAGCCAGTCCCCGCCCCTGTTATTCTCTGCTTAAAGCAAACGGACAGTTTCCCTGTTACTTACAAGGAACCCTGACTCGATGCCAAGGAAACCTGTTTATTTTTAAAATCTGCATTAAAACAAACAAAAAAAAAGCTCAGAGAGCCCTCATAAATACCAGAAAGGAAGTTTTTGCAAACCTTTATGGAAATAAAACCTGCAATCTGGACACACACTTGTTTAACAAGTGATAATTAACTGCTGACAATATAATTTCAGCCTGTTTTTCATAGAAAGGTAATCAAAACAGCCTTGCCTGGGGAGTGCAGCCTCATGTGCGGAGCTCAGCCCCTCTGCCCACAGCTGCGGAGGTGGCCTTGAGGGTCCCTGCTCCCTGCCAGGTGGGGTCTGGACCCCAGAGGTGGCACTGGTATTGCATACCCTGGGCTTTCTGGTCCTCACAGACCCCCAGGAAGGTCTCAGGAGGCGGCTGAAGCAGCTCTTCTCTCATCGTGGGACTGTCCTCTCCTGTAGATGTCCTAGTCCCACGTATGCCTGGTACCAGCCGCAATTTCAGGAGAGGGGGACACTCCTGTCCCTGCAGCTTCTGCCAGGCCTTGATCCGACAGGGCCCCCGGCCCATCCCCCAGTTGACAGAGAGGAAACCGAGGCTCCGAAAGGTGGAGTCACTTGCTCAAGGCCACACAGCTGGTGAGGAGCCAGAAGGTGATGTGAACTCTGACCTGCCTGACGCTCATCCCCGACTCCCTTTCTCTGGTGATCCCGACCGTTCTTGCTTGAGTTTCCTCATCTGTGAGTTGGGGGTAACACTAACACTCTCCTTATGAGGACGTTTGAGGAGGAAATAAGCTGATACATACATCTATACGATGTATATGTATATATATGTGTATGACATATATGATGTATAGATATGTATAGATGTAGACATCATATAGATGTATATATCGTATATATACACATCATATATATGTATATGTCATATATATACACACACATATCATATATATGTATATATCACATATATATGATATGTGTGTTATATTTATATATACATATATATATATATATATATATATATATATATATAACACACATATATGTATTTATACACACAACTCTCAGAATAGTGCCTGGCCCTATATACACATCATATATATGTATATGTCATATATACACACACACATATCATATATATGTATATGTCACATATATATGATATGTGTGTTATATTTATATATACATATATATATATATAACACACATATATGTATTTATACACACAACTCTCAGAATAGTGCCTGGCCCTATATACACATCATATATATGTATATGTCATATATACACACACACATATCATATATATGTATATATCACATATATTTGATATGGGTGTGTATATATATATATATATACATATATATATACATATATATATAACACACATATATGTATTTATACACACAACTCTCAGAATAGTGCCTGGCCCTTAACACATGTTAACTATAATGCATATTAATTATTATTATTAATAATCATATAAAAATCATATCAACAAAATACTGATGTTATTATCAGTCCCTTATTATCATATAAATAATAGTAACCACAATATCAGCTGCGTACAGATATACTAGGCCAACTTCTTCCCTCCAACCAACCACAGGCCATTGGCTCTGACCCCTTTCACGGTCGCTGTATCCCTGTGGGACTCTGTCCAGATCCCCAGCACCCATTTATGAGGGCAACTGAAAGAAACGGCACGATGCTGAGTGTAGGGGAGGAATTGCTTCCCGGGCCCTGAAGGTCTGGGTCCTCTGAAGACAGACGTGTGCATTGTCTCCTGGCTGCCATGGTCAAGCCCCATGTCTCTGACCCGTACTCAGCTGTGCCGGCGGTGACTCACTGGGACGTTTGGACATTGCTGTACCCGTTTCTTTCCCCTGGGTCTTCCTTGTGATCCTCAGAATTTATGCCGCTTCCATTCTCCCCCATCATACCAGCTACCCGGAACCACTCACTGCTCCCAGAACATTCCATACCCTTTCGCATCTCCGGCTCCCCTGCCTGGAGAACCTTTCCCTCCATTTCCCACCTGAGGAAATTGGATGCTCTGAGGCCCGCCTTGAGCCCAGGTCTGTCTGCCCTGACTGAGCATGGATGGGACACAGGCTCTGGACCCACTTCCTCAGGCAGTACCACGTGCCCAGCTCAGCACGCCGGCCTGTGTGATCTCAGTCTTCACACCACCCTCAAGGTGGGCTTTATTATCTCTATTTTCCAGCTAGGGCCCAGGGAGGAGAACTGACTTGCTCCAAGTTACACATCTAGAAAGTGCCAGAGCCCAGGTGGAGACGCATGTCTGGCCAACCCCAAACGCTAGGCTGCGGATACAGCCCCAGGCTGCCTCCTTTCCACTTTCGGGTCACGCGAAACCAGATGGTTCCTCCCCTAAAAGCAGCAGGGTATGGGGCCCGTGAATTCGCACTCTATTTGTCATTGACCCAGGCCTCGGGCCTGAAAGTTCACAGCTTTGCCACACAAGCCCAGGCACATGTGGACATGGGAAGAAACTGCTCCAACACATCCTTGTGGACACTTGCGAGTTTCGCAAGAGGTTGGTGAGCACATCCATTGTACTCCAAACCTGTGTCCACACCCCAGGCCCACGTACTGAGCCCCAATCCATATATCCAGCTGCCTCCTGGACCCTTGCCCTTGGATGCCCCATGGGGTCCTCAGACTCAGTGAGCCCAGAGGGGTCCGGGGTGAGTGGGGCAGGAGACGGACCCAACCTAGAGGCTGGGTTCTGACTCCTGCTTCTGAAAGCCTTTTCCCTACAAACTCTAGAAATATTTGATCAAAGCCAGGGACAATCAAATATTTGAACAAGCAGGGACATCCCCAGGGAGTGGAGAAGAAACGACAAGCTGGGTGATAAGCAAGGGCCAACTGGGCTGGGAGCGAGGCTGTGGATTCCGGTGACCTTACGGCTCGGGCTTCCCCCTCTCAACAGGGACAGATGAGGTCTTGTGCCCACGGGACCCCAGGAGTTGGGTATTCAGTCCCCACACAGAGCTGGGATTTTTGAAGTGCTATGTCTCCAGTGAAAGAGTGTATTAGAAACATAGATTCAACTGGGAGGACGTAGGGGACAGAAAGGAATCTTGTCTGTCTCTGGACTCCGGGTAGAGCTATAATAACACAGAGTTCTCCTGGGAATTTGTAAACACGGGCCGGCACCTTCCCTGGTCGTAATAGTTTTTTTTTTTTTTTTTTTTAATTTTTTTTTCAACGTTTTTATTTATTTTTGGGACAGAGAGAGACAGAGCATGAACGGGGGAGGGGCAGAGAGAGAGGGAGACACAGAATCGGAAACAGGCTCCAGGCTCTGAGCCATCCGCCCAGAGCCCGACGCGGGGCTCGAACTCGCGGACCGCGAGATCGTGACCTGGCTGAAGTCGGACGCTTAACCGGCTGCGCCACCCAGGCGCCCCCCTGGTCGTAATAGTTTTAATTCACCTTGTAAGTTTGATTTCTGGAAAGAGATGCCAAGGAACTAAGTCACGATTAGATCCAGCTTGATGGTACTTCTGGAGCGTCTGAAAAAGCCAATCCAGAATAATTCAGTATGCCCACATCCTCCGCTCAGGCTATACGAGATTCCCGCAGAGAAGGCCCCGATGAAGAGGAGCCTGCAAACCTAAAGTCCAAAAGAAATGGAATATCCTACGTGAGAGGAAGCAGACAAAAATAGAAAGATTAATTCCAAGAACCTCAAGTAATAGAATGATTCCAGGGGGAAACTCTAATACGAACATGCTTAAAATAAAGATATGACAGAAAGAATCTACAGATGAGGTTTCCTCATCTGCAAACTGGAGACAGTAGGGCGGTTTGCGAACGGGTTCTCTAGCGCATTCCATGGAGGGGCTTCTGGGGGGATCAGCACAGCGAGCCCCGTGGGGGAGGGGGCTGCTGTTACCATTGTCACAGCCCTCTGTGCCAGGCGCCCTCCCAGCCTTCGAGACAGGTGTCACTGCCGTCGTCACTTTACTGACGAGGACACAGGCTCAGCGGGGACAACCTTCCTGGGGTCACGCGGCTGGGAACGGCCGAACCCGGACACAAACTCGGGTCCTCTGACCCTGAAGCCACTGGTGGACTGTGATTCTGCATAGCTGACCTTGCCTTTCTGGGCCTCGATTTCCTGATCTGTGCATTGTGGGTGCACAGGGGGGTCGTGAGGGTGGCAGGGATGAAGCATGGGAGCCCTCGACACCGTGCCCGCCACCGGGTGACCGGCCAGTGGGTGCTGTTATCGCCTGCGTCATGCGGACAAGGAGCCCGAGGCTTAGACAGGCCAAGGGCTGGCAGGGCCTCACCGATCTGTGCGAACGTTGTAGACATCGGGTCCTGGGCTGGATCGTGAGCTCCGGGAGGGAGGACTTGTCTGTCTGTTTCACTGACTTCTATCTGGGGCCAGGCCTGGGGAATGAATGAATGAACAAATAATGAATGAATGAATGAATGAATGAATGAAGTATTTGTGAGTCCTATTCCCGTTATTCCCATAAGAATGTTCTTCATGCCCAGGGGCTTCCCCAACAGGAAGCGGCTCTGAGAAGCCTTGTGGCCACAGACACAGGCAAGCCTTCCTTCAGGACAAAGGAGGCCACCTGACACCCAGCCCTATTCTTACCTTTCCCACTTACCGCTGCCTGACACATTCTGTATCTTCATCCCTTATGATCTGTGTTCCCCAGCCCATCACCGTCTCCATGGGGTCAGGGACTTTGTTCATTGCTGGGTCTCATGGTTGGTGCTCAGTGACATCCGTTGGGCTGTTGAAGCGAGTCTGAGTCTCAATGTCCCCCGTGTGCCCAGTGGGGAGATAGCATCCCCCTACAGTCACTGTGGGGACGTAACGAGACCGCCCGTCTGGTCCTTACTGTGGGGCGACGCATGGAGGACGAGTGACAGCCCTCCCCGCTTTGCAACCAGGGACCTCGTGTAAGAAACGGGTTCTACGGACAATGCGGGACGAGCGTCTTCTTCTTTTTTTTTTTTTTTTCTCTTTTCTTCTTTGGTGATAAAGCTTTCTGCAGTCAAGCTTTGTTTTGTCAGGAGAATAAGAGATTATCACCCTGGCTGAAGCAGTCCACTGAGGACATTTCCAAGGGGACCAAGAGGCGAGAAGCATCTCTCCCAGGACGCCTCCTGCTTTATCTCTGCTCCTCACATACTTGACGACAGCGGCGACACATCTGGAATGTTTCCAGGGCCCCACGCTGCACCCACGTTCTTGCACTTACACCTGTGAGAGAGACGCCCCTCCTGCTCCAGAGATGGGGAGTCGGAGGTCTGGAAGGTGAAGTGCAACCTACTCACGGATGTGGCCGAGCTCACACTCAAACCCAGGTCTGCTTGACTCTGAAGCCTTGTTCATTGTTCCTTAAATACTCAGAACCCCCTACTCACTTACCTATTGAAGGATTGGCTCTAACCAGGGGTTAACGCATCATATGAAAAGGATATTTTACAATGTCCATGTTTAATTATTGATCTTTTTCATAGGAGCCACCTCTATTTTCCTTCTCGTTTTAGAACTTCTTCCTTGATCTCTAAGAGTGGTTCGTTAATGCTTAGGGACGATTTGAAGAACGGAGCAAACCAGAAGCAAACCATGCAGCTGCCTGTCTGGTTGCCGGTGTCCTTGGGGGTGTCCTTGGCTGCCTTGGGAAGGTGAGCAGGGATCCCTCAATCCAGTTCCTGGTGACCCTGCTGGGGCTGCCCCCTGGGGGTCTGGGCTTGCTCCGGGAGAGCAGAGGGGGTGTAGACGAGTCTGAACCAGGCTGGTCCCGCCGGGCAGAGCCGGGCAGGTGCCCGGCAGGGATGGTCACTGGATCTCCCTGCCCGACACCATCAACTGAGATGGGAGGCAGGAAGGTCCTGGAACTGGTGGAGGGTCCTACGGTGATGGACCCCAAGCTAACTCATGGTCATGTGATTCCCTGGGCACCCCAGGGGTCACCTCCGGGTTCCTGAGCCCATGGATAAGCCGACTCAGCCTGGCTACACAGCACTGACTGTGGGCTCTCGTGTCTGCTCCTTGGTGCTTTGGGGATGGAGTCCACAATCCGCACGGTACTCAGGCCCTTTGTGATCAGCTCCCACCGCCCTCTTAGGCTGGTCTTCTCCCCCCCCCCCACCCCTGCCACGGCTAATTGGAGGAGGGGGTTGGCCGTTGCCTCACCCAAACGGTCGGAGGGTCAGACACAGACAAGGGCTGTCCTTTACATCTGAAGGTGGGACCCAGTTAGGTGTGGTTTCCAACGCTTTGGAGAGAAGACAGCCCGAGGGAGCTGGGCTACTTAGGAAGGCAGACTTCTGGAAGCAGGCAGGAAGTCCCGGCTCACAGGTGCCGACAGCCCTCAGACCACAGGAGCAGCAGGGTCGAAGTGAGTCTTCTGGCCGGGAGTCACCGTCCAGTTCTTGCAGACCCACGAGCTGACCCTGGTCACTGGCAGGTCGGGGCAGTGGAGACAGGAGACAAGATGCTGCCTCGGGCGCTCTTCCTCAGGGCAGAGCCCCCGGGCCCCTGATCAGAGCCCTGACGCTCGCGTCCCGCACAGTCACGCGGTCGTCCCGTGCGGTCCCTCCGTCTCAGGCCCCGGATGTTAGAAGGAGAGGGGGCGCACGGGGGTGCGGGGAGGGGCAGAGGGGCTCAGACGCGAGACTGCGGAGAAGTAAAGGGAAGCAGTGACACCTGGAGAGACTCAGACAGGCTCCCTGAGGACCGCGGGGAGGGGCCGTCTGCTTATCAAACCTCCTTGTCCTGCAAGGGACTCCAGGCTGCTTGTAAAAGCCGCTGTGCTCCCACCAGCGTTTGCTAAGCACCTGCTGTGTGCTGAGCACCTGCTGTGTGCCGACGGGTCCCGCCCTCCGTCTGGTGGTGGAGAAGCGCAGGTCAGGAGGAGCCCATTTCTTTGCTGAGGACGAGCCCCCGCCGGGGGTCAGGGAGGGGTGACTGACTCTGACCCTGACCCGGGTCTCCGGTGAGAGCGCCCGGGCCCCCAGGAGGGTGGGGATTTGGAGAACCCTCTCCACCTCACGGGACAGGTGAGCGAGGCCCAGGTGGGGGCGTGACTTGCCTGCCGTCCTGGACCCAGGTCCCCCTGAACCTGAGTCTACAGCATCACCCGGCCCCGGGGTTCTCGGGACCATCACGGCGCCGCCTGTCCTCATCCCCGGGCCACTCAGCAAAGTCTCCCACGCTGACATTAACGACACCTCCCGGAGGTTAATTTGTAAGGAGACAGTGAAAATGTTATTTAAGCAGCGACTATTAAAGTCATGCCGGGGGGTTGCTACATAATAGGTACTTCTCTGTGACCTCATTGTGAGGACAGTGTAGCAGTTTGCATTTAGCCCTGGGCACCGAAGCCACTTAGTCCCAGGGAGTGGCCCGCCCCGTGGCACCATCGATAATACTGGCTTAATAATGTTTTCATTAAACCCAAACCGAAGTCACTTTAGGACGCTTCTGGAAGAGGAACGCGCTGGTTTCCCTGGCCCCAGTGCCTCAGTGGACACCCCTTCCTCAGCGCGGGGGGTTTTCTGCTCTCCAGACCACTCCCTCTCCCGTGCAGCCGGGACGCCTGGAGCCCCGTGTCCCCTGACACACGCAGACGCCTCATCTGCTCGTTTCTTATATTTCCCATCGCTCATCCCTTCGCTCACCTTTCAGGGTTTTCTCATTCATGTATTGTGCTAATTCGTTCCTTGCTTCGCTCTGCGGTCCGCTCATCCCGACTGCCACCGCGTGTCCTCTCCGTCCCTCCTTCCTTCCACCACCCGCCTGTGCACTTAGCTCTTCAAGGTCACAAGGGGGCCTCCTTCCTCCTCCTCACCTGCCTCCTGTTGGCTCCTTCCTTCACTCGTTCCTGAACGTGCTCGCTCGTGTGTCTGCTCCCCAGCTCATGCGGTTTCTACTCGACCCGTTCATCCACGCATCGTCTGACAAAACCAACCTCCCTGGTGGTGTGGTCTGTGTGTCGGGTGTCTGTCCGGTGTTCTTCCCACCTTGCCTCCCCCACCAGCATGCTCTGGGCATCGCAGTGAAAAGGGCCCTGTTCTTTGGGGGGGGGGTGCTTCTTATTCTGGCGTGATAGCGGAAAACACACACGGAAGGAGGCACACGCCTGCTGAGCAGAGCACCAAGAACTCCCAATAGCTGAGCTCCCGGTGCCAGCACCCACCCCTGGGTGCCCCTGGGTCCGTCGCCATTTCTCAGGCATCGTTTGAGTTTGGGTCCCCTGTTGTCAGAACCTTCGACAAGGCTTTGATACCCGTGATTCAGCTGGGGGAGAAGGAAACACCCGAGGGCAGTGGGGAAGGGAGGCAGGGAGAGCAAGCCCTCCGATGAGGCCGTTATCAATTCAGGGACCATGGTGGGGCTCAAGACCAGATCAGATGGGGAACAGGAGACAGTGTCAACCACACAGGGCCCAGAGTTATCCACCAGAGTGGCAGAAGATGGGTAATTTTTTTAAGTTTATTTTGAGAGCGAGAGAGAGAGAGAATGAACGGGGAGGGACAGAGAGAGAGGGAGACAGAGAATCCCAAGCAGGCTCCGAGCCGTCAATGGGCAGAGCCCGACGCGGGGCTCGAATTCACAAAGCGTGAGATCATGACCTGAGCTGAAGCTGGACGCTTAACCGCCTGAGCCACCCAGGCGCCCCGAGGCATGTCTTTAAACCGGCACGTTCCTTGGGGCCACCCTTCCCAGCATCCTCCACTCCCTGCTCATTTAGGGTCCTCCTGCACACCCGGGCCTCACTCGGACTTACTGTCACATTCCACCCGGAAGGATCCTTTGACGCCAGTTGGCCCAATGGCTGTGTTTTACCTGTTGGGGAAACTGAGGCCAGAGAGGGGGAAGCAACGGGTTCCAGATCACCCAGTAGGCTGCGGGATGGCCCAACCCCCCCCCCCCCCCCAGGGCCTGACTTCCTCTCTGAATCCAGAGAGTTCTGCCAGAAACACTCTTGGAGAATAGAGCCAAGGAAGGGGAGCACCTGCCTTTGAAAAGCCAGAGACTGATTTGCCCTGGGGCCACTTCTGCTGTTTAGAGCCTCCGTCCCCCAAACGTACACACTCAAGAGCCACGTTCATGTTTCTAGGGTGGATGCCAGTCTCACTTCAGAAGAAACGCATGTGACTATAGCATGCTATTGATGTAACTATAGCCAGTGAGAATCCCATCTGGAGAATATATTGCAGGAAGAAAGGGTTTGACCTGGGAGAGTTCCATCACTTTGCTGCCTAAAACATACTTCATCGAAATGGAGAAAGAGGACATTTGAACCTTTGAAGGTTACCCTTCCTTTTCAAAACGGTCTGGGTATGGGTCGCGTGGGCACACGCTGACCCTGTGAAAGGTGAGGGTTCGTCACTTGTCGAATCTGGCCCTCTTATCGCTCTCCATTGCTACCAAATCCTTACCCTCCCGCACAAGGGACATCCCGGCACAAGGGACTTACCTCCTGCGCAAAAGACTCCTTCTTGCAACTTATCGTCTACAAATTTTCCTTGCAGCCTAGGAGTCTTTTTTCCTCTTCTTGGAGAGACTGGACACAGTTTGTGGGCCCGGAGACCTGAGGCTGGGCAACCAAGGATTCTGTTTCGGATACTCTGCTCTACCCACGAGCTACTAATAATAGTTACCATCTCCCGAGCTCCTGGCCTGTGCCAGGCGCTGTCCCCGGTGCTTTCCAGAAACACTCACGGCAGCCCTGCAAAGCGGAGGCTTCTTTACGTGCCCACTGTTGTCTCCTCCCTGGGTCGTGGCCAAGTGGCCCCAGTGATCTCTCTGGTTCTGCGGCTCTGTCTGCCTATCAATCCCACCCGGCCGGTGCCTGTGTACATATGAAACTCGGCCAGTCTTGATTTCAGAGAGAAGATTGGCCACTGAGCAAGCAGGATGGGGGCAGAATGTGCTGCCCGCGCCCCCCCCCCCCGCCCCAGCTCCTGTTCTCTACCTTAGGAGTGGGGGCAGGCAGAGAATTGTCGTGAAAGAAAGGAAGCGTCTCACGGCTGGCAGTGGCCTTGAGTGTCCATGGGGAGAGGGACGTGGGAATGTCCGCTGGTCAAGTCTTGGATCTTTGGGTTCGTGGTCGTGAACACTGGCTCACCCACCAGATGTATCTGGGACATCAGGCGCCTTCTCTCTCTTGAGATCATGTGATTCCTTGAATAAAGAGAAGCCATCTGTTGAGCACCGATGGCACTCATTCAACGGACATCTATCGAGGGCCTACTAAGTGCTGGACTCAGCGAGCCCCTCAGAGCTGGCAGCGATAGAGACCAGCCAGATGGACTCCCAGCTCTGTCCACTGTGGTTGGCATCTCGGTCACCATGTGAGAGCTCCTCTTTCGAGCGCTGGCCCCTCCTGATGCTCAGTGTGAGGCACCTCCCCGCCTCGCCCCTCCATCATAAACTGGTCCTTGGTGTTTTCATGTCCTTGGAGCTGGGGCTGGGGCTGGGGGAGGGGACCAAACGGCACGTGGAGGGCACCTCACAGGGCCCAGTGGAGATCGTCTCCCTGCTTCTTCCTCGAAGAAATGAGCAGTTTTATGCAAATTAATTTAAGCTCAGCCCATAACTAAAGAAGAAAAAGGAGCTGGTTAGATTTCATTTTCTTAGTCAGCTTGTTCAAGTCTAGGATTAATCTACTCATCAGCTTAGCTCATCAGGAGGAAACATGCTTCTTCAGGAGTTTTCTAACTGAAAATAATGCCTCATTAAGTTAAACATATTAACCTGAGAACAGTGTTGATGTCGGACAGACTAATGGATGTCATTACAGGGAACGCACCGTGTCCGCGGAGGGACCGACCAGCCGCTAGCAACTGTCTGCAGATGCGCTCAGCTATCGTCGGGTGGACGGTGGACGGTGGGTGTGGAATCACGGAGGGAGGGAGAGAAGAAGCTGGCCAGGAGCTGGGGGAGGCGTGCCCCGGGAGGGGCGCCCCGCGAATTCTGGCATCTTCGCATGTGGCGAAGGGTGTGTGGCTAAGGGAGGTGCCGTGTGTGACATGACTCTTTGCTGGGTCCCAGGGGAGGGACACTGGGTTGAGCCGCTACTACAAGCTTGGCTGGCTGGAGTTGGGGCATCAGAACACTGGGGTCTAGTCCCGGGTCTCGTCCCCGGCGCAGTGGGCAAGGTTTGGGTCCAGCCCCTCTTTACTAAGCACAGCGCTAGGCATTTCCACGTGTGTTACACTTAGGCCACCCTCACAGACTCCCAGGGAGACAGGTGGTTTGGGCCCAGGATTACAGATGGGGAAATTGAGGCTCAGAGCATTTAAGGGGGTTGCCCAAGGTCACCAGCGTGCGGGTGGGCGCGCTGAGGCTGTGACCCGGCTGCCTGACCCCGGTGGAGGTTTCCTCTCTCGGCCCCATGGCCTCTCCCTCCTGGTGGTCTGTGTTCAAAGCCCTCCTGACTCTATCCTCTGGGATTCTGTAATTCCTTATTACAGCCGTGGAAAGAAGAGATCCCTCTGAAGTCACAGAAGGAGCGCGGAGTGTGAAGCAACTCATAGGCTCAGGAGCTGGGCAGGTCTTGATTTACATACGTCCCAGGAACATCCCAGCCGTGAGCCCTGGGCCAAGTCAGCGCTCCGAACGGAAGTTTCCGGCACACCGTGGGTGCTCAGGTGGTGAGTGGGCTCCGGGTGCACCCAACTGGATTTGGCCGTTGGGGAAGGTCTGGGCAGGCGGCAAGCAGAGGGGCAGAGCCGCCTTTCCTACAGGGACAGTCCAGTCCCGAAGGCGGAGACAGCGCAGGGAGTTCTGTATAAAGGGCCAGTTCAGCTAGAGGCTTGGTCCAAGGTCAGGTAAGAGGGGAAAATGCAGCGATTCATATTTACAGACATTGCATCTCGTAGCCGACCCTCCTCATCTTCAGCACTGATTGACAAGGGAATGGACATAGGCCGGGCACGCATCGGAGCCAGCAGGTAGAAGATCTCATTTGATTCTAAAAATGAAACCTCGGGGCGCCTGGGTGGCGCAGTCGGTTAAGCGTCCGACTTCAGCCAGGTCACGATCTCGCGGTCCGTGAGTTCGAGCCCCGCGTCGGGCTCTGGGCTGATGGCTCAGAGCCTGGAGCCTGTTTCCGATTCTGTGTCTCCCTCTCTTTCTGCCCCTCCCCCGTTCATGCTCTGTCTCTCTCTGTCCCAAAAATAAATAAAAACGTGGAAAAAAAAATTAAAAAAAAAAAAAAAAATGAAACCATCCCTGGAGAAGGTCATTATTAGCACCGTGTGTCAGGGGAGGAAACTGGCCCAGAGATGTTGAGACACTGGCCAGGGTTACACAGCTCATAAGCGAGGGGTTTTACACCCAGGGCTTCCTGGCCCCAAGGACCACGTTTCCCCACTGGCCACAGCGCGGCTCACGCTCCTGCTAACTACAGACATCTGGAAAATGTCTCCTGCTGGCTCCCCTCGCTTCCTGATTTGGCCCTAAGGCAGGAGACATGAAGAACCGTGAACTCTTCCCCATCTTGCCTACGGAGAGGCAGGCCCGGCCGGATTCAGAGCTGGTGTTCCCGCCTCGCAGAGGGGGCCCCGCTGTTCACCGATGGCTGAGAGTTCCCCTCGCTGTGAGCACCCGCTCTTTCAGACGGCTGTGGGCTCCGAACCTTCTGACTGAGCCCTGTGGCTGCAAAGTTCAGGTGTTGAAAGGTGCGATGCTGCGTTTAATTTCACCGCCATCATTTCTGCAATTATGAGCTTGGCACCGTTCTCCCTCCCCCCCCACACCCCCCGCCATGCGTTCTTCCTTGGAGAAGTGCATCCAGCCTTGTCTGATAATGTAAAAGGAGACTAGAAACTCAACCTCGACTGGGGGAGCACGCTTCCTGAAGGATGTATGATGAGGAACGCTGGAAAGGAATGGGGCTGTCGAACCTGGAGACGAACATCCCTGTGCAGACAAGACTTGTCTTCTGATACAGGAAGGGCTGCCATGTGGAAGAGGGTGTTCGTGTCCTCAGTGTGGCCCGAAGGACGGTCCACCGGCCAAAGCTGTCCTAAGATGGAGGTGAAACGGGCTACTCAATAGGTGGTGAGCTCCCCATCCTTGGGGGTATGCAAGCAGGAGTTGGATGACTACTTGTCGGGAGGCATAATATGACAACAGCCTAGGTTGGAAACATAAGACAGCCTTTGGGCACTTCAAAGCACATGATGTTACTTGGTTGAGACTCAGTTTCTTCAGTAAAGTGGGGACAATAATGCGATTTACCACATTATTAGGTTATCGGGTTATGTGGTTTGAGTGAAGTGACACATGGAAAGCATTTAGCCCAGAGCTGGGCTCATAAGAAGCTGCCAGTGGCTGGGAGCTGGTCTTACTCCTAAGGTCAATGTATAATTTTTATTGCAGGGATTCTGGCGTCATTTGAGGCTTTGGAACTTGGCCCATCCCAGCACACAGGATCTTTGGAAATTACCCCTTTTTGCAGATGTTCTAGCATTAGGGGATCGTCCCTCCCTCCTCTTACCCCTCTTCCCTACAGCCATCAGCAATGGTCTCTGCTGGTCCAGAGTCCCTGCCTGGCTTCCCTTGTCTGATGGACTGTGGGGTCGAGGTGGCATTTCGGGTGTCCTCTCTTCCCACGGCCCCCACGCATGGGATGGTGCACGGTGTCCAAATGTGGGGGGGCGGTGTGGGAACCAGAGGCTCTTCCCTGAGATTCCCGGGGTTTAAGGAACAGAGATCCCTCTGGGGGTGACCTGTGAGGCGCCCCTCCGTCCCCTACACGGGGCTGTTTTGCTCTCTGACTCTTCCTCGATCGTCCTCTCCAGACTCAGAAATGAAGTTTCATTTCAGCCACCGGGAAAAACTAAAACGTTAAGACTCATAAAACCCCTGCGTGAATTCCACCCCAGGGCCCTGGGCAGAGCGCCAGCCTCATGTCTCCTCGCCTCGTCGCGGCCTCTCTGTGAGCCGCTGGCCACTGCTCACTTGTTAATAGATTTAATTTCCACAGGCTCTGGGTGTTTCCTTGCAATTGATCTGCCCGTGAAAAGTATGCTTTGGAGACATGAAATAACCGTCAGAGAGCCTTAAACCAATTACACTTCATCAAGAGGGGAAAACAATGTGATTGAAACATGCGCTACAAGGAAACTGAGGGTTTCCTGGCCCGGGAGGCAAGGAGGGGACCGAGTGAAGCTCTTCCCAGGGGAGTGTGATGTCATTTTCTTAGTCATAGGAGGCGGCTTTTTCTGATCCCGTCCCCACCCGGCTCTGCCCCCACAGGGGGAGGGGTGTCTGAGTCACTCGCTCCCTTCTGGTGGGGGGTTCCGGCTTTGCCTGGAGAACGGAGGTGGGGACGGGTCTTACTCTCTCCTCAATCCCTCCTCCATCTATCTGCTGGGGAATGAACCCTGGAGACACCAGGAAGAGGGGAAGCCCAGTCCTCTAGGGATGTGGCCGTGTGGAGACGTCTCACCGGAGACGGGAGAATTGAGATCAGCCCCCCACCCCCGCCACCCCTTCCCGGACAAGGGCCCCAGGAGGGGGCTCTGTTCCCTTAGATGTGTGGTAAGCAGGTGCTTGCTGAGGGCCAGCCCGTGTCCTGCTCTGTGCCTGGGCTGGCGATCTGGGCTGGACGGGCCCTGGTCCCCACCCTCCCTCTGCACGCAGTGAGGCCACGTCAGCCTCCAACCAGCACGCCGTCACCTCTGTCCCCTCACCCTGCTTTGTGTCCCCTTAGCGCGTATCACCACCCGACCCAGATACAGCTGTGTCGGTTAATGTCTGTCACCCCTCCCAACGTCAGCTCCACGAGGATGGGGCTTTCTCTGTCCTGTACCTGGAACAGCTCCTGGCACGTAGTGGATGCTGTTTTGTGAACGTCATTGGATGTGCTCTGATGGAGGGAACGGGGGGGCACGGAGAGTCGCAGGTGTCCTCCGTGGGCAGCCTTCCTTGGTGTGTGAGGGTGACCAGCTGGGGACATGGGCGGGGCATCCACGGCATCTGCCACACTAAGACCTCCAGCGCACGGAGCGCCCGGGGATCAGAGCCAGGAAACCCCACCCTCCATGACCAATGTCAGCGCAGCCCCCACCAGAGACAGAAGTGCCCTCGCACCGCTGCCTGGCCCTATGGATCCTCTGGCCACAGCCAACCCCAGCCCCCTCTCCGCAGGGGGAGAGTGGAGCCGCTGGGGCTTCTGAGCTGCGCTGGTCATTGACCCTCTGCTCTCTGTTCCGCATGGGCCTTGGCCTTTGGGGCCGGCTGTCCCTGTTAGTAGACTTGGGCGTTCTGTGCCCTCTGACAAGGCAGCCCGGTAGGAGTGCTGGGAAGCTTGGCCTGGCTGTCCCTGCCTCTCAGGGGAGTTTCAGGAGCTGAGGGCCTTGAAGCACCTGCTAAGGAGGTTACCCAGTGTGGCCAGAATCGCAGCGCTGGATCCCAGCAAGTACCTAAGGGAACACAGATGGGTCCCAAGCTCGCGTCAGCTACAGTCTCAGGAGGTTGTCCCAAACTACAGGGACAGAGTTTGCTCAGCTGCAGAGGCCTTGGGCTGGGCTTGGTGAGAAAAGGCAGAGACTTTGGGAAATGACAGTGAGTCACTCCCACCGTCCAGACTAGGCTCCTAGAGAGATGTCTAAGCCCTGCCAGGGCTCCCTAGATCCAGGAGAGAGCAGGCCACGGCCAGAGCCCAGGCTCCACTGTCAAGAGCTTGGCCTCTACGGCCACCAAGACCTGAGTCTGATCCCCGCTCTGTCACCTCCTACCTGCAGGATCCTGGGCTTTCTGGGGACGTGACTCGATGTCTCTGAGACCCAGTGTTTTTATTCGCACGGTGGATTCTGGGTGCTTTCGGACCCAAGTCCATTCCCTGTGTGGGGACAGGAGGTGAGGAAACCCATGCCGTCCTGACACAGGCTTACCCACCTGACCTTCCAAGAGAGTTGGCCTGTGGGAAACCCTCATGTCTGACTTGCCCTGGGTGTGGAGGACCCCCAAGCCCTGGGCCGGGAGTCAGGAGGCTTTGGATCTTGCTTGTGCTAGCATGTGGCCTTGGGATGGCATGCCCCCCTCCACCTGCTGTCCCCGGGGGGGCTCTGTGAAGGCAAAAGGGCCTGGCCGGGGGCATGGGGAGCTGGGGGGACTTGGAGGTGATCCAGCCCGCCCCCCACCACCGATTTCATAAGAGAGGAAACACCCAACGCGCTCCCCATTCCTGGGTGGTCCCCAGCCCCAGGGCAGAGGGTGTCGGTCCTGCCTGGAAGCCAGTCCCCACTGGAACCCAGTGACAGGAGGGCACAGGGGGCAGGAGGGAGGGTGGGTGGCGTTGGCACGTTTATGGTCATCCTGTGACTTGCTAAGTGCCAGGAAGACAGCAGCCGAGCGTCCGCGTCCTTGCCAAGCTTACAAATAATTGAACTGATTCCTCTAGCTGTTTGAGGGGACAACTGGGTTCCGAAGAAGGTTAAGTCTCATCGCCTTCTTGTAGGTGAAGGAGTGGGATCCAGGGAGGCTGGGCACCTTAAGTCTTACCTCTAGGGAGGGGCGGCTCGCGATGCAAAGCCATCTCCTGAGTCCGTACATCAACCAGCCTACGGTACGGTGGAGGCCCGCCCCCCGGGGAACAGGGGACAGAGGTTAATGGCGTTTAGTGCAGGGCCTGCCATGAGGCCCCTATTGCCTTCCAGGGAGACGCGATACTTTCAGCTACCAGAGGCAAGGCTCCTGTGTTCACCTGGGTTCTCTCCTTGAAGGCAATAAATAAAGCAGGTGGATGAGGAAGGACTAGCTTTGGCCTCTCTGGAGGGAAAGCAGGGAGGTGGGGCGGGGACCCAGAAGGGCCTGGCTGTCGGGGCAGGTCATGCTGAAGACTGGAGGCTCCCCTGTTGCACAAGCTGCCTCTCGCGGGGAAGAGGGGCCCCGTCTTATCTCTGCACTTTCCCTGAGGAGGGCTCGGAGTAGGGGGAGCAGAGGAGGGAGCCCTAGAGGAGGAGTCAGGCCCACAGGGCTGCCCTGCTTCCATGCTGTGTGACTTTGGGCAAGTCGCCTCCCCTCTCTGGGCCTCAGTTTCCTCCTGTGTAGATAGGAGAGAGTGAGGCCATCAGCCTTTCCGTCACAGGAGGGTGGGGAAGGGGGGCGGGGTGGTGAACATGAGCTCTGAAAGCTCCACAGACGGACGCCCAGGACTGGAGCAGCCGTGAGTGTGAAGGTCACGGCTGGGGGCTGGGGTCGGCTGCAGGTGCTGGGTGTAGGTCCAGCCTGTGAGCTCCGGCCAGTTCTTCAACGCCCAGCAGTCTGGCCACCGAGATCTTCATCCGAAGCTCTTCATTTCCACGAGTCATTTTTAATCCCAGGCCGCCCTGTAATTATTGCAAAACCTCGAGAGGAATAAGACGTACTTGGGACATAATGAACTAATTGTTGTCGTAAGGAAGTCATAATCAGAGAGCAGGGCTGCAATGCACCGTCTTTGTCTGCTGCTGGGCAACCAGCCTCGGGCTCTGGGAAACCATCTCTGACGTGTATTCATGGGCTGCTTCTAAGCAAACGGGCAGGAAGGGCTTAGGAAAAGGGGGATCGCCGGGCGGGGTGGTGCCTGGAGGGCACCGAAAACCACAGCCCCGCAGACAGGACAGTGGGAGGGCGGGGACGTGTGTGGGTCCCCCTCAGGGTTCCTTAGGGTCAGGTGGGTGACCTTGGGGGCAGTGACTTAACCTCTCAGATCTCAGTTTCTCTACCCAGAAGCAGAGAAGATGAGCCCGGCCCTGATAGGGGCCGCGAGGGTCACTGGGGAGGGGAAACTCTCGGCGGGGCAGGAGCACAGTAGGTGCTCAGGGAAGGAAGTGGATGTTGATGTGAGTTGGGGACACAGATGATGCGCTGAGCTGGGTGTGGGGTGATGCGGGGCCCCCGCTTCCAGCCCTCACCGTCCATCCCTGATGACGTAAGGGGGTTCCGCTCCACAGCAGGAGGGTGGGGAGATCTTGAGATGGACCAGATTTGGAAGAACAAGGTTCTGGACGATGCGCAGAAAGTTTGGGGAGGTGGGGGGGGGTGGGGGAAGCCCCGGGCACAGGGAATGTGAAATCGAACCCGGCATTTACAGAACCTGGTGACAGGTTCTCACTTGGCTGCATGGGTCGGGGCCGGGTGTCCAGCCATGGGTAGGATGCGGGTGTGCCTCGTAGATAGGAGCTGCTCCATCCGTCATGGGGGCCCCGGGGACTCCAGGGAGCGAGGCCCAGGATCAGCCTCCGGCCTCCGCCTGGGAAGGGGAGAGTTGGAGGTGAACGCTCCCCCTTCCTCGGCCCCGAGGGGGCAGCGCTGAGACAGGTTTTGCATCACCTCGCAGATGGCGCCCCTGGGACTGAGGCCCTGCAACCCACAGCAGTCACCTGCTCAGTAAGGCCCTTTTTACGGGCTTCCTTCCCATCCCTGGTCCTCCTGATGCTGATCTTGACCTCCAAATAAGCGCCTCACCCTCCGTTTCTTGCCGCAGGGTCTGCTTCTGGGGAGGCCGGGATGGAGGTGTGAGGGCAGGATCGGACCCTGCGGGAGCAAGGCTGGGACCCGGGACACCCGGTGCCAGGCAAAGTCTGCTGCGGGGGTTTGGTCTCAGGAGCGAGGCAGGAGCCCGTCCCCGCTCCGCAGCAGGGGGGTCGTGATGACGGAGATGGACGTGGGAATAGCGCCAAGATGTCTCCGATGTCTCCTTAAGTGTCAGGCACTGTTCCTTCCTAACGAACTCATTTCACTGCCCAACAGCCCTGTGAGTGGGTTCCATCGTTGTCCCATTATTCTACAGAGGAGAAAACTGAGGCACCCAGAGGTTAGGTAACTTGCTGAAGGGGAGAGGGGCCAGAAGCCAAGCAGACTCGGGGCCTTGTCTCCTCAGTTACCAGCTGCATGAAAAGCTCTGAGAAGGCCTGCGGCAGAAAACCACGTGGTTTGCAGCTTTCCCCAAACGTGTGCGGCAAGGAACCCTCTGCTCAGAGCGCTCTCCGGACCAGCTTCGGGACACCCAATGCCATTGGCTCTAAGAGGCACAGCCCCGTCCTTGCACCAATCACAGAGGCCAAAGGCGTGGACTGGGCTGAGCGGCTTAAGCCAATCAGTGTTCATTCCTCGAGCTAGGGGTGGAGTTAACCCTGTCCAAAGCATAATGGCTTGAGTGTTGGGGCAGTGGGATCCACACAGGAATTCCTGGGTATTATTTTACAGGTGAAAGGCCACAACGGACTCGGTGGCAAAACTTCACAGGTGTCTTCTTCTGAACTGGGGTAGGGGTAGGGGCAAGAAAAACAAATATAATTAGAGACCAAAGAGAAGAGGAGACAATGCCCCATTAATACTTACAGAACACGGCAGATTTCATTTAATCTCCCAGTGTCTAATGATTTTGGAACTACTTTTATCCTAAGCCCGGAATCCTATAATTTTAGAGTTGGAAGCACCTTCTAAGCCCCTTGGTCGAGTGCCCAGATCTTGGTTTCTAATGCTTTTCTCCAGTAAAAGGAACCACAGCGCTCCTAGAGAAATGGCTGATTCTGGGGCTGAGGAAGGGAATGTACACGATGGGCCTGGAGCACCACGTAAGGCCAGAAAGCAAGAGAGTGCTCAAAAAACCCGGCTCACGGGGCCATGGCAAAGGGACTCGGGCGTCTGAAAGTGCTCCCAAAGACAGAACGCTTTGAGTAACAAAATAACGCAGTGCTGGACTGTAACCCAAAGTATAAAAGAAATATCCATGAGTCCACACTGATATAAACCAATGAATGAATGAATGAATGAATGAATAGGGGAGAAGAGACAGATCTTCCTTACAGAAACATTCCTAATAGTTTATACGGTGGACTTTCAAACAATGCAGGGTTAAGAGTGCCACGCCCCGTGCAGTCGAAAATCCAGGTATAACTTTGACTCCCCCAAATCTCACCTCCCAATAGCCTACTGCTGACGGGAAGCCTTACGGATAACAGAAACTGTGTATTAACCACGTATTTTGTACGTGTGTTATATACTGTATTCTTACAATAGAATAAGCTAGAGAGGAGAGAATGTTAAGGAACTCATAAGGAAGAAGAACTACATTTACATGGCTGCACAT
This sequence comes from Leopardus geoffroyi, assembly GCF_018350155.1. Lineage (NCBI taxonomy): Eukaryota > Metazoa > Chordata > Mammalia > Carnivora > Felidae > Leopardus > Leopardus geoffroyi. Next base: position 22,573,727 of record NC_059328.1, read on the forward strand.
ATATTTGTTGAGAAAACCCCACATGTCGGTGGGCTGGCTGGGCCAGGACGGGCGTGGTGGTGGTGGCCGTGACGGTGGGCCCGGCCTCCGGAATGACAGTGCGTGGCGGCCCGATTGCTTCAGTGCAGCAGCCACTGCCCACGGGGACAATGACTCGGGGGCACAGCTGCCCCATCTGCCTGGGAGTGTACCGGTGGCCCGTGGCCATCAGCAGCCACGGCTACGTGTGTGTGTGTGTGCAGGACTCCTCTGCGGAGCTGGGTGCCACCACGGGAGGGCTGTGAGACCTGTGGCCACCCCTGTGCAGCCCCAGCCCAGCCCCAGATCTCCCTGAGCCCGCGTTGAGGACTCGGGACCCAGGCGGACCCAGGGCTCAGGGCTCATTGCACAATAGCATCCCTGCTTTCTGTGCTCATTCCTGCGCTCCAGCTCAGCCTCCTGCCCACCAGCCCCGGGCACTTGGTTGACCACCCCGTGGCACAGGGTGACCTGCATCCCTGCCACGTGCTCAGCGGGCACAACCTGTGCGCCAGGTGCCTTCCGATGGGCCCCAGGGAGGCCAGGGTGGGCAGGAGGGTGGAGGTCAGGGGGTATGAGGACTAAATGTAATGTATCCAGGCTGAGAGTCTGCAACAGCAAAAGGACATTGAGGGAAAAATCTAGTGAAAACGGAGTAACATTGAGAGTGTAGTTAATCGGGTCATGTCAATGTTAATTTTGTCTGTTTCCTTTTTTTTTTTTTTTTAATTTTTTTTTTCAATGTTTATTTATTTTTGGGACAGAGAGAGACAGAGCATGAACGGGGGAGGGGCAGAGAGAGAGGGAGACACAGAATCGGAAACAGGCTCCAGGCTCTGAGCCATCAGCCCAGAGCCCGACGCGGGGCTCGAACTCACGGACCGCGAGATCGTGACCTGGCTGAAGTCGGACGCTTAACCGACTGCGCCACCCAGGCGCCCCTGTGTTTCCTTTTTTGAGTGTTTAATTTTGAGCGAGAGAGAGACAGAGCACAAGTAGGGGTGGGGTGGAGAGAGAGGGGGACACAGAATCCGAAGTGGGCTCAGGCTCCGAGCTGGCAGCACAGAGCCCGATGTGGGGCTCGAACCGACGAACCGCGAGATCATGACCTGAGCCCAAGTCCGACGCTTGACTGACTGAGCCACCCAGGCGCCCCATCCCGGCAACACTTTAAAGGTAAACCCTAGTTAAAGCCAACCTGCTGTTGACTTGCCCCATTCCCTGTGCCATTGGTGGGGTGTTCTCTGAAGCAGCCTTTGGGGGGGACGTTTGAACAGCATCTACACAATTCAAAGGCACCCGGCTTCTCACCCAGCAATGTCCCTTCTAGAAGTTGGTGATTCTGAACAGCTCAGGGATATGCATTTATGCAAGGGGGTTCTTTACAGCACCATTTGTAATAGCAAATAAAACGTGGAGACAGCCTAAGTGTCCATCAGTAGGAGATTGGTTAAATAAATAATGGGGCATCCATACTGCTGAATACTAAGCAGCCATTAAAAAGATTGAGTCTGGTCTCTGTGCCCTGACACGGGAGGATCTTTACAACGTATTTTTTGAAAAAGGAAAACAAGTTGCTAAAATATAGCTGCAGAGTGCTGCTAAAATACTCTCTCCGTCTTGGTCTGCGCCCAGGTAAACGTGTGGAAAGATGTGCACCTTTGTTGGGAAACCCTTGGGGAAGCTCATCATGAATCTGAGACTCTCTGTCCCTCTCCAAGGTCACTTGTGCACTAGATCTCATCCTCCAGAACATTGCCCCTCACCCTTCCTTCCCTCCTGGTTTGGAAAGTGCCTCTCTTCGCTGGATTGCTCACGTCGGTGTGCAAATATGCTGGTACCTGTTTCTACAACTACAAAGAATAAAACATACGGTAAATTAAAAAAAAAAGATTCTTGGGGCGCCTGGGTGGCTCAGTCGGTTGAGCGTCCGACTTCGGCTCAGGTCGTGATCTCGCGATCTGTGAGTTCGAGCCCCGCGTCGGGCTCTGGGCTGATGGCTCAGAGCCTGGAGCCTGCTTTGGATTCTGTGTCTCCCTCTCTCTCTGCCCCTCCCCCGCTCATGCTCTCTCTCTCTCTCTCTCTCTCTCTCTCTCTGTCAAAATAAATAAACATTAAAAAATAAAATAAAAAAAGATTCTCCTGCTACAAACACATTCATTTGCTTTATTTTTACAGTGAAACCCCTTAAAAAGATGACTTCTCTCCTCCAATTTCCTCTTAACACACTCCTATCTGGATTTCTTCCCCGCCCTTCCATCCGTAGCTGCTCTTGGGGACGTGACCAGTGACCTCTGACTGTCACATCGGTGTGCAGTTTTTGGCTGACATCACTGCCTCCTCCTTGAAACCCTCTCCCCCCTCCACTCCCACACTCCCTGGCTTCCCTCCTGCTTCTCGCTGTCCCTCTCTATCTCCTTTGCAGACTCCTCCCAAAACTAAACTAAAGACCAATATCTTTCACAAACATAGATGCAAAAATCCTCAACAAAATATAAACGAATAGAATCCAACGATATATAAAAAGAATCATACGCCATGACCAAGTGGGACTTATCCCAGGCACACAAGACTGGTTCAACTTAAAAAGCAAATAATGTAATCCATCACATCAATAGCCCAAAGCAGAAAAATCACATGGTCCTATCAATAGATGCAGAGAAAACTTCCCCCCCTAAATATAGTCAATTGATCTTTGGCAAAGGAGCAAAGATAATATGATGGAGAAAAGATAGTTTTTTCAACATATGGTGCTGGAACAACTAACTGTACATCCATATGCAGAAAGATGAAGGATGAACCTAGACACAGACCTTACACCCTTCACCAAAATAAACTCAAGATGAATCACAGACTTAAGTGTAAAGTGTAAAACTATAAAACTCCTAGAAGACAACAGAGAAGAAAATCTAGATAATCTTAGGTTTGGTGATGATTTTTAGATGCAATGTCAAAGGCATGATTCATGAAAGAAAGAACAAATAAACTGGAATTTATTTTTAATGCTAACCATTTTGGGTAGCTTTCTTTCTTTCTTTCTTTCTTTCTTTCTTTCTTTCTTTCTTTCTTCCTTCCTTTCTTTTTCTTTCTTTCTTTCTTTCTTTCTTTCTTTCTTTCTTTCTTTCTTCCTTCCTTCCTTCCTTCCTTCCTTTCTTTCTTTTTCTTTCTTTCTTTCTTTCTTTCTTTCTTTCTTTCTTTCTTTCTTCTTTTCTTTCTTCCTTCCTTCCTTCCTTCCTTCCTTCCTTCCTTCCTTCCTTTTTCTTTCTTTCTTTCTTTCTTTCTTTCTTTCTTTCTTCTTTTCTTTCTTTCTTTCTTTCTTTCTTTCTTTCTTTCTTTCTTCTTTTCTTTCTTTCTTCTTTTCTTTTGTTTCGGTTTATTTACATTTGAGAGAGAAAGAGAGAGAGAGCACCAGTGGGGGAGAGGTAGGGAGGGGACAGACGATCTGAAACAGGCTCTGGGTTGACAGAAGAGAGCTTGATGTGGGTCTCGAACTCATGAACCGTGAGATCATGACCTGAGCCAAAGTTGGATGCTAAACCGACTGAGCCACCCAGGAGCCCCAACTAGAATTCTTTAAAATTAAATTTTTTTGATCTGTGAAAGACATTGTTAACAGAGTGAGAATACAGGCCATAGACTTGGCCAACACATTTGCAAAAGGCATATTTGATAAGGTACTGTTAGACAAATATCTAGAAACAGCTCTTAAAAATTCAACAATAAGAAAACAAATAACCTGATTAAAAAATAGGCCAATGACCTTACCAAAGAAGATATATAGATGCGAGCAAGGGTGTGAAAAGATCCTTCACATCATATGCCATCAGGGAGATAATGAGATACTATTATAGCCATGAGATACCACCACATACCGGGTAGAGTGGCCAAGATCCAGAACACTGACAGCACCAAATGCTGATGAGACTGTGGATCAACAGGAACTCTCGTGCCCTGCTGGCGGAATGCAAATGGTACAGCCACCTTGGAAGACAGTTTGCGGTTTCTTGCGAAACTCGACATGCCCCTACCACGTGATCCAACGGCCACACTCCTTGGTATTTACCCAAAGTCATTGAAAATTTATGTCCACATAAAAACCTGCACACAGATGTTTATAGCAGCGTTATCTACCATGGCCAAAACTTGGAAGCAACCAAGATATCCTTCAGTAAGTGAGCGGATAAATAAACTGCGGTGTTATTATGTAGCACTGAGAAGAAATGAGTTCTCAAGCCATGAGAAGACACGGAGCAAACTTGAATCCATGTTACTGAGTGAAAGATGTCCGTGTGAAAAGCCTACGTACTATATGGGTCCAGCTATACGACGTTCCAGAAAGGGTAAAACTGTGGAGATAGTAAAAAGACCGGTGATTTCCAAGGTGGAAAAGAGAGGAAGGATGAATAAGGGGAACACAAGAGATTTTTGGAGCAGTGACATTGTCATAGTGGATACCATTTGTCCAAACTCATCGGATGTGTGAGACCAAGAGTGACCAGATATACCAACAAGGGGCTCTGGGTGATAATGATGTGTCAAAGCAGGCTCACCAGTTGTAAAAAAATGTACCGCACTGGTGAGGGATGTTGATCATGGGGAGACTATGTGCCTGGACGGATAGGGAATATATGGGAAATCTGTATGCCTTCTGCCCAGTTTTGCTGTGAATCTAAAACCTTGGGGCGCCTGGGTGGCTCGGTCGGTTAAGCATCCGACTTCGGCTCAGGTCATGATCTCGCGGTCCGTGAGTTCGAGCCCCGCGTCGGGCTCTGTGCTGACCGCTCAGAGCCTGGAGCCTGTTTCAGATTCTGTGTCTCCCTCTCTCTCTGCCCCTCCCCTGTTCATGCTCCGTCTCTTTCTGTCTCAAAAATAAATAAACGTTAAAATTAAAAAAAAAAAAGAAAAAAGAAAACCTTTCTAAAAAATAAAGTTGCTTTTTTTTTCTAAAAAACACTGCTGTAGCTAATAAGGGGGTTCAACAAGGTCACAGTATATAAACAAGATCAACGCGCAAAACTCCATCACATTTCTATATACGGATGACAAAAATGTAGAAACCAAAATTAAAAACACAATACAACTTACAATTGCCCAAAAGGAAATCGAATTCTCAGGTAGCAATGTTAACGACACACGTGTATGCTCTGTGTCCTGACCATGAAAGATGCTGCTGCTGAAAGAAATCAAAGACCGAAATAAGATTCAACACAGTCAAGACGTCAGTTATCCTCAAATTGATGCAATTCTTATTAAACTCTCAAGAAGGAAAACAAATCATAAAATCAAATCTCAAGAAATCTTTTTGTAGGCATAGGCACGCTTACTCCAAACTTTGTATGGAAAAGCACGGGGCACAGCGTATATAAAACAAGTTTTAAAAAGAATGAAGGAGGAAACACTCTCCCTAACATTAAAGCTTACCATATACCTACACTAATCACAGCAGTGTGATATTGGTAGACAGATGGACATTGTATCAGCGGGACAGAAGGGAGGACCCAGAAATAGACCCATGCGTATACGCCCAACTGGTTTTTGACAAAGGTGAGCAAGTGATTCAATGGAGAAAAGACAGTCTTTTCAATGAATTATACTAAAGCAATTGGACATCCATAAACCAAAAAAAGAAACAAAGAAAAGAAAGAACCTCAACCTCAAGTCTCAAAATTATCTGAAAAAAAAAAAAAAAAATGGAGCATCGACTTAAATGTAAAACATGAAATGACAAGAGTTGTAGGAAAAAAACATGGAAGCAAACTTTGGGGCCCGAGGCTAAGTGAATGGTTCTTAGACTTTATACCAAAGCACAATCCATTGGGGCACCCAAAGTTTTCACTGCTTTGTGCACGTCCAGGAAGGACTACAAAAGTAACTTGAGTATTGATTTTGCGATTGTGAATAACTTTTGGCTAGTAGGTAAATTTTCAAATATGGGGTCCATGAATAATGAGGATGACAGACAGGAAGATCGATCGATCGATAGACAGATGGATAAATAGATGATAGATGGATGGATAGATAGATAGATAGATAGACAAGTAGATATCCAGAAAGACAGACAGACAGAGAGAGAGAGAGACAGCAAAGGGGGAGGGATTTGCGAGAGCTGCATCCAACTTCCAGAGTAAGGACTATTTGCAGAACAAAGAAATTCTGCACTTTACCAAAGGATTTGCCAAGGGCTTCCTTGAAGTGAAGTGCTCTCCAGAGGCCAACAGAAGGACTCGGGTTTACCAACAGTTTCTTTCCATGTTCTGAGGCCACCCTTGAGAGCTTGTTCAATTTCTGTTTCAAGTTCCGTCCAATTCAACTGGAGATTTTCTCCGTCCCTGCTGGTGCTGTGCTTGGCACTGTGGGGGCACACAATGAATCAGGCAACGTCTGTGTCCAAAGGGAAACTGACCCTGTCAGCTCGCTCACAGAGGAGGCTTTTTTTAAAGAACTCCTTGGAAGCTTGGCCAGGGGCAATTTGGCAAGCCCCTCCCCACTCTTGCCAAATCCACTTAGAAGCCAGATTGCAGACTCGAGGGGTGTCCGGAGAGGAGCAGGGGGTGGGGGAAGGAATATCTCCTCTGCCTCCCTCACCATCAGCATACACACTGCACAAAAGTACGTAACTTCTGATAAATGGTTTTTTAGGTTACATGTCAACAAGATGGTCTGAAACTATGATAAAAAGAGTTGGAAAAAGCTTGTGAAAGCACACAGAGAAGGCCAACGAGGAGTGAGCGGCACCCTTTCAGTCTTGGTTCCCCGCCAACCAGGCATGCACCCGGTACCTCCCTCCACTCTCTGGGTCACCTACCCCATTTTGGAACCCCTAGTTGACTTGGGCAATGAGTCAGAGATGTATATCGGGGTTATAGGCACCCTGAGGAGGGAGGGGCCCACCTTGCCTGATGGCTGGGGGAAGGAAGGGGTCAGGGATTCACGAGGGCAGGGCTGTAGAGGAAGATCAGTAGAATTTCTGCCACAGAGCAGGGACCTGGGCTCCCAATGGAGGGAAGAGTAGGGGCATCATCTATGTTGTAATTCACACGGGGAAAACAGCGCTGTAAGTGTCAGTCGTGGGGACAGGGAGAAGAACCCCAGGCACTGGGCTCCCCGCCTCCTCTCTCACCTTTTGCGCTACCCCTTGAACACGCACCCATCCTCCAGCCGTTCCAGGCTAGGTGCTCTTCCGTGAACAGGCCAAATGCTTCCAGCCTCTGGGCCACCGCACAGGCCGTTCCCCCCTGCCTGGAGTGCCCCTCCCACCATCCCCTCCCGACAAAATCCTCCTCCCCCTTCTCAGTTCCATGCCACCTCTTCTGGGAAGCTTGCTGCCCTCTCCAGGCAATACAGACAAGCCCTGCTCAGAGCTCCCCGGGCCCTGCATGTCCCCAGCCCCACCCGGTCCCTCCCACTGTCCCTGCGTGGTCCTCAGCCACCAGGCTTAGAGCTCCCGGGAGGCTGGGCCACAGCTTGTAAAGTGCTAAATAAACGCTCCTGGGCGCCCGAACGGATGAACGTATGGGTGCAGGTGCGGGGCCAGGGAGGAGTGAGGGGCCACCGCGGGACCTCCCGTCCTCCTGAAGCGTTGACATCAAAGGCCACCAAGCCTGCCGTCACAAGTAAGGCGTTTCTGGGACTGGAGATGGCAGGAAAAGGTCTTTCAGTCCATCCCTCCGCCTCTAGACAGGAAGACAGTGCCACCGTGACTCTTCTAAAAATAGCTTTATTGAGACAGAAGTTGAGTACCGTAAAATTCACTCTTTTAACGGGTACATGTCAGTCGCTTCGAGCATTTCCATAGAGGCGTACGGACACCCCTGCTATCTAATTCCAGAATTTTCCTCGCCTCAAAAGAAAGCGTGTGCCCGTAGCAGCCACTCCCCATTAGCTCCTCGGCCCCTGGCGACCACTCGGTCTATGCTTGATTTTGAGTTAAATTTTGTGCATGATGTGAGGTGAGTGTCCAACGTCATTCTCGTGTTTTTCCAGTTGTAACAGTATCATTTGTCGCCATGACCATTCTTTGCCCACTGGATTGTCCCCGTTTTCTGTGGAAACCACTTGATCCGATTTGTAGATATGTTATTGTTTTTGGTGTGGTTGTAAATGGAAACTTTTTCTTCTTTTTCTTTTTTTTTAAAAAAAGTTTATTTAATTATTTTGAGAGACAGAGAGAGAGAGAGAGAGCGAGAGAGCAGGGGAGTGGCAGAGAGAGAGAGGGAGAGAGAGAATCCCAAGCGGGTTCCATGCTCGGCAAGGAGCCCGGCTCGGGGTTCAGTCTCATGATTGTGAGGTCGTGACCTGAGCCGAAATCAAGAGTCAGACGCTTTCCTGAGTCACCCAGGCGCCCCTGGAATCTTTTTCTTAATTTCACTTTCAGATTTCATTTTCTCCTTCTATCCTGAAATCTTGACGAGCTCATTTATGAGTTTTAATAGTGTTTTTCTGAGAATTCCTTAAGATCTTCTATATTCCAGATAATGTGATTTGTAAAAACGGGTGGTTTTACTTCTCTGTTTCCCATATGGATGCCTTGTGTTTCTTTTTCCTGCTTAATCGCCTTGGCTAAAACCTCTGGGAGGGACAGCGATGGATAGAAGTGGAAAGAGTGGACAGCCTCGTCTCGTTCTTGACGTTAAGGGAGAAGCATTCAATCTTGCCCATTAAGGATGACGTCAGCTGTGGGTTTTTCCTTTGTCACGTCCGTTACTAGGCTGAGGAAGTTTCCTGACATTCTAATGTCAGCGTTAAATTTGCCAAAACCAGGGGCGCCTGGGTGGCGCAGTCGGTTAAGCGTCCGACTTCAGCCAGGTCACGATCTTGCAATCCGTGAGTTCGAGCCCCGCGTCGGGCTCTGGGCTGACGGCTCAGAGCCTGGAGCCTGTTTCCGATTCTGTGTCTCCCTCTCTCTCTGCCCCTCCCCCGTTCATGCTCTGTCTCTCTCTGTCCCAAAAATAAATAAACGTTGAAAAAAATTTTTTTTGCCCAAACCGGAGAGGTAGAAACCCTTCCCCAAAGTCACACAGCAAACGTCCAGGACCCAAACCTTGATTTCCGACAGCCACAGCCATCATTGTCCACAATGATTGGAGCAGCACAGCAGCCACAAGGCATCGCGTGCACGGCACAAGCTCAGCTGTGTGCTGGGGACATTGCCTCATCTCCTGTCACACTCACTGCACCCCAGTGGGGCGCCCAACTTTATTTATTTATATTTCTTAATTTTACTTATTTATATCTCCATTGCATTTTATTTTCTCCTCTTAAAGGGAAATGTATGCTGATTTTAAAGAACTCAACAATGAAGAGAAATATAAACACCAGAAAGCGACAGTCTAATGCTCCCATTACCGTAATTCCCATTTTGCAGACGAGGAAACTGAGGCTCACCGTGCTTTCCATTCCATCAAGGCTTATTTGCAGTGAGCGCACGGCAGGACTCTCTGCTCACCTGACGTGCTGCCAGCAACTCACCGAGGGAAACCGAGGCCCCGGGGAGGGCTTGAGCCGTTGGAGACAACTGGTTCCCATGAAAAGACCGCTTTTCTGCTGGTTTAAGTGCCAGCAAATCAATATTCAATTGGGCCACCCGGTGTGGTGCCCCACCTCCCCACTCAGGGATGACCGAGAAGAAAAGGGTCTTGATGTCATCTAAATAGAAGCGTCCCCAGAACCCTGGACAGAGACATGTGCCGGCGGCTCTCGACGAGTCTATTAATCTGAGGCTGGTGAATTATGATGAATTACCTGGGCAGGTGCCTCGGCCGCCGGCATCCTCGCTGAGGAAAGGAGCCATGTAATTACTTCTCTGGTGCTGCATGTCTGGAGCGAGCGGGTCCATTTTTTCCTTTTATTACCACTGCATTTCAGGCAAGTGTCCGCCGAAGTCCCCCGCCACGCCCCCCTTTTCTAAATGTTGGATTTGATGACCCCCCCTAGGCTGGTGCCGAGGGCTGAGCGTGCCCTCATCGGAGGTACCAGAAGTTTGCCTTCCTTCCCTTTCCTCTGCTCTTCAGATACTTGTGCCCAAACCTCGAGGCCCAGACCTGTTTTAAGGTTGCGGGGTGGGGAATTCCCTGGGTTGTTGTCTAGAAGGGGGCGCCTTCAAAGGAGACCGCAAATTCCCTGCAGGCCGAATATTTCTCGGCTGCCTAGTGAGGCTCCTGACCGGAAGAGGCGGGAAGGGGCAGCCCCCAGCCCTGGGCCCTGGGGTCACCGCTGGGAGGAAGGCTGTCTGCCCGGGGGGCAATGTCAGAGGAGGGCTCTGGGTCCTGGGGCCTCCCGCAGGGGCGCAGGGCACCTGTAGCTAACAGCAGGTAATTGCCACGTCACTACGTCCTGGTACCCCTTCTTCCTCTGCCCTGGCACACAGCTGCCCCATGGCCCTTGACCTTCTGCCCCGGGAGGGAGGTTGGGCATGAGTGTGGCTGCTGGAGGCAGGTAAGGAAGGAGGCTCAGCATCCTCGAATGACGTCCCCTGGGTCACTCGGCAAGTCGGTGTCAGTGGGGCTTCTGGCTCCTTCCAGGCACCCTGTGATCACTGTGAGACCCTCTTCCCTGGGTGGTGTCCCCAAACAGCTGGGACTCACAGCGACCGGCCACATCACTGCTGGCATCTTTCCTCCGGGGCACCTGGTGCTCCCTCCTCTCCACCGTCCCAGTGAGCGTCGGGGCTGCTTTCATTAGGGAACGTCCTCCTGGGACAGATGCAAGCCATGTCTTTACAGAACGCACAGGGTCTGTTCTCTCCCGCGTCACCTGTCCTAACGCGTTCCCCTCTCAGTGGCGTCTTTCTGCTTGTTTTTGAATAAAACTTTTAAAACTTGCAGCATGGCGGGCCAGCTGGAAAGTCCATATTTTGAGCCCATGCCCTTCCTCAGCCCCCTCTTGCCCTCTCCCCGCAGTGGGCGGGTCCCTGTCCCCCGGGAAAGCGGCTCCCACTAGTGGAAGGTCACTGAGGGCCAGGCCCCGCTCTGACCACTGTCCAGCAGGTGGCCCGACAGAGCCTCAGGGCAGCCCCGTGAGCTGGGCCTCAGGACCCCACTTACAGACACACAGCCTGAGACTCGGGGTGATGGGACCTGCCTGGTCCACACAGCCGCTAAGGAACAGGGCCGGAATACGAACCCACGACTGCCCGGCCTCCTCACCGCCCTCCCGGCTCCCCTAGGACCTCGCAGCGATGTGCTGAGGCGACCGTGGCGGCCAATGTGGTGGTGGTGTCGCTAAGTATGTGGTTGATGATGCTGACAACAAGGGGGTGCTGAGTGCTAGGGGCTGGCGGAGGTTGCTGGGGGGGGTCCGCCAGACGGGGACATTTCCCAGCCCCCTTTGCGTCCGGGCGGGACACATGACCAGCTCTCAGCAGTGCGTTGGGAGAAGTGATGTGAGTGTCACTTCCTGGACCAGGTGATTAAGAAGCAGGCGCGCTTCTCCCTGTCCCCTCTGCAGCAGGGCCATCTGACGCCTTGGGGCGGGGGGAGTCGTGAGGCGGAAGGATCCTGGGGCCGCATCGTCGCAGGGAGGACGCCACCTGCCAGGTGGTGTTGGAGGCGATGAAAGCCGGTGAGGGGTTTGATCTAAGGCAAGCCAGGCATGATGGGGAAAGGCAAGTCCTTCCTCAGAGCCCCGTGGGACTGAGGAGAAGGGCGTTGTCAGCCCGTGGCCCTCGTTGGCCGTCGAGGGTCAGGGCCGTGGGGTTCCCGGGAACAGAATCGCTGCGGGACAGTGAGGACGGGCGGTGATAGTGGCCCACACCACCTGGCCCACACCACCGCACAGCAGACTGGCCCTGGACAGAATCTCCGCTGCCTCCTGGAGCCGGGCCCTGCTTTTCCCCCGCAAACCACCAGGCGGGAGGACATACGCCTCGTGAGCTTGGTTTCCTTCTCTGACAAGGTCCTTTGTCCTCTGTGGAGAGCGTGGCCAGCTGGTCTGGGCCCCGAGGAGGCGGGCTGTGCCCTTGACATCTGCCAGACCCTTGGAGAGTCCCAGGCCTCGCCTACCCTGCCCTGTTCCTTTCGGGGGCAGGGGCGGGAGGACATGGCTCAGCTGGGCCTCCGGGGCTGGGTCGTGGGAACCTCAGGTGCTCCTGACGCATTGACGTGAGCCCGCGGGGACGCACTCCCTGCAGCCGGGCCTGCTGCTGGGAGCTGACAGCGGGCAGAGCGTGCGAGGCCAGGCCCCGGCTGCCTTTTGCCTGAAGTGAGAAGGATGTGCCAGAAAATGGTATGAACCCAGAGGCAGCTTCGGAAGCTGGGCCGGTGGTCATCCACGAGCCACTGCCCTGCACCCACCTCTGGCTCCCGCAGCGCGAGCCGAGGGGCGGAGGGAACTGTACTGGGCATTTCACTTTCCTTCCCTACTGCTGTGCCAAGTACAGCCCTCCCTCGCTGCTGCCCGGCCACGTGCCCTGTCCCCCAGATCTGAACGTGTGGCTCCATCCCCCCAGACCTGAGACCCTGCTCCACCACTCACTGGCCGGGTGACCTTAGACTTGTTACCCACCTGCCCCATTCACCTGGCATGCGCAGATGGGAAGGCCAACCCGGCAGGGTTCTTAAGTGCACGGAGTGTGGCAGCTTGTGAGAAGGGCCTGGTGCAGGGCGGGTGCCTAATAATTGCCGGTTGACACAATCCGTGCTGGGCTGATGAGCCAGCTCCACCCCCCGGCACTTCCCCTCCGGGGGAACAGGCAGGAACCCCAGGGAAATCTCGCCCAGCAGCCCCGCTCTGGGAGAGAGAAATGGAAAATATTCTGATTCCAAAGAGTAAATGTCAGAGGCTTGGGAAGGATTCCGAGGTTCTGAAAATAAAGCTGGCAAAGAAGGGGGGCGGCGGGCAGCGGGGAGGGGTGGAGAGGAGGTGCCAAGCCTGGCAGGGACAGGGGAAGAGGGTGGGGGTGGGGCTGTTCCGCAAGGCGCCTCCTTGCGACCTTGGGGAGGGATACAGCCAACCTCTGGGCACTCTTGGGGGTGAGGCGGTGGGCCTGCCCCTGATGAGAGAGGACTCTGGTGTCACTGAACAGAATGTGGGGATGTCGCGTCACCGTCTTCAAATCTCTCAGGACATCCCTGCTCAGAGGCCACCTTGCTGACCCCCTCCGATGCCTTTCCCCACCCCCACGCCCAATGTAACAGCCCCACACCCCTCTCCGTTCCTCATACCCTGTTTCATTTTCCCTCGTGGCACCTTTCAGTCTGCATAGTTCGTATTTGTTCATTTGCATATCGTCACCCCAAAGTACACCTCGGAAAGTCCACGTCCCGGGAGCAGCTGGGGCGCACTCGGCCCGTTCCCCATCCCCGTGCTCCCAGGTATGGAGGGAAGACCCGACCTGGGAACAGGGGGCACATATGAGGAGACACAGCTCCCCTGGGATCCACCCGAAGGGCTGATCTGACCACGCCATGCCACGCGTGGCTCCCGCTTACTCTTGGGATGGACACAGCCAGCCTGGCTGGAGCCTGTGAGTCCTGTCCCTTCCTGTCCTTTGCATTCGACGCTCCAGTTCCTCTGGCTGTGCTCCGGCTCCCTGTCCTTGCCCTGCTTTTGCACATGCTCCCTCTCTGCCCTGGATGCTCCCCTCCTCCGGTCACGCGACCTACTCATCCTGCAGGTGGCTGCCCCTGGGAAGCCCTCCCTGACTTCTCCTCTATGCCAACTCCCCGTGTCTATGGGGAGGGTGCCTGATGGCTGCACAGAGTTCTCTCGAGCATCCCAGGTCATAAATGAAATCGCACGCGTGTTAGTGCAGGTCTGTAAGACCAGTCGCGCTCACTTCACGGGGGCCAAGCCCTCCTTCGCTGCCCTGTTGTGTGCCCGGCGAGCTGCCTGGCACAGTTCGTACATATGGGATGAACGAACGAATAAGTGAGTGAAGGCACGCCGGGTGTGTCCCCAAAATGCGCAACATCCTGGGGCAGTGCCTGGGCAAAGACTCAAGGGGAGGAGGGGACGGCAGGGTGTGAGGAGGGCGGACCCGGCAGAGGACAGAGGGACAGGGATAACAGGTGCCGTGCTCTCAGCCCAGCGGGGCAAACCCCTTCTCTTCACTCTAGAAAAAGCACGCTAAGTGTGCCTCCCCCCGTCCCACCACCTGCCAACCCAGTGGTGGTTGGAGAAAAGCAGAAAGAGCCACGGGTAGGGAGGGAGGGGATCCCACCTCTGGCTGGACGCCGCCTCCTCCTCCCAGAAGCCTTCCCTGACTACCCCAACCTACGTGGAGCTCACCCCTTCCGCCTCCTCATCGCCTGCGCCTTCCACACGTTTTCCTTTTTTGCTCTTTCCCTGGTAAGTATCCAAATATAACTTATCACGGAACCCCTCCTCGACAGCTGGGAACTGTTCCAGGGCAGAGGCCCTGTCTGACTCATTTCTGTGCCCCAAACCCCAGGGGTGGTTTGGCCCCGATAAAAAGCAAAATTCTACAGAGTACATGTGAAGATCTAATTGGCTGTATTAAGTGGTCCGTGAATCGGGCCGCGCCCAATCCCGCAAGGGGAGAGCAGCTCCGAGGTGCCCAAAATGGAAGGGTTTTTAGAGGCGGGAGGGTGGGGCAGGAAAGAAACTAGCAAAAGGAAAGAAAGAATTGTTCCAGGCAAAGTCACTTTCCCTTGGGGAGAAAGGCGGGAGGTCTTTGGTGGATGCCGCTGTGGGGATGTGCAGGAGGCATGGGACCGACGAGTTAGGACTGCTTTCGTGAGGGAGGTTGAAACTGCGATTAGATTAGGCATTAAACCCCCGTTTGCTGGTTTGGGGCCCGTGGTTTTCTTTACAACAGCCCTTAGTAAGTGTTCTTGAGTGGCACCAGACGGACAGTTCACTGTGAGTAAGCCTCTGCCCTCTGAGCCTCAGTTTCCCCCTCTGTGAAATGGCTGTGGGCTTGGAGGGCGGTTCTCCCAGGTCCTTCCCAATCTACGGGTCCTCTGAGCCTCAGTTTTTTTCTTCTGGGAAAGGGGGTGGTAAGGATGCATCCTGGTGGGGAGGATGGAACTTGAAATGGCCTTGACCTGCCGGGCCCTGAGTCCTGCTAAGCTGTGTGACCTTGGTCAAGCCACTTAACCTCTCTGGGCCTTGGTTTCTTCTTCTGTTAAGAGAAGGGCTAGCATCGTGCTTCCTTTCACCCTAGGGTTCTGCAGCTTATTATAAGAATGACTCAAAAATATATTGATTACTTACTATGTGCCAGGTTTTATGTCATATATATATATATATATAGAGAAAGATAGATAAATAGATATAGATATTTATCAGAAATAAACTTTATGTCATAGGTAATATATATTATACATATGTGAAATAATTCTCCAGATGAGGACACAAGACTCCCAGAAGTGAAATACTGTGCCCAAGGTCACACGCTAACAGCAAAGCAGACTGTCCTATGCTCTGCCCCACCACCCACCCTGCACTTTAATAAATCCAGAGCCTGCCTTCAAATAATTCCATCTCCCCAGGGAAGGAACCACTTCATTACAAAAGGTCCCTCTTCCCAAAGACAGAACAAGGAGACCAATTAAAGTCACTTGGTTTTAACATCACTTTGGAGATCGATGCGCTGTGATTGCGAACCCCACCTCTGCGGGCAGCTGTCTAATTTTAGCCGGACCTTTCCAGGCTTCTTACCAGGCTCACCCACCTCCGTGGACCCGTACAGCGGTTCCGAGAGCATCACTGATCTTTTGACGACAGTGTCCTCGTGAAATACAAATCTGCTGTTACTCGGAGAGCCGTCTGCCATGGAGGCACAGAATTGCCTCTTGCCCTCTTGCATTGCGGCCCCAGCCCCTTGCATTGTGGCCCCAGCCCCTTGGCCTATCTTGATCTTGGGCTCACAGATCAGATCTGGACATTGATGCCTTTTAGTGTCTCGACTTTGTCATAGAGCGGTGCAGGAGGAAGTCGGCGACTGGGTGTTAGAGATACTGGCAGTGATGTGCAAGCTCCTTATGAAGGGCCTTTTGGCCTCTCGCAGTCAGCTGGCACCTGGTTATTTGCATGGAGGCGGTTCATGGGAGGGTGACCTGGTGCTCCTGTTCTGGAACCTTCCATCCGGTACCCGGTGTAAGTGGTTAAGGAGGCAGCAGTTGTGGGAGGGGGGGCCGAGCCTCAAAGAAAGAAAATGCCAGCCTTGAATAGCAGTGGCCTCTCCTGGGCAAAGTGGGCAGGAAGAGTCAAGTGTTTTGTCTCACAACCGATCCCCGGGCAGTGGTACTTTCCAGAAAACCAGAGGGGAGGAGAGAGCCCGCTGCTTCAGGGCAGGTGTCTCTGTGTCTGGGCGGATAGCAGATCTGTGTGGGGAAGGCTCTGAGGGTCCAGCTTTCATTCAACAGATGGTCTCTGAGCCCTACAGGGGCAAAGGGGATTTGTTCTAAGGCCACACAGACAGCTGGGGGCAGGAAGTGGACACTGATGTCCCTCACTAGATGGTGAGCTCCTTAAAGGCAGGTGCACAGCTGTCCTCTTGGCAACACCATCGTCCAGCAGGGATCGGTGAATGAGTGAATGAATGAGGTAGTGAATATACATGTAAGCAATGATATAATGCATTCTCCACCATCAACCTGTTTACCTGTTTGCTTTATCCTAAGAAGCCACGTAGCCAGAGATACCCATCAGTGGAACCACAGCTTTTGCGGGAGGAGGGAAACAGAGAGAGGGATGAAATAACGTGTCTACGTCAATTGAAAGAGGCATCTTGCTTTGGAAAGTGTAAACCGTCTGTCCCGGAGCTGAGGTGCAGGATGAATATCAAAGCTCCCAGGAACTGTCAAAGAAGGATGGACACAGCGCTGCTCAGGAGCTGAGCCCCGCGTTCTCTTCTACCAACCAACCGAATGACCAAGGTTGCCTAGGAACCCCCCCCCCGCCCCCCCCCCCCCCCCCCGCTGGCCTCTCTGGCCTCAGTTTCCTGCCCCAGACAAAGAGCTAGCAGGTGGGATTAGATGAGCCCTTGTGGCTTCCAGCCTTGGATCTGGCAGGGGATGAGTGAGGTCCTCTGCCTGGCTCTGATGCAAAGGTCCTGGGGTGTGTGTGTGGGGGGGGAGGGGGGGTGGTGAGGCCTTTTTGCTCCATCCAGGGGAGGGGGCGTGGTCAGGCCCAGCCGCTCCTGGGAACTTGCACCTTCCCTCAGGCCCCTGAGTCAGGAGCAGGGAAGTACTCTGGGCCTGCCTGAGGGCAGCTCCCACCCTGTGTCCTGTTCTCTGGAGGCTTCTACCGCCCCCCCCCCCCCCCCCCAGTTGCTGCAACTCCTTCCAGGTCACGCCCACCTCCCCCAGGCCATTCTAGACTTGCTGGCAGGATTTCTGAAGGCCGACCCTCCAGTTTGGGGTGGGAGGGGGGGCTTCCAGGGACCCTTGGAGGGGTGGGGGGAGGATGGGGGGGGAGGGAGAAGGGAGGGTGGATGGACTCCAAGTGGGTTTCTACTCCCATTTTCTCCAAGTGG
This sequence comes from Leopardus geoffroyi, assembly GCF_018350155.1. Taxonomy (NCBI): domain Eukaryota; kingdom Metazoa; phylum Chordata; class Mammalia; order Carnivora; family Felidae; genus Leopardus; species Leopardus geoffroyi. Next base: position 22,591,185 of record NC_059328.1, read on the forward strand.
CCTTTAAATAACACAAAATTATACTCTAATCCCCTTTACTCCACGCAGTGTGTCTAAAAAAAGAGCACCTTGGCATTTTTAGGAGGCAAAAAACAAGGAAAGCATGAGACAGGCAATATTCAGTGTAAGCTGAGCATAGAGAAATTTCAGTGAACTCCTAGCCAAACCTCCTTACTGTGTTGAAAAATAAAACCGTGGCAGGGTTCGGTGGTGAGAGGGGAGGAGTATATCCCAGGAGGAAAGCCCAGCGCAGAGGTAGAAGGAAGGCCGGTGAGCAAGGGAGCGGGGATGGGTCAGCCCCCCTGGAACAGGGGCTCCGAGATGCGCAGCGGGGCTTCGAGGGCTGACGCGTGAACTCCGGGGCCCGGGATCCCCAAAAACCTTGCTTGGCAACCCCAGCCGCTTCCTAACCTTTTGCACACTGGCTCCTGGCCCACCTCACCCTTGCAACTCTCCCCATGACGAGGCCACGTCAGCAAATCCTTGCCTGGGCCCTTGGTTCCTGGGCCCTCCCCGCTCCCAGCCCTCTCCCTGGCCTTTGTAGCCCTGTGCTGCCTGGCCCCCTCTGTCCGCTCGGTCTCTGTTATTCCATTCCCATCACGGCTTCTTCTATGAAGACGGGTGCGTTCCGTAGTCCCTCTCCTTGACCTTGTAGCAGGTCTGGGCCTCAGGGACGTGGACAAGGACCCTTAGGAGCCTGTAGGTCAGGATCACAGGCAAGGACACAGGCACAGAAGCAAGTCAGACCAGGACAACGCCAACATTAAATGCTTTTCTTTCTTTCCTCCTTCCTTCCTTTTCTTTCTTTCTTTCTTCCTTTTCTTTCTTTCTTTCTTTCTTTCTTTCTTTCTTTCTTTCTTTCTTTCTTCCTCTTTCTTTCTTTCTTTCTTTCTTTCCCCCTTCCTTTTCTTTCTTTCTTTCTTTCTTTCTTTCTTTCTTTCTTTCTTCCCCCTTCCTTCCTTCCTTCCTTTCTTTTCTTTCTTTCCTTCCTTCCTTCTTCCTTCCTTCCTTTTCTTTCTTTTTCTTCCTTCCTTCCTTCCTTCCTTCCTTTTCTTTCTTTCTTTCTTCTTCCTTCCTTCCTTCCTTTCTTTTCTTTCTTTCCTTGCTTCCTTCTTCCTTCCTTCCTTTTTTCTTTCTTTCTTTCTTTCTTTCTTTCTTTCTTTCTTTCTTCCCTCCTTCTCTTTCTTTCTTTCTTTCTTTCTTTCCTTTTCTCTTTCTTTCTTTCTTTCTTTCTTCCCTCCCTCCTTCTCTTTCTTTCTTTCTTTCTTTCTTTCTTTCTTTCCTTTTCTCTTTCTTTCTTTCTCCCTTCCTTCCTTCCTTTTCTTTCTTTCTTCTTTCTTTCTTTCTTTCTTTCTTTCTTTCTTTCTTTCTTTTCTTCTTTCTTTGTTTACTAATATGAAGCCTTAAAGAAAGACCTTAGGCAACCTTCCAGGGTCACAGTACTGGACTCAAAGAACTGTTAGGTGTTATATCTCCACGTCCACTCACAGCTCCAGCACGGCCATTCCCGTGCCATCTCCTCTGTGCTTACAGCTACAACAGATGGTCTGAGCCGGGGCCCGGACCCCTCCTGCCAACTTCTGGCAGAGGTGGCAGCCTGCGTGGCTCTTCTGGTCAGCACACGATGGTCTTCAGAATAAGCTTCTTGCAGTAGACCTATCTCTCCCCCTCTTCTCCGGCTCTTGTCCCCTCTCACCGCTGCCCCCTCCCACGGTGCCGTGGTCCCGGTCGGTCTCTCGGCACATCCTGGCCCCCCGGCCTGTGGTGTGAGAGACGCTCCCTTGTTCAACCTGCGAATAGCTTTTGCCTTGGTGTGAGTTTGCTCCACGAATGAGCCCACGGTTCCTCCGAACCCCCCTCCTGGGCTCGAAAACCGTCCCTTGACAGTTTTCATACACCTGCGCCCATCCCACAAGTACGGGTCCTGTCCCCTCCCCACCCCAGTAAGAGCCCTTATGACAAGACAGCCAGGATTTATCGTCACCGGTGTCTCCCTTACAGAAGGGATGGGAGGCTGGAGGCAGCACGTTCACGGAGGAAGAGGATGAACTTGGCAGCATCCTCTGGTTTCAGATCTTGGTCTTAGCATTTGCCAGTCACGTGACCTTGGGCAAGTTGCGCTCAGCCCCATGATCACACATTTCTCCATACCAGCTACCTGCCAGGGTGACCGCGAGGCCGAGCCCAGAGTCTGACACATGCCACAACAAACGGGGGTCCATCCCTGCCCCACCTCTTTTCTAGAATTTCTCCCCTTTTTTAAAAAAAATTTTAATATTTGTTTTTTGAGAGAGAGACAGAGTGCGAATGCGGGAGGGGCAGAGAGAGAAGTTAGACACAGAATCCAAAGCAGGCTCCAGGCTCTGAGCTGTCAGCACAGAGCCTGACACGGGGCTCAAACCCACAAACCCACGAACTGCAAGATCATGGCCTGAGCCAAAGTCGAATGCTTAACCGACTCAGCCACCCTGGTGCCCCCAAAACAATGAGAATAACTTTAAAACCTGTATTTTCTTGGGACACCTGGGGTGGCTCAGTGGGTGAAGCATCCGACTTTTGGTTTCCACTCAGGTCATGAGCTCGAAGTTTGTGAGTTCGAGCCTCGAGTCAGGCTCTGTGCTGACAGTGTGGAGCCTGCTTGGGATTGTCTTTCCCTCTCTCTGTCCCTCCCCAGCTTGCATGTTCTGTCTCTCTCTCTCAAAAAAAAAAAAATAAATAAACTTTAATAAAACCCAAAAACCTATATTTTCTTGATGACTTTAAGACCCAAGGGTTATTTCATCCAAAGATTGTCCAGAGAAAATGATATTGTCCGTAAAGGATTTGGAACATCTGCCTAAGGACCACTGCCCATAGTTACTTGGGACCTTCGGGCCTCCCAGGTTGAGGCAGTGGTATGATGGACCACTTCTCTGTGCCCCTAGCAAATGCTTTCCTCATACGGCAAGCATCTTTGCTGCAGGTTAAGTGGTAAGCAGTGAGGGTCATGGGCGTGCTGTTAGCTCGATTTCTGGTACACGTGGGCTGCGATTCGACCGGAAGCTTTTACAAAGAGATCAATTAAAAAAACAAACAAACAAACCTACCCGTTTCTTTTGAAATGTCCTCTAAGAATTCCATTAGTTTGGCAGCCAGACCGAGGCACGGAAATTCCAGAACCACAGAAAAAGCGGTGAAGTGCATGTCCCGTGCCTCCATAGCTGCGGAGACTCTGTTACCCATCGTGTGACCCTTACGTAAACCTGCCACCAAGTGCTGCTGTAGCTATGGAATATTCTTAAAAATTTTTTTTTTTTTTAAATCTTTTAAAAAGATTTTGTTTCTGGGGCGCCTGGGTGGCTCGGTCGGTTGAGCGGCCGACTTCGGCTCAGGTCATGATCTCGCGGTCCGTGAGCTCGAGCTCCGCGTCGGGCTCTGGGCTGATGGCTCAGAGCCTGGAGCCTGTTTCAGATTCTGTGTCTCCCTCTCTCTCTGACCCTCCCCTGTTCATGCTCTGTCTCTTTCTGTCTCAAAAATAAATAAGCGTTAAAAAAAATTAAAAAAAAAAAAAAGATTTTGTTTCTAAGTAATCGCTACACCCAATGTGGGGCTTGACCTCACAACCCCAAGATCAAGGGTTGCATGCTCCCACCGACTGAGTCAGCCAGGTGCCCCAGCTATGAAATATTCAGGTCAGTGGGTGAGGGGCCGTGAGTAAGTGTCTGGAAGTGACCCAAGCCAAAGCTGCAGAGGTGGAACAGGTCACACAGGCGAGGGCCTGAGCACGGTCACCTCGTTGCTGCACGGATGCGCCGGAAGTCCCTGGGCCCCGCCGGGTCGGGGAGGGGACCGTCTACATTCATTTCTACAGCTGAGGTCTCTTCCATTTTGAGTGATTTCCTGAGGCTGATTTTCTGTGTCCCTGATGGCATTCCCATTCAAGCTGACTCATTTTTATTGATTTCTGTGGCATTCATCTCTGTACCGTTTTCATCAATTCCCTCCCTCTCTTCCTTAAGGTAAACCCGCTCATTTTCCAACTGTCTCTGTTTGTAATTCTCATCGTAGTTATTCTTGGAGCCCTTGGCTCTTTGAGTGTTTTGTTTTGTGTTTCGTTAACCTAGCTTATCTGCACTTCTCTTCGGAATCTTCGGTCACTCTTTTTTTTTTTTTTTTTTTTAAAGTAATCTTTTTAGTTTTTTTTTTAAATTTTATTTCAATCCAAGTAGGTAACGAATAGTGGAATGATGGTTTTGGGAGTAGAATTTAGCGATTCGTCACTCACGTGGGACACCCAGTGCTCATTCCTACAAATGCCCTCCTTCGTGCCCATCCCCCATTTACTCCCCCCCCCCCCACTCATTTTGAATGAGAGTTGACCTATTGTGTTGGACTAGAAGAGGCCCCTTCGCTTCAATTTGGGTTTGTCATCTCAAACATCCTCCCATCCAGTATGTCACTTCCTTGGCCAAAGGCAGAATGTGACATCCTCTCGGGTTTCAATGATCAAGAAGTTAGCGTGGTTCTTGGCAAATCATATAGCAAGTCACAGGCTCTCTGTGTGCTGTGACCCAGCGGTCCACCCCCACTCTCTCCATCTTGCTTGTGTCCAGGAGACCAGAGGACCGCGCCCATGGCTTGCCAGCCTGAGGTCTCTTTCACCCATTGCCTCTGCCATGTTGAACTGGGGCACTAGGACCCTGGTCCACACCTCCACCCCAAACCGTTGCTAACAGAAGGTCACTGCCCAACCTTTCGAGGATATTTACATGCAGACGTTAGCCTCCACATCTCAGCGAATGACGATTTAATCCTTCCAGTACTAGAAAGACACGCCTGACTCCTGTGTTCCTCTCATATCCCACAACGAACCCATCCACGGACCTTTCTGGCTCCGTTTTAACACATGTGTGGGATCAGTCACCTTCCACCTGCATTGCAACCACCGTGGTCCACACCACCATCGCTTCTGGCCTAGATACCTGTAAGAGATGTCAAACTGGTCTCCCTCCTCCTTTGTCCCCGACGCAGTAGGCAGGGTGATCCCAATGTCATCCCTCTGCCTCGAAACCCTGGAAGGACACCCTGTCTCACTCAGGCCTGTGAGGCTCTGTCCGCTCTGGACCGTTAGTGCCTCTCTGCCCTCCTCCCCTCTCCCCTCCCCTCCCTTCCCCAGCTCCCTCCGCTTCACCCATGGGGCCTCCCTGCTCTTCCCTGGCCTGGGCACCAGTTCTTCCTGGTCCCCAGGAAGGCATGTCCCCTCTCCGTACAGCTGACTTCCTTAACTTTTCACGTCTTTCCTTCCGTGTCACCTTCTTGTCAGGCCTACCTTTCCTACATCACTTAATACTGCGTCTCGCCCCTGGCCTGTGCATTCTCAACCCCCTTGACTTGGCTTTACTTTACCCTTTTATCTGGTGCTTATAGACCGTTTACTTCCTCATTATGTTTGCTTCTGATCTGTCCCTCCTTCTTAGAACTTAAGCCTCAAAGAGACAGGAAAGCTGTCTTGTCTTTGGATATCACCGGGGCCTAGAACGAGCCTGTTACACAGTAGGCCCTCATTAACATCTGTGGAATAGACGAAGGAGTGAATGCACGTGGGAGCGCAGAGACACCCAGGTCCTGCTCAAGGTCAGAGCCTGTTTCGAGCCCACCCTTGCACTGACTTCAGAGTACTGCAGGCTCCCGGCAGAGTGCGGAGGTTGGAGCTAAAGCATCCCCTTGTCTGATGGAAGACACAGATTATTCCCTCCTGTTTTTTCATCTCTGCAGTGTGTTTCCACACCCCCCTCCCCCGTCACGAACCAGACCAAAATTCATTGTCCAGAGAGCTCAGGACAAAGGTTTGCAGCCCAGAGCCTCTCTTGTCACAGGGCCTGTGTCCACCTGGACCCCACCCAGCTGATGAGGACCGTGCGGGATGGGCACGGGACCCAAGTGCTCCTGGCTGAGGGGCTCAAGGAGGGAAGGCAGCACGACCGAAGCTGCCATCCCTAAGTCCCAGCTCTAAGATGTCAGCACATCCACCGGGTCAACTTTGCACACTTCTTGTTCCTCCCGCCAACAATGGGGCGGGTCGGCCCAGTGGACATGTCTCCATCCCCTGGTACAGTAAGAGATGCCATTTCTCTGCCACCAGCAGGCCCACTTCCAGCTGGGAGTCTGCGGCTGGTGTGGGCGGTGACCGGCAGCTGTGAGTTTGCTCATGTCTCTTGATCTCTGGGGCAGCCATGCCTCCCTGCCCCCCGCCTCCATATCTTCTCTGAGCTCCCAGGGCCTCTCTGTCTTCAGGGATCCTCAGTCACTCAGTTCCTTCCAGTTCTTTCCTTCCTTCCTTCCTTCCTTCCTTCCTTCCTTCCTTCCTTCTGGGGAGCGAGTCCGCTCCCAAGGCTGGGCACCCAATCAATCTCTCCAGAGCGTGATTACGTCACAGGCCCGGGGCCCGCCCCCGCCTCCCCATTGGCTCTTCCTCCTCTCTCCCAGGTGAGGCGCCGCCTCCAGTAACTAGTGATGAATCCAGGCAGCAAAAGGGAAGATGTGGGACTGGCTCCCAAAATCCAGGAAGAAAGACCAGAATCCGGCAACCAGTCCAGTGTGCGTTGTTGTGTAACAGACACTCTAGCGCGGATGGTCCCTGACTTATGATGGTTTGACGGGCAGTTTTTTTAACTTTACGATCTTGCAAAAGTGATGGGCGTTGGGTAGAAACCGTCCTTCGAGTTTTGCATGTGGCTTTCTTCCCGGCACTGGCCGTCTGCAGCGTGGGACCCTCCCGAAGCTGGGCGGCGGCAGCCAGTGATCACGAGGGTGGACAGACGGCGCTGTAATTCCGTCCTGCACCCACACACCCCTGCTGTCTCTCCCTCTCAGTGCAGCATCCGGCAAACTACATGCATTATTAAGCACTTTATTCTAAAACAGGCTTGCTGTGAGGTGATGCTGCCCAACTGTCGGCCAGTGTGAGTGTCGTGAGCACGTGTAAGGTCGGCCAGGCTAAGCCATGACGTTCGGTAGGTCAGGCGTATGAAGTGCATTTTCGACCTAACGATATTTTCAGCTTACGATGGGTTTATTGGGACATGACCGCGTCGTAAGTCAAGGAAGATCTGTGTACTTGGGTCACCAAACCTGAGGCTTCAACTCTCCTCTCCCAAGTCAGCACATACACAGCGTTCCTGACATCTCTCTGCCCCTGCCATCTACATGGCCAACCCGCCCCCCTCCCCCCGCCCCCTCCCCCCGCCGTCCATGCATCACCCTCTCTCTCCTCAAGCAGGAGACAACCTGGAAAACCCAGCTGTGGTCCAGCTGCCTCCTCTGTCTCCTGTAGTCCATTCCCCGCACAGCAGCCAGAGTGGTCAGGCCCTTCCCTCACCTCTGAATCCCCTCCCCTTAGAAGCGGGTTCACATGTAGCTTTAGCTTCGCAGCCTGCCATGCGGCCTGGGCCCCTCCCAAGGTCCTGGCTGGGGGCAGCAATGTGGGTGATGCACATCATCAACTGAACATTCGTTGGGCTCCAATGTGCTCAAGAACATTCTCGTCTTGGTACCACGGTGTTCAAAAAACCCGCGTATATTTTACGCTCACACGTTACCGTTCAGGCCAGCCACGGGTCAGATGCCCAACAGGCACCTGTGACTAGTGGCTACCATATCAGAGAGCGCAGGACAGAGAATTTCTCAGACAGTTTAAAATATTGTACAGCTACGGAAAAACCTGTTTGAAAAATAATATTCAATCATACAGGGCAAAGCTCATAAAATGAAAGTGAAAAAGATCGTGTACCAAACCGAATCAAGTCTGAACCACTGTTGTTAGATATAAAAATATGCATATGTTTATTTGAGCGTGTAAATTGATGTGCCTACTGCAAGGAAATTGGAGCAAAATCCTAACAGGGACCATCTAAGGAAAAGGAATTATAGCAAACTTAATTTCTCCCCTTCATATTTGTTCAGTGTCAGCATGTGTTACTTTCAGAGTCAGCGGGGAAATTATGTTATTCTTAAAGAGTTCAGGGTGTGTTCTCCCATCTCTTGCCATGACCTGACCTCAGTGATCATTTGTGGGTGTGTGGTGCTGGGTTAGAGGACTGGTTCCAGTCCTGCACTCTGTATTCATGTACTTGCCACGTGACAAGTTTCCTCCTACAGAAGGCAGAGCGAGCCTCGGCCTCTTGACATTGGCGTCAGCCCACGTCTTTTGGTCAATGTGGAAGTGACAGTTGTCGGTTCTGAGTCAAGGGCCTAAGAAGGATCACATGGTCTTGTGTGCCCTCTTGCGCCTCTGCCATTGCCATGGAAAGCTGATGCCCTGTCCAGCCCACTGGTCCCAGGAGGGCGGACCAGACCTGTGCCCACTCTGCTGGTTAGAGCTGTCAACCGGCAGACGTGTGAGAAATGCATGCTTGCTGTAGAACATCACATAGATTTGGGGCTGTTTGTTACAAGGCTCTAGCTGACTAATGCAGTGCTCCTGCACTGCTTCACACGTGCTCAAATGTAATCAGGAAGGCAGAACTTGATTGGAATTATACATTAGAAAGCCGAAATCAACGACACTCTACAAAATTCAAAAACAAAACCAAACCAACACCTAAGGATCTCCAAGGCAAAAGAAATCCAGGCCATACCCTCGGGAGACTTGGCTTCATTTCACACACTCCTGGTTACCGAGACCTAAAGTCACTGAATGAAAAGTCCTTGTTCTTAGGGATCATAAATTCCTGGGGGTGCCGAAATGAAAACCTCCGAGATTCTCAGCATAAGAGTACGTTTTTTTCCTCTTAGAAAAATTATGAGCATCCATTGTAGAAAATACAAAGGAAAGAGAAAAACACTCTTAATCCTCTCACCAAAGTATTGTCAAACCTCTGTCAAACACTGGTGTATATATGTTTTTCCCACGAAAAGGAGAGCATCCTGTATCTTTGGTTCTAAAATCTTCTGTTTGTAGCCACTGCATCATAAACATCTTCCCTTCCCATCTCATATCTTCTGCAGAATCATTTCTAATCGCCGAATTCTTGCCTAGTTGTCGCGGAAGGGACGTGTCGTAAATAACTTCACCTAACTCCTGGGGTAGCTTGTGCAATTTATACCCAGTTGTTACCTATCACAAGCAACATCCTATATATTTGATATCCACGTACATCGCTGATTGTTTCTGAGGGTTAAATCCTTGGAGGTGGATCACTGGGCTGGGCTCTGTGTATTTATCAGCTCCTGAGCCGAAGTACCCCTTGAATCGGCATCCTCTAAAGTACGGGTAGCTTGACTATATCAGATCGTCTCAGCCCGAGACCAGGAGCCTGAGAGGAAGAAGCAGTGGGAAAGGAAAGTTATAAGAGTGTCAATGTGTGGAAAGCGCCAGAGAAATGGATTAAGGCTTATGCATTCAGGGCTGGTGGGACGTGTAAAGGCACTTCCTTTATTCAATTCCCGAATAAAGGGATTCCAAGGGGGCCCTGAGGCCAACTCTACATCTGGACCAACTTCACAGCTAAAATCCTTGGAGCTGTGGCTCCCTGCCCCCCACTGATGATTCCTGCAAGGAGACCGAGACAACGTGTTGACTGTTGGTAGTCTCCCTTCCCCTTGCTCGGGTAGGTCTTCGTCTCAGGTCCACTGGCCACTCCCGTGATTCTGTCTCACTCTAGTGTGACGTGTAGAGGGAAAAGCCAGGGGCCCAGGTGCACGCTCAGGAGCCTGAGTTTGGCTGTTAACCCACTGGGTCTCCTGGGACATCATTTCACCTTTCCAGAGGTGGGAGAGACTGTCCGCCTGTTCACCAAACATCGTTCTTCTTCTCCTTGGGTACAGGGCAAGACTCCATCTCCCAGACTCCTTTGCAGGGAGATGGGATCATGTGACTGCCCTCCAGCCAATAGAATTTGAGTGGAAGAGACGTGTGCTGCGTCCATGCCAGGTCCTTGAGAGCCTTGTTCAAGCTTTTTACCTTTCTGCCAGCCTGACACAGATGAGTAGGAAGACCTCAGCTTCAAAAGCCAGGTGCTGAAAATGGCAGAGCCATAGGAGGACAGGGGCCTGGGTCCAGGATCACCCTCTGGGGTAGAGTCACCCACCAATCAGCGAGATTTATTCTTTACATGAGAAAGACATCAGTTTGTGTCATGTTGGACCTTTATGTGCTAGGCTTTGGTTTTCAGAGCAGCAAACATTGTCCTTAATAATACCCAGGGCCTGGGACACCTGGGTGGCTCAGTCGGTTAAGTGTCCGACTTTGGCTCAGGTCATGATCTTGCGGCCCGTGAGTTCGAGCCCCGTGTCTGGTTCTGTGCAGACAGCTCAGAGCCTGGAGCCTGTTTCAGATTCTGTGTCTCCCTCTCTGCCCCTCCCCTGCTCATGCTCTGTCTCTCTCTCTGTCTCAGAAATAAATAAACGTTAAAAAATTAAAAAAAAATAATACCCAGGGCTTTATTGCCTCATCTATAGGCAGGAGAAGGAAAGAAGGGGGGGCAGTATTCATTGAGGGTATGTTTTGCTGTGCAAGACCTTGTGATCCACATATGGTGGACATTTGCCCTTTAATCCCCGACAACGAAACCATGACCTATTTCTATCCCCGTTTTCCTAGGGCCTTGAATGAGCCAGAATTCAAGCTCAGGTCTCCCAGATCCTGGCATTCCCAGATCCTGCTGGTATGTGTCCCTCCAGGTGAGCAGAGAGGTGAGGTGTGTGTGGCCGGAGTCCTCAGGTTAGGGGGTTGGCTTACCACACTCCGGTTTCCTGGTCCATCCCAGAGACAGGAGCCATCACATGGGGTCACCTGAGGACGCTTTTCTTGATTATATTCAAGAACAGCAGTTTCTTCGCCTCCACTGGGGCCCTCCAAAGCTCTGCCTTGCTGGGGGGAATTGGGACGCTGTCACCGTTTTTCATTGTTACCCAGGGAGCCAAACTGCCTTTGATGTTTCATTGACCTGACTTTCTTCTTCAAAGGTCCCCTATCAACTGGCGCTCTGGTTTCTACCAATTTGATGAGATGAGCTCCCTCCCAAAGGAGAAATGGGACTGGAAGCTATCTAAGAGAGCAGGAAAAAGGTTTGATTTTATTTGGGGCCACTTTGGAGGGGGGGGGGCAGGCTCTGGCCCGAGGGAGTCCGTTCCCCAGAGGTTTGTGTGAGAATTCCTAGCAGAAGCAGTGGAAGGTCCAGCTGCGGCTGGTACATCTGGCAGATAAAAAGAGCTGAGGGGGACAATGTCTCCAGGAGGACGGTCTGTGTCTTCTCCGCGGGACCCCTATGTGCGGAGCCCTGGTGACTAGGGCTCCTATCTCCCCCACCAGCTCTGCTCTCTGTGACCTGCCCCCAACCTCCCCCAGGACTTCATGCACCTCTTTGTATAACTTCAACTCAAACAAGACTGTTAATTTTCGCCAAATAAAGTCAACGGCCGTTGCTGGCTTTGCCGGTTCATTTTAGAGCCGGAGGGGACTCTGGATGTTTATAGGGTCTGGCCCTTCAGAGACCATGCCTTGTTGACTGCTCAAACACTTCTGATGGGCCTGCCTTGTGTTTGGATAGCGTTCCTGATGCCCTTAGCACACATTCGAGGTCAGCCGCATGCTGCGATCACCAGGGCACCTCCAGGCTTGCCTCTGGCCTCTGTCCTGTGTAGACCCTCCCCCCTGATTGTAGTATGAATTGTCCTAATGCATGAGGCACCTCCCCACTTCTGGGACCTTCCACCAGTGTCTCCCATCTCTGCAGTCCCTGTCCTCCCTTCCCACCTGGTGAAATTCTCAGCCCTCACCGAAGACTAGCTTGGGCGTCACCTGCCTCCAGAAGCCTTCCCTGATCCCTCCAGGAAAA